>NW_004444137.1:3734023-3783299 GCF_000243295.1 Trichechus manatus latirostris | reverse complement strand
AGCTACTCTATGTTCAAGAGCAAGTTTCAGAGTCTCTTCTGACATCCATTTTGGTCTTTTCTTTCTTTCCTGTCTTTTTAATGACTTTTGCTTTCTTCATTTATGAGGTCCTTGATGTTATTCCATAACTTGTCTGGTCTTCAGTCATTAGTGTTCAACGTGTCCAATCTATTCTTGAGATGGTTTCTAAATTCAGGTGGGATATACTCAAGGTCTTATTTTGACTCTCACCAGCTTGTTTTAATTTTCTTCACTTTAACTGGAACTTGCATAAGAACAATTGATAGTCTGTTCCTCAGTCGGTTCCTGGCCTTGTTCTGATTGATGATATTGAGCTTCTCCATCCTCTCTCTCCACAGTTGTAGTTGATTTTGATTCCTGTGTATTCCATCCAGCGAGGTCCATGTGTATAGTCGCCGTTTATGTTATTGAAAGAAGTTATTTCCAATGAATATGTTGTTGGCCTTGCAAAATTCTATCATGCTATCTCCTGCATTGTTTCTATCACCAAGACCATATTTTCCAACTACTGATCTTTCTTCTTTGTTTCTAACTTTCTAATTCTAATCACCAATAATTATCAATGCATTTTGATTGCACGTTTGATCAATTTCAGACTGCAGCAGTTAGTAAAATCTTCCATTTCTTCGTTTTTGACATTAGTGGTTGGTGCTTAAATTTGAAGAATAGTTATATTAGCTAGTCTTACTTGTAGGCGTGGGGATATTACCCTATCACTGGCAGCGCTATATTTCGAGATATATCTTGAAATGTTCTTTTTTTTTATTGTGCTTTAAGTGAAAGTTTACAGTTCAAGTCAGTTTCTCATACAAAAATTTATACACACATTGCTATGTGACACTAACTGCTCTCCCTGTAACGTGACAGCACACTCCTCCTCTCTACCCCAAATTTCCCGTGTCTGAAATGTTCTTTTTGACAGTAAATGCAATGCCATTCCTCTTCAATTTGTCATTCCCTGGCATTTTACCATATGATTGTCTGATCCAAAATGGCCAATATCAGTCTATTTCAGCTCACTAATGCCTAGGATGTCAATCTTCAAGCTTTCCATTTATATTTGACAACTTCCAGTATTCCTTGATTTATACTTCATACATTGTACATTATTATTATTAATGGATGTTTGCGGCTGTTTCTTCTTACTTTGAGTAGTGCCACATTAGCAAATGAAGGTCCTGAAAGCTTTATTCCATCAACATCGTTAAGGTTGACTCTACTTTGAGGAGCAACTTTTCTGCAATGGTAATTTGAGTGCTTTCTAACTTGAGGAGCTCATTTTCTGGCACTATATCGGACAATGTTCCACTGCTATCCATAAAGTTTCACTAACCAGTTTTTTCAGAAGTAGATCACCATGCACTTCTTCCCAGTCTATCTTAGTCTGGAAACTCCACCGAAACCTGTCCACCATGGGTGACTTTGATGGTATTTGAAATAGTGGTGGGATAGCTTCCGGTACCACATCAACATGCAAGCCACCACAGTACCACAAACTGAGAGATGAGTGTTGGGATACATATATTTAGTAGGCAGTCCTCCTATGGAGGTGTAGTTTGAGTGCTAGTGGGATGTATATATTCAGCTTCCTGCTGGTCCCTGAGAAAACCACCATAGAAAAAGTGGAGCACCAGTTCACACATGTACTCAGGTGATATGGTGGAAGCCCAGCTTCTCCTACTGGGTTCCATCAACACCACCACTGAAGGGCAGAAATGGAATGTCAACTGTCCCACCTAATACTCCCTGTTCAGCTTTGTGGCTGCTGTGTGGGATGGAGACTCAGTTCTTCACTGGGTTCTTGGACACCAGATGGGGGAAACTGAAATTCAACCAGCTCTGTTTTACAACTCCTGGTTTGACCTCAGTGCTGTCGAGGGCATGTGGACCTTCTGCTCCCACTGGGCCTTGCTGACACTGGGAGCGGGGGAAGTCAAAGTATTTACCAGCCCCCGCTTGCATCACCTTGTTCAGTCTCATTAATTCTATGTAGGAGCGGAGGCTCAGCTCCCAACTGGTCCCTGCTGTCACTGGGGAGTGAGGGATGGGTAGGGTGAGGGTGTGAAGTCTAATGGTGACTAGTTTTCTCTCCTACTGCCTTGATTAATCTTGTTGCTGCTGGGTAAAGTGGAGGCTCAGCTTGCCTTGGATCCTGCTGACACTACCGTACTGGGGGAATCTGAACACCACCTGCCTCCATTGGGCAGGGAATGGGTGATCAGCAACCTGTTTGGCCTTTGGACACCATCTGCTCCCATAAGACCTAGTCAGGGCTGGAAGATCAACACCTGCTCCCAAAAACCAAACTCACTACTGTCCAGTCGATTCCAACTCATAGAGACTGGGACCTACTTAAACCGCAAGGACCAGAGGTGGTTTTTCTGTTGGTGTTAGGCTGGAGTAGGGCAGGTAGTCCCTGGGGTGGTACAAATGTTACCAAATACAATGGGTTCACCACCTGTACTCTTGTTAAGAATAACCAAAAGTCAGGCAGATTTGAAGCAAAGCATGGTTTATTGCTCACAGCGGGCAAGGAGAGAGGGAGATTGTTCTCAAAGCACTGTCTCCCCAAACAAAGGGCTGGAGGAAGTTTTATACTACATGGGAAAGGAGAAGTCATACATATTCATTAATTGTCATGGGATGCATATTCAAAAAGGGGTGTGGGGTGGGCATGTAGTCTGCACCCGCAAACTAGTGGCTCTAGATGGCCACCCGTGTTCCCTCAAGATGGCTCCTCGTGTACTCTTGATGTCTATGTGTTCCCAAGAAAATGGCAGCGTATACTGAAAACATGGCAACCAGGTTCATCTTCAAGTCACCTACCGTTTCATGGCACATGAGTGAACTCTGGTTTTAGTCAGATTGCCTGAAAAACAACTGTAAGCAGGGAGATTAGAAGGAAACAGGGTGGGATGACTCATTATCTTGCTCGCAAGATGTTTTGTAGTTGTTTGGAGGTTTTCTACTGACACAGCTTATTACCTGAGGCCTATCTAGCTTCTAGCTGGTCTCACAAACATTTAAGCATTCAACTACTAGCTGAAAGATGAGTGGTTCAAACCCACCCAGAGATGTCTTGGAAAAAAGGGCTGGCAATCTACTTTTGAAAAATCAGCCATTGAAAACCCTGTGGAACACAGTTGTTCCACTCTGACACACATGGGGTTGCTGTGAGTTATAATCAACTCGATGGCAACCGGTATGATAACATACATCATAGATGATCCTTACTCCTCTATGTCTGCTTGTGGTTATTATTAGCTGCCATGGAGTCATCCCCTGACTCATGGTGTCCCCATACACAATGGGACTAAACTCTGCTTGGTTCCATTTCAATGATCTTTTGTAGATCATACTGTTGTGATTTACAGGATTTTCATTGTCTGATTTTTAGAAGCAGACCACCAAGCCTTTCTTCCTAGTCTGTCTTAGTTTGGAAACTCTGCTGAAACCTGTTCAGCATTGATTTAGAAAATAATATTGGAATCATTTATTCCTGTTACCGCAATAACGCAGAATGGAGCCGCCTGCCGCAATAGCCAATTCTGAGACAGGGGTGAGGTGAGCAGCAAGGTGTTTGTTATATATCAATATATAGGAGACGGAGGGGAATAGATTGCTCCAAAAAACCTGTCTCCCCTACTGGAGATGGGCTGGAGTCTTTTATAGGGACAGGATTATGGATCTTTTGTGGTAGTTTCCCCTTGAGGTGGTGATGTCTGAGATGAGTTAACCTTCCACTGGTATTCTTAGAGGTTATCTGGTGACATTTTGATCTCAAGGTGTCTCTAATGTCTTATACCTCAACTGACTTCAAACTCAGAAGGGGAAGACATGATTATTTATTGCTCCCCCAATTGAATTGGTTTACTGTCCAAGGCCTTTAATAAATTGGAGAGAATTTGCATCTGGGCTGAGAATAATATAGACTGTGCTATTACAGGTTCATAACACGAGAATTCTTGCTTAACTAACAGTATGTGCAAATTCCTTTCTCAATCAGCAATGCTTTGAGGGAAAACAAAGAACACATGATTAGAAAGCTTATTGATGGAGAACGCGTCTTTGTTCTTTAAACAATACATTTTTTCACTGTCGTTTGTAATGCAAATATAGAACACATCTTTTTATTCTTCCTTTTAAAAATGTAATGGAGAAACAATATAAAAAGCAATTTAAGATTATCTTCAAATTTCATCACTTAAACACAATAATTTTCCCAATCTCTTCATACTTGTACGCTGCACATTTTTTTCTAGCTACCTCCAAGGAAAATAACTGAGAATGAAGAAACAACATAAAAAGTCTGAGGATAATGATTTATAGAGAGTCTTAATGACCCAGAGAGAACATGAAATATAATTTCAGCAATTATATAACGATAATGCAAAGGATAAATATAATATTATGTTCTAAAATGATGTTGACTAATTTTGAGTTGAAGAGTATAAGCAAGATAGCAATAAAGGGGATCTTGTGACTTCCCACTGGTGTTAAAAATAATGAACATTCAGCGAAGTTTGAACATATGGTTTATTCTGCGCAGTTATGCTCTATATACATATAGGGAGGTCATTTTGATTCCAGAAAAAGCAAATGGTACAATGAGGCTTATAAAGAGAATTAAAAAAACCAAACCCATTGCCTTTGAGTCGATTCCGGCTTATAGTGACCCTACAGGACAGTAGAACTGCCCCATACTTTTTCCAAGGAGCGGCTGGTGGATTCAAACTGACCACCTTTTTGGCTAGCAACTGAATGCTTAACCGCTGCGCCACCAGGGCCCCAGTAAAGAGAAGAGGAGGCAGAAATACAGAAGATTAACCGCTGACTAATCTTAACATGATTGAACCCTGCCCTCTCCCTTCCTTGTAAAGAGATCAGCTGACACCAGGTCACAAAAGGTCTCTGTCTCTCCACTCAGTCATAGCTTTTGAAATTCAAATTTAGTAAGCCAGGCTTCCAACAGGAAAGAAAAAGGTTTGCAACTTTGGAGGAAAGAAAAGCCCCTGGAGGATGAATTGTGATCAGAGATGTCATTAAATTGGAGATTTGGTTTCCTGAGTAAGAAAACTCCAAAATCAAAGCAAGATATCTGCTATCCATTTCTCACTCTGACCCTGGGAGTGTGGAAATTACTTCATCCCCTGAATCCTAATTGCACCCTAATAGGAGTGCTAAGTTCTATAAATATTCCTGGGCTAATTTGAGTTGAGGAGCCCTGGTGGTGCAGTGGTTAGAGCCTGGCTGCTAATCAAAACGTCGGCAGTTCGAATCCACCAGCCGCTCTTTGGAAACCCTATGTTGTTATTATGCGCTGTGGAGTCTTTTTGACTCATAGCGACCCTACAGGGCAGAGTATAACTGCCCCAGAGGGTTTCCAAAACGTTGGCAGTTGAGTCTACCAGCTGCTCCTTGGAAACCCTCTAAGGCAGTTCTACTCTGTCCTATAGTGTTGCTGTCGGTAGGAATCGACTGGATGGCAAGGAGCTGGCTTTTTTTTTTTTTTTTTTTTTTGAGTAATGAGTTTTAAAGAGCCCTGGTGGCACAGTGGTTAAGTGCTCAGCTGCTAACCAAAAGGTCGGCTGTTTGAACCCACCAGCTGCTCTGTGGGAGAAAGATGTGGCAGTCTGCAGCCTTAAAGATTACAATCTTGGAAACCCTATGGGGGCAGTTCTACTCTGTCTTATACGGTCGCTTTGATTCGGAATGGACTAGATGACAACAGGTTTGGTTTGTTTTTTTTAATCTGAGTTTTGGAGTCCCGGCGTGGTATAAACGGTGTAAGCACTCAGCTGCAAACAGAAAGAGCTGGTGATCAACTCCTGAAAAAGTTTAGCCAGTGAAAACGCTATGGAGCCCAGTTCTACTCTGACACACACGGGGTCACCAAGAGTCAGAGCTGACTCCGCAGTCACTGGTTTTTAAATCTGAGCTTGGAAGACTGCTTTCTTTCATCCCGTGAAGTACTGTGGGATGGGGCGATAGACAGCTTTGCATACACAGGTGAGGGAGGAATTCGACCATTGGTCTGTGACAACACCTCTTTCATCTGCAAACACAGTCCTGGTAAATTTCTCCCAAAAGAGTGTGGCATAACAAGGCCTGAGTCACTCTATTCCCACAAGGCTATGCCAGTTATAAAAAAAGAAGGCAAGAGAAGGAGAGCCTGGGCAGCTCTTTAGGTGTTTTACATGTCATGAAGATTTCTGCATGTTTGTGATTTATTAGAAAAGAGAGCTCGACTCCTGGTGGCACAGATGGGACAGTAAGGATCCAGGTACTCTGTTTCCCAGAATCCCCTTTCTGATATGGTTCTGGGTCAGAGTCAACCAATGAAAGAAATTTGTGTGAGTTTCGGAAAGTGAGGATGAAGAGAAGACCAGCTGAGTTTTGGCAGTTTGTGGTTTTCAAGGAATGGGTCTATTGCTTCTAGGTTGTCAGATTTATGAGTGTAAATTTGTTTGCATCATTTCTTTTTTATCTTTTTAATGGCTACCCAATTCAGAGTGATATTCCCTTGGTCATTTCTGATATTGGTGATGTATTTCTTCTCTCTTTTCGTTTCTGTTAGTCTTGATAGAGACTTATCAGTTCTTTTCTTTCAGAATAAATTAAACAAACCCAGCTTTTTGTTTCACTGATTTTTCTTTATTGTTTTCCTATTTGCAATTTCATTGGTTTCTGCTTTTATGATAGTATGTGCTTCCTTCAGCGTGCTATTTTGTTTTGCTCTTCTGTTTCCAGTTTATCGAGGTAGGAACTTAGACTATTGATCTGAGACTTTGTCTCTTTTCTAATCTAAGCATATAAATTTCCCTCTCAGCACCGCTTTATGCATATCCCATTTATTTTGATATATGGCATTTTCTGTTTCGATCAGTTCTATGCATTTTTTTAAATTTCCTTTGAGTTTTCCTCTTGACCTGTGTATTATTTAGAAGTGTTTTGTTTAATTTCTACTTGTTTAGAGATTTTTCTATTTTTCATATGTTATTGATTTCTAGTTTGGTGCCATTATGGTGTGTCAAAAAAAATTAATATCAAACATCTTAATTTGATTTTAATCATTTTTTTCATACCACATACCTAAAAAAAATCTGACCTAAAACTGATCTTGCCTGCAGCTTCACTGGCCTCTTCTTTGAACCCAAAATTGCTTAGTTAAACTTATTTCTTTCCTGCTCAAATTCAGCAGTAAATAACAAAACCAATGCCTCGTGATCTAATAAAGAAGACAGTGGGCTTACTCAATTTAAATTTTAAAAGGTCTCATGGCTACAGGCAGGTAGAAGACCAAGTTTTTAGCAGCCAGGCCAGAGATCACCTTGTGATGTGATATCAGCTGATCTCAGGAAAAGGAGGAGGGCAGGTTTCAGTCAGCCACGTTAAGATCAGCCAGGGACTGATCGTCTATTCTCCCTCCTCTTCTCTTTAAAGCTTCCCTGTAACTAGCCAACTTCTGAGCCATTTGCTTTTCTTTCTTTTTAGAATCAAAATGGTTTCCCTATATGCGTATAGAATAACTGCTCAGAATAAACCTGTTATTTCGATTTCTTTAAGTTTTGATTATTTTTAACATATCAAAGGATACACTCTGTGGACACTTTAGCCTCACATCATTCACATATTTATTCAACAGTTTTTAGTTATGATGGAAGAAGAGGTTTTTCTTCCTCTAAGTTCTGTTACACAAATAACACCCTTTCCTCTTAGGTAATTAAGGTTGAGTATATTCTGATGAAAATAGTCAACGCAGAACATGCAGCATGTTCTCCTTCAGTCCCACCTTCCTCTACCGTCATCACTTCTCCCAGGTGACGCAGCTTACAGTTAATAATGTCCCTCTCATTTCTCAGCTTTAATATGAACGTAACATATACATATATTTACATGTTTAAGTATAAATGGAGTTATATATTTTTTCTAAAATTTCCTTTTTTTCACTTAACATTCTATCTTAGAAACTCTTGTCTGTCACTTCCTAGCTTCAGCTTTCTTTTTAATGACTATAACATTTCATAATATGGATTTAGCATGATTTAAACACTTTCTACCCATAGATATTTAGGTTGTTCTAAATTTTTTAACCTGTAAATCATGCTCTTGTAAGCATACCTGAATAGTAGAGCTTCATTATTATTAAGCATTGAGCCTATTTTATATTAGCTATATGCCCTTGGGCAATTCTGGTCCCCATTCCACATAATAAGCGTATGCCTTTAAAAACACATGCAATGGGGTAAACGGATCCCTCATCCTGTCTCAACGTTCTCACATGCATTATGAAGTGTGAACATCGCACCTCAATGAATGTATGTCGTACAAAAGGCATGAGTATCCCCAATGCTCATTACGCATAGTGGAAATGTCCAATTTAACATCTTGAGAAACACTTGACATGATACCCCAAGTTTCCATGATGCCAGGGAGTGGTGTAACAGAAACTAGTATAGTTGGTCAGGCCTTAGAAAGGGCTCCAGAAGTGACACCCTCTGCATTGCCATAGGTTTACAAGGTTGTTGGGTGGGGCATCTGGCTGAAAAGATGGCATCATCAGTCCAAAACTTAACTGGGAGACTGCACAAGCCAAGGCCCCAGCATATGACCTTGACATTGACTTCTGTTCTGTTGAGCCAGCTCTCTGCCAAGAAGTAAAGGAAAGACATTCCAGGGCTTGGTTCTACACAGGATATGTTTCCCAGGCCATCTAGTTCTGATTAAGATACAGTTATGTTCTTCAGTTACTGACAAACACTTTTAATAAGTTTGTTTTCCTCTGTATGATATTTTGCCCATCACACGGTGTCTACACCCATACCCCCATACAGTACACTGATTCCTTTGATCACATGTATCTGTATACATGTGTGAATACCTTTTAAGATATATTTCTAAATGTAAAATTGTTAGGTATAAGAGACACACACACACACACGTACGATTGATTGATTGATCATTTTGATATATATTGCCAAATTGCCATCCTAAAAAATGGTGTCATTTTACACCCTGACTAACAACAATATATGAGAATGCCCTTTATCAACATTATCAAACTATTTTGAATAGTAGTCAAATCTGTTGCCATTCTGATAGGCCAAACATTAACTAACTTTTGTTTCAAAATTTATTTCCTTGTTAATGATCATTTTATATACTTACTTGCCATTGATATTCCTCCTATTAAGGATTTGTTCATGTTTTGTCTGCACTTCTTGCTTAGATTTTGTCATATTTATAGAGATTTCAAAAGATTTATATCTATATGTATTATTAAAAATGTGTAAGTCCAATTTATTTATTTTTTGGTAGTGTGTAATTAGTTACTCTAACTCCATTTATTGAATTGTCCCTTTCTCCCCTCACTAATTTCAATGGCAATGAAATCATAAACTAAATGTATTCATATATTTTAGATGGGTTTCCAAAGTCACTATTCCGGCACCAATAAGCACACTATTTCAATTGTAATTGTTTTTTAATATATTTTGCTATCTGGAAAAGCAAATTTCTTTATCTCAATATTTTCTTCTATAAACTTTTCTTATATAAATGTGTGTTAATTTTCCTTTTTATGTTAACTTTTGAAACAGTTTTTGAGAACCATAAAAGAAGTCAGTTGGGATTTTTATTAGAGTTACATTAATGAATAAATTATTTTGAGAAAAATCTCCCTTCTAAAACAGTGTCTAGTATGTTGCTGGATTTATTTATGTCTCATTATACATCCTTTGGTATAATTTCATAATTTTTGCATACAATTTTTAAAACACATGTTTAAAAACATTCTCAGTTACCATAGGGTTTTCATTGCTATATCAAATATGGTCCATTTATTCCATAGTAAACTTTCAAATTTGTTTCTTTTGGGTTAGAGGAAAGCTATGCCATGTTGTATATTGCCTGTATATCTAACATCCTATTAAACTAGTTCTTTTCCAGTTGCTTCTCTGGGTTTTTCCTGGAAGATAATGGTATTACCTGTAAATGATGACTGTTTTGTTTCTTCCTATCCAATATTTGAAGCCCTGGCGGCGCAGTGGTTAAGAGCTTTGCTGCTAACCAAAAGCTTGGCAGTTCAAATTTACCAGCTGCTGGTTGGAAACCCTTTGGGGCAGATCTACTCTGTCCTATAGGATCGCTATGAGTCAAAATTAACTCAACAGCAATGGGTTTTTTTGAGGGTTTGTCTTAGTCATCTAATGCTGCTATAACAGAAATACTACAATTAGATATCTTCAACAAAGAGAAATTTATTCTCTCACAGTCTAGTAGGCTACAAGTCCAAATTCAAGGCATCAGGTCCAGGGGAAGGCTTTCTCTCTCTGTCGGCTCTGAAGGAAGGTCCTTGTGATGCATCAGTCTTCCCTTGTTCTGGGAGCATCTCAGCACAGGAAGCTCAGGTCCAAAGGACACGCTCTGCTCCAGGCACTGCTTTTTTGGTGGTATGAGGTTCCCATGCCTCTCTGCTCGCTTCTCTCTTTTATGTCTCAAAAGAGATTGGCTTAAGACACTATCCAATCCTGTATACCTCATCAGTATAACTGCCACTAATCCGTCTTATTACATCCTAGCGATAGCATTTACAACACATAGGGAAATCATATCAGATGATAAAATGGTACACAATCACACAATACTGGGAATCATGACCTAGCCAAGTTGACAGATATTTCTGGGGAACACAATTCAATCCATGACAGAGGGGGATCTAGTACTTCCCTTCTTATTTGTGTTTCTCATTGTATTACCATAACTACCCTCTCCATTATGCACTGTGTTGATCTTTAGCTGAGATAGAGGCCATCCTTTGTTTCTTTTCATTAAGAATATTTCTAAGGCTTTGCCGTTAATACTTCATTTGCTATAGTTTTCTGGTATAAACATTTTTGAGGCTAAAGAAATTTTCATTCGTGAGTGTTTTCATTCACTTTAATTATTTTCATACTGACTTACTCTTTTGTCTCCAAATTGAGACACCAGACAGACTTTTCTTAGACTTGTGTATATAGACCATTACCTGAAGGATGTCTCAGAGGCACGTCACACTCAAAAACAGGCTCAATATTTTCTCCCAAATGTGACCTTTCCCTACATGCTCCACCTAGAAGGGTGACGTTAGCATTGCCTGGTATGCATGCCTCTTCTTAGGAGTCATCTTTGACTTCTCATTCATTCAGGAAGACAGAAAGGCAGGATTTTAGACAGAAACTTGGGAAACACATTTATAGAAACCCAACACTGAAGCAAACCTATATATGGTGTGTGAAGGTACACGTGTGTATATGCATGCTTGTGTGTGTGTGAATATATACGCATGTTCATGCCTGCATATGTATGTATGCTGATGTGTATAGAGAGAATGGATCTATATCAATCTTAACAATACTGATTTTTTCTAGGGAAAGAAATTGAACTGGAGACAGAAATAAAAGCATTCTAAAGTGTATACAAGATGACATATTTCTTTTATAAAAATCTAAACCAAATAATTCTGGTTGATGGGTATAAGGATGATTGTTACAACATTCTCTGCACTTTAATCTATATTAAGATGTTTGTAAAGAAGCAATCCCCTTGAAGACCGCAGTAGCTTATGAATAAAAATATTAATAAGAAATAGATATGGATATGAATTAAATGTGAGCTAGCATGCTGACATCATTAAAATGTAAAGATGCAGTATGAGTTCAACTTTTACAAGGCTCTTAATCATTTTGCCAACTTTTTCTGGAATCCTTAGTCCTATATTTCTTTGAAGGATGCTTCCCCACCAAGCTTAGGTTTCCACAAAACATACAGATTCTGACTAAATAATTTATGCTAGCTGTTTAAAGAGCATACGTGTCACTCTTCCCCTGAACTCATGCATGGATTTGCTTCTCATTTAGTGAGTGCTTATTATTCATAGCATCAATTGCAAGACTCTCCTAATTGTATTTAGTACATAGGTACCAAAGAGCCTTTTGTTGAAGAAACTTGGAGATCAGGGGAGTAAAAACAATTGACTAAATTAACTGCATCTATAGCAAATAGATGTCAAACTATTCCTTTTTTCCCCCCTTTTCTCTCTCTCAGTGGATTTAGTAGTTTCAAAATGCTTATTTGCAAGTCACAACTTACAGAATGACTCTGTGAGGAACTCTATGGGTCCTCTCCCCAGTGAATCAACCATAACTGGTGAAAAAATATTTTTAAAATATATTACAAGTCTCTGGAAATTGGAAATGGTCCTCAGGTCAACAGCAAATGAGAAGAACGTTTATTCAAGAAAATCTATTAATTCTCAGTAAGAACGGCAAGAGTCTGTTCATCCCTGTCATGGATTGAATTGTGTCTCCCAAAAATATCTGTCAACTTGGCTGGGTCATGATTCCCAGTATTGTATAATTGTGTACCATTTTGTAATCTGTTGTGATTTCCTTATGTGTTGTAAATTCAATCACTATGATCTAATAAGATGGATTAGTGGCAGTTATACTGATGAGGTATATAAGATTGGATAGTGTCTTAAACCAATCTCTTTTGAGATATAAAAGAGAGAAGCGAGCAGAGACACATGGGAACTTCATACCATCAAGAAAGCAGTGCCGTAAGCAGAGTGGGTCCTTTGGACCTGAGGTTCCTGCGTTGAGATGCTCCCAGACCAAGGGAAGATTGATGACATGGACCTTCCTCCAGAGCCAACAGAGAAAGCATTACCCTGGAGCTGATGACCTGAATTTGGACTTCTAGCCTACTAGACTATGAGAGAATAAATTTCTCTTTGTTAAAGCCATCCATGTGTGGTATTTCTGTTACAGCGGCACTAGATGACTAAGACACTCCCCTATCCCCCAACTCAGTATGATGGAAGCTCCACTCTGAGCAGATGTGGCCCAGAAAATAGGGCTTCCTTTCCTTCTAGTTTCCAGCCAAAGTCAGCTATGTCTTCCTGGGTGGGGCAAGCTGACAGCATTTCTCATCATCCCAGCTCCATGTCACAGAGCCTAAATTCCAAGCAAATGTGGTCAAGACATCAGAGGCCCTCTTCCTATCTCCCACCTCCACACACAGGGTAGATGCTCTACCCTGGGCAAGTTGGGCTAAGAATCCTGGGGTCCTGATCATTCATGCCCTAGTACACTTGTAGAGCAGAGGTTCCACACGGACAAGATAAGAGACAAGATGAGAATACCAGAGGTCACCTAAGTCCAAAAAAGTTATATTTTGATGTGTAGGACTGTTAGTTTCCTTTGTGGTTACTTTACTATTTACCCCTGTTTTTCTAAGTTTAAACCAGTCTTTTATTTCTTTATATCGCCTTGACTTCCCCTCCATATGAAAAATCTATGTCTACGTTTTTTAGTCCCTCTTTTTTGTTTTAATGTTGTCATCTTTTACATATTTACATCTCTGTTTCCCTATTTTCAGTGTTTTAGCTTTGAATTATTTTTGTGACTTCCCTATCTGGGTTGATATCTGGTTGCTCTGTCCTGTGTTCTAGTCTTGGGTTTTTATCTGATGTTATTGATTTTCTAACTGGGGGACTCCCTTTAGTATTTCTTGTAATTTTGGTTTGGTTTTTGCAAATTCCCCAAACTTCTGTTTATCTGGAAATGCCCTAATTTTACCATCATATTTGAGAGAGAGTTTTGCTGGATATATAATTCTTGGCTGGCAATTGTTTTCCTTCAAGGCTTTATATATGTCATCCCATTGCCTTCTTGCCTGCATGGTTTCTGCTGAGTAGTCTGAGCTCATTCTTATTGACTCTCCTTTGTAGATGACTTTTTGTTTATCCCTAGCTGCTCTTAAAATTCTCTCTTTGGTTTTGCCAAGTTTGATTATAATATGTCGTGGTGACTTTCTTTTGGGATCTACGTTATATGGGGTTCTATGAGCATCTTGGATAGATATCTTCTCATCTTTCATGATATCAGGGAAGTTTTCTGTCAACAAATCTTCAACAATTCTCTTCGTACTTTCTATTATCCCACCCTGTTCTGGTACTCCAGTCACTCATAAGTTATTACTCTTGATAGAGTCCCACATAATTCTTAGGGTTTCTTCATTTTTTAAAATTCTTCTATCTGATTTTTCCTCAAATAAGTTGGTGTCAAGTGCTTTGTCTTCAATCTCACTAATTCTGACTTCTGTTGCCTCAATTCTGCTCCTATGACTTTCTATTGAGTTGTCTAATTCTGAAATTTTATTGTTAATCTCCTGGATTTCTGTTGCTGTCTCTCTGTGGATTCTTGCAGCCTGTTAAATTTGTCATTATGATGTTCTCTAATCTTCTTAAGTTCCTCTCTTGCTTGGTCTGCATTTTGCCTAATCTGCTTCCTGATATCTTGAAGAGTTCTGTATATTAATCTTTTGTATTCTGCCTCTGGTAATTCCAAGAAATGCTCCTCCTCCAGAAAATTTCTTGACTCTTTATTTTGGGAGCTTGCTGAAGCCATCATGGTCTTCCTCTTCATGTGGCTTGATATTGACTGTTGTCTCTGAGCCATCAATAAGTTATTATATTTATTTATTTTATGTTTGCTTACTGTGTGCTAGCTTCTTGTTTTGTTTTGTTTTGATATGCCCAAATAGGTTGTTGGTGTAAGCTAGCCCTACCACTGGTGCCTTTGAAGCTCCAACGTCCTGCCACCAGGTGGCCAGACCTACCACTAAGTATGTGAGCACAGGAGTCCACCCACTCTTCCTGTATGGATTCAGCTCAGGTGTCCAGGTAGTCGGCCATCAAGTGTGTGGTTCAGGCTCTCATCTACGGTCCTAGACAGGCATGGGTGATTGGTGTAAGCATAGGCATCTGGCTGCAGCAGGGGGTCACACATTGAGCAAGGCAGGGGGCCAATGGCAGCCCCCAAGTGTCCAGGAGGAAAGCATGTCCCTGTTTTCTTGAGTGTGTAAGTGGATGGGTTTTGCAGCTGGAATATGAGCACCCAGTGCTGTTGTCTGTAAGGACTAGGGGACACCACTTATTCTTGGGCCCCTGTCACAGGTGGCTAGGTGGCATGGGTGGAGCCACCAGTCCTCAGGCCCCTGTTGTGAGTAGGTGAAAACCCTGCTTAATGGGCAGAGCAGTGTGAAATGTCACAAACCTGCCACTTCACAGCTGAAACAGTTGAAGTTAGACTTCAGGTATATACCCTGTTGTACTATGGTAATGAGGGCCTACACTGTTGAAATGGGCTCATGCAAGTCTCTGCAGGGGAAAAGGCACTCAAAGTCCTTGGAACCCTTATGCCTGTGCCTAGGCAAAGGAGCTGTGACTTCCCTGAGTTCCTGGCTTAGGGGAGCTAGCAGATTATTTTTTTCCCTGTTTGTTAATTTGTTCCCTTTCCAAGCCCAGGAGAACAGCTTAGGGCACGTGACAGGTCCTACTTCTGTCCCAGAGGACTTGGTAATTGCTGAAGCTGTCCTGGACCCAATGCAGAGCAGGGAGTGGGGAGGTAAATGGAAGAGAGGTTTTTCCAAGAGGGTGGTATTTTTGAACCACGCGATAGGAGAGATGCAAATACTTATCTTTCATTGATCAAGGGCTGCTTCTCACTGGCTCTGGATGGTGGAGTAGACTCTCCACTGCTGCGTCTCTCCCAGTGTGGAAAATGCCTCCTGAGCGCCACTGCTTGCCTGCCTCACCGTGCACTACGACTTGATCTGGGCTGAAGGGCTCAGGCTCTCACTGGCTCAGGTCTGGCAACTCCTCACTGCTTCCATACCGTCTCTCCCTCCCGCTGCCACTCAGTCCGATTCCTCGACTTTGCCTTTGATGTTCAGGGCTCCTAGATTGTCATATATAATCAATTCACTTGTTTTTTCAGGTCTTTGTTGTAAGAGGGACCACCAGAAATGTCTGATTATTCCACCATCTCGGCCCCATGCCCCAAAAAACAGTTCTCATAAAGTACGGTGTCACTTTGAAAGAAGTGAACCACTGCCTCAGCCTCTAATCCAGAGTAGTGGTTCAAAGATTTTGCTAGGTGGAGAGGTGGGCCATAATATAGTTCTGAAGCTCACTTCAAAGGGACTGACATTATTTGGAACAGCGTATGGGGAAGTTCAAGCCTAAGTGTGCTCTCAAAAACATTAGAAATTTTGATGTTAACCAGTTAAGAGGAGGCTGGGAGCTCCATGACAGCAGAAAGCTAAAACATAGGCCTGCTGGTTTACCAAAGAGAACCAGGGAAAGAGTTAGCTCAGAAAAGCCCCCTTGGAGTCTGAACAAACCTCAAACACTGGTCTTAAAAATAAGCCTTGGAAAAGGACCAAGATTTAATTGGAGGATTTGTGGAGCAATTTATGCCCCAGGACATTGTCAAAAATAATAATCACTTCGCAATTACTGGAACCTAACGGCTGGGTTCAACACTGAAAGGACTACAAGGCTACAAACTGCACTATAAGGGGCAAAGTGGGCAAACCTCATCTTTACCACTAATTGTGTGGCAAGGATCAGCATGAATCCTATTCCCAAATGGAAGTGCATTCAAGCCTCACCTTCCTACATTTCTACTCTTCATTGCCAGACACTTCCATGGCAATTCCTCTCTCTCTTTGACTTTAACCACCCAGAGTAAGATCATATCTCGTCCCAGGCTATCCTGAGCCAAGTCAAAACATCCCGGGCCACCTGAGGCCAGATTATCAGGAAGCACTCTGTGTGTTCCTTAATTCTCTATATCGGCTCACAAAATTCACGGAGACTATTACCCATACTTACAGTTACCCATGTATTATAAACAGAAAAGATACAAGAAAAGAGACAGCATCAGGTAAGTTTTGGAAAAGACCCAGGCATGGGGCCTCCCTATCTCCAGGGAGGTGCCTCTCCCTCTCCTGCGGATGAATATTCTCACCAATCCAAGAGACCCCCAAGAGAGTGCTCCAAGGCCCTGGGTCCCCTAGTCATTGGGGCCTCAATGAATATGCATGACCTGGACCTCAATACATAATTGTGATCTATCAATCATGAATATGAATGACTGCATTAGGCCCCCCTCCCTTCCTGAAGTTAGTTGGCCAGGTGTGGGCCTGTGTAACCCATACTTACCCAGCTATTTTGGAAAACAAAAGCATCTTTATTGCTCCAGTTATTTTCGGAAATGAGACTCAAATGGTCAAACCAAATTCCTTGTCCTACAGATACCAAGAGAGGCAGCAGCTTAACAGAGAAATGAGGACAAGAGACAGTTAACAAGAGCTCTGCTGAAAATACTATCATCCTACATGACCAAGGCTGCGTATGTCCTCTGAGAAGTGACATAAGAGGTTTTATACAGAGGGATAAATACACTTCATTAAAATAGTGCAGCTGAGTAACTAAACTAAGTCACAAATAAAAAACTAGAGCAACAAGTTCCAGAGGGTGGAAGGTAATAAGTACCTAGAGTTACTACAATAAATTACCTAAAAAGTCCAGTTTTTAGCAACAACAACAAAAATAAAACATTCAAAGAAACAAGAAATTGTGATCTATACATGGGGCGGGTTGGGGGGAGGGAGGCAACAGAAACTTCCCATGAGAAAACTCAGATATTGGACTTAACAAAGACTTCAAAGCAGCCATTATAAATATATTTAAACAAAGAAACCATACTTAAAATAGTGAAAGAAGGTATGATGATAGTGTCTCATCAAATAGAGAATATAAATAGATAGAAGTATATACATAAAAAGAAAATGTTCAAGTGGAAAAGCATAACTGAAATAAAAAATTCACTAGATGGGCTCAACAGATTTGAGTTGACAGAAGCAAGAATCAGTGAATTTGAAGATAGATAAATAGAGACCACCTAATCCAAAGCACAGAAGAAAAAGAATCAAGAAAATTGAACAGAACCTTGGAGAAATGTGGGACACCATTAAGCACAACGAATGCATAGTAATAGTATCAGAATGATAGGAGGGAAAGGAACAGAAAAAATATTTTTAAAAACGGCTGACAATTTGATGAAAAATATTAATCCACACATTCAATAAATCTAAGTTAAGAAAAATTTAAAGGTTTCGGTCTCAGACATACCATAGTAAAAATGTTGAAAAACAAAACAAAGAAGAAATCTTGAAAGGAGCAGAGGGGGAAAAGAAAAAAAAAGAAACAAAATGAACAAACAGAAAAAAAACATAACTGGAAATAAATGAAAAGACATCCTGTGTTCATGGATTGGAAGACTTAATTTTGTTAAGATGTCAGTTCTATCCAAAGTGATCTAGAGAATGCAATCCCTATCAAAATTCCAATAGCCTGTTTTTGCAGAAATGAAAAAAACTAATCCTTAAATTCATATGGAATTGCAAGACAACCCAAATAGCCAAAACAATTTTGCAAAATAACAAAGTAAGAGGACTCACATTTTCTGATTTCAAAACTTACTACAAAACTACAGTAATCCAAACAGTGTGGCGTTGTTACAAGGATAGACATATAGAACAATGGACTATAATTGAGAATCCATAAATAAATCCATACATGTATGTCCAATCGATTTTCAACAAGGGAGGCAAGTTCATTAAATGGGAAAGAATAATCTTTTCAACAAACGGTGTTGGAACAACTGGATTTCCATATGAAAAAGAATGAAGCTGGACCTCTACTTCATACCATATAAGAAAAAAAATTCAAAATCGATCAACAACCTGAAACCAAGCACTCTTAGAAGAAAAACTTCAGGGTAAGGTTTTAGGATTTTCTTTCTGACAATGGATTCTTAGATATGATATAAAAAGCACAAGCAACAAAAGAAAAAATAGATATATTGGACTTCACCAAAATTAAAAACTTTTGTGATTCAGAGGACGTTATCAAGAAAGTGATCAGACAACTTACAGATGAGAGAAAATATTTGGAAACCATACATCTGATTAGGGTTTGATATTCAGAATATATAAAGAACTTCTACAACTCAACAACAAAAAGACAAACAACTCAATTAAAAAGTGAGCAATGAACTGGAATAGACAACGCTTCAAAGAAGATATACAAATGACCAAGAAGCACATGAAAAAATGTTCAACATTATTAGTCATTATTGTTGTTGCTGTTAGTTGCTGTCCAGTTGAGTCTGACTCCTGGCAACCCACATGTGCAGAGAAGAACTCCATTTCCAAGGCTGTGAATTTTCAGAAGCAGAGCACCAGACCTTACTTCTGAGGAGCCTTTGAATCACCAAGCATTCAATTAGTAGTCCAGTGCTTAACCATTTGTGCCATGCAGGGACTCCTCATTAGTCATTAGAGAAATGCAAATCAAATCCACAATGAGATACCAGTTAACAAACCGATACATGCTACAACATGGATGAACCTTTAAAAACATTGTGCTGAATGAAATAAGTCTAACACAAAAGGACAAATATTGTATGATCCTTCCTATATGAATGACCTAGAATAGTGTTTCAGTCATCTAGTGCTGCTGTAACAGAAATATCTAAAAGTGGATGGCTTTAACAAAGAGAAGTTTATTGTCGCACAGTCCAGTAGACTAGAAGTCTGAATTCAGAGCATCAGCTCCAGGGGAACACTTTCTCTGTTGACTCTGGAGGAAAGTCCATGTCATCAATCTCGCCTTGGTCTGGGAGCCTCTCTGCACAGGAACCTCAGTTCCAAAGAACACACTTTGCTCCTGGTACTGCTTTCTTGGGGGTATGAGGTTCCTGTGTGTCTCTGCTCGCTTCTCTCTTTCATATCTTAAAAGAGATTGGCTTAAGACACTATCTAATCTTGTATAGCTGCCACTGATCCATCTTATTACATCATAGTGATAGTATTTACAACACATAGGGAAATCACATCAGATTACAAAATGGTACACAATTATACAATACTGGGAATCATGATCCAGCCAAGTTGACAGATATTTTTGGAGGACACAATTCAATCCATGACAAATAGGAAAACGCATTTAGACAGTGAGAAGAAAGAGCGAGGAGTTACTGCTGAATGAGTATTGAGTTTCTGTTTAGGGTGAACAAAAAGTGTTGGAAATAGATAGTGGTGCCTGTTGCATAACATGGGGAACGTAATTAACGTCACTGAATTATACATTTTAAAAATGGTTAAAATGGCAAATTTTCTGTTACATATATTTACCGCAATTAAAAAAAGTTTAAGAAAGAATAAAACACTTAGGAATAAATTTAACGAAAGATTTGTAAGGCTTATATTCTGAAAACTATAAAACATTATTCTAGGAAATTAAAGAAGACCTAAATAAGTAGAAATATATTCTATGTTAATGGATTGGAAGACTATATTGTTAAGATTGCAATACACTTCAAACTAATGTAAAATCCAATACAATCCCTATCAAAATCCCTGTGGATTCTTTTCAGAAATTGACGTGAAGATCCTAAAATTCATGTAGAAATTCAAGGGACGCAGAATAGCCAATGCAATCTTGAAAAAGAAGAACAAAGTTGGAGTACTCACACTTCGTTCTTTAAAAATTTACTACAAACCTGCAGAAATCAAAATGCTTATTTAAGTGAACACCAACTAATTTTTCTGGTAACAAAGAACTTCTAGTGACCTTTCTTAAGGGTTGTTCATGCAATGATTTTTGAACTATAGCTTCACAAACAAGCGTGTTATCCATAGAAATTTTGCTACATGTTTACTTTTCCCTCACTGCTAGATAGAAGCACATATATAGAATTTTTAAAAAATCTTGCATTAAATTGTACCAGTATATGCAGAACTCAAATTCTAGCGAAAAGACCAGACTTAATGGTCTGACTGAGATTGGAGGAACCCAGAAACTATGGCTCCTGGACTCTCTGTCAACTCAGAACTAAAACAATTCCTGAGGCCAATTCTTCAGACAAAGATTAAACTGGACTATGGGACGTAAAATGATACTCGTGAAGAGTGTGCTTCTTAGCTCAAGTAGATCATGAGACTAAATGGGCAGCTCCTGTCCAGAGATGAGATGAGAAGGCAGAGAAGGTCAGGAGCTGGTTGAATCAACACAGGAAATCCGGGGTGGAAAGGAGGAGTATGCTGTCACAGTACAGGGAGAGCAATTAGGGTCACATAACAAGGTATGTATAAATTTTTGTGTGAGAGACTAACTTGAATTGTAAACTTTCACTCAAAACACAATGAAATAAAATTTTAAAAAGTTGTACCAGTATAACTGCAAATTATTAAATAGACAGTAAAACCTGAGAAAGCCAGGACCTGTGTAAGGCAGAAACCTGTCAGAGAAGGAAAACTCAAACATTTTCCACTAAAACAATGAAAGAAGCCTTGCTGGTGCAGTGGTTAAAGTGCTTGGCTACTAACCAAAAGGTCAGTGGTTCAAACCCACCAGCTGCTCAACAGGACAAAGATATGGCAGTCCTCTTCCGTAAAGATTTACAACCTTGGAAACCCCATGGGGCAGTTATACTCTGCCCTATAGGGTCGCTATGAATTGGAATTGACTTGATAGCAACAGGTTTTTGTTTAAAATGAGCAATAGAAAAGTGGTAAGACTAAACCCTTTCAAAGACGGAAAACTTGCGAGACCTGGAAAAACAAGGTAATCCTTTCGGGTTCCGGCTCTCACATGTTGCACTGTATAAAGAATTAGCCTTCTCTGCCTTCACAGATGCCTTTTTGATAATCTATACCGAGGGTTGCCAAACTATGGTCTACAGGCCAAAATTGGCCTGCAGTCTGCTTTTGTACAACCATTAAGCAAAGAACGTCTTTACATGTTTAAAGAGTTTTAAAAGAAGGAGGAGGAGGAGAACTTACAACAGAGATGCACGCGGCCAACAAAACCCCAAATATCTCTTTTCTGGTCCTTTACAGAAAATGCTTGCTAAGCCCTGTTGTGTGTTTCAAGCTATGATTTTCATATGTAGAATGATGGCAAAGATAGACCCAATTCGTTTTCTGCATTCATATGTGGACAAGTCACTCCTCTAATCAATAAGTGAAGTCTATTTTCCCCACCCCTTAAGCCTCTGCTATCCTTGTCCTTGTTTTGGCCTACAGAGTGTGGTGGAAGTGCCGGCATGCCAGTTCTGAGCCTATGTCTTAAGAGGTCTTTTCACACTTCAGCTCCCTTTTTTGGAACCCATAAGAACAAGCCTGGGCTATCCCGATGGAAGGTAAGAAAAGAGGAGGAGAGTTGAAGACCCAAGACTACTGACAGCTGACCCCCAGTCACATGAGAGAGTCTAGCCACTTTCAACAGAATTATGACATACCCAACTTACCATACACTCAGCTAACCACAGTGAGTCTGGTGAAGATCAGAAGAACGATTCTATTGACCCAAAACCTCCAGAGCAACAACAAAAAATATGTATTTTTTTTAAGCCATGTGAGTTTTGGGATGGTTTGTTGTGCAGCAAAACTGAATTTATACATAACTGAAATGATGGAAAAGATTAAATACTGTAAACTCTTTATTTTAGTAATTGCTCTTGATCAAGCTCTTTGAACAAGCTCCGTACAAGCACAATGTTTGTAGCAACTTTAATTTCTGGATTTGGGATCATCAAACTCCTTTAGCTTAGGTAACAGCCTCTATGTTAGCCTGAATTTTTCTGACCTAGAGAACGTGTGACGAATTACAGGTCAAGCCGCTGAGCTCAGGGCATCTGGTGAGAATTTCCTGATACACAGCCACCCTTCATTCAGACCTCTGCTCAAATGTCTCCTTCACCACGTATTTCACCTTCCTTTGATTTACTCTGTTTTCCAGCACTTACCACCACCTCCAGCTATGTCATATGTGTCTGTTTATTGCCTGTCTATTACCACAATAATGCGGATTGTAGCCCCCTGCTGCAATAGCCAATTCTGAGACAGAGGTGAGGTGAGCAGCAAGAGTTTTATTATATATTGATATATAGGAGACAGAGGGGAATAGATTCCTCCAAAAACCTGTCTTCCCCACTGGACATCAGCCAAAGGCTTTATAGGGACAGGATTATGGGTCTTAGAAGTTTGTATTAGTTCCCCCTTGAGGTGGTTACATCCCAGATGAGTTAATCTTTTACTGATAGTCCTGGGGGCTATCTGGTGACATCCTGGTTTTCTTATCACAAAATAGGTGCATTGTTCAGGTTTTCATTCCTAGATCATTATCACTTGTTTTTCCACCCTCCAAGGAGGAACATCAGTTAATCTTAAACTTTTTGTAGAGACTGGAACTGGAAGGAAAAACAAGATCATGAGAAAATGTGGGAGTTAGCAATGGGGAGTGAGCTGGACCTATGTGGCCTCTTCCATGTTGCATGGCTTGAATATAAACTCTGATTGTAGATAACAGGTTCTTTTGGTCGCCACTTAGAACAATGCTGGGATCATAATCATATTGGGCAACATTTACTGAACATTTAGTATGTTCCAGGCTTTAACTCTAAGGACATTACATGTATTAAATCATTAATCTATGCAATGACTCCATAAGAAATATACCATTTTATCCCTACTTTTAGAATGGAAAATCTTAGGCGCTGAGAGTTGAAGCAAGTTGCTTACAACCACATTGCCAGTAAAGTGGCAAAGATGGGATGCAAACTCAGGCAATTAGATTTCAGAGCCTTGTTACTTAAATGAATGAATAGGGATCTCAGACACGTTCTTCCTGTCCTCCATGCTTAGACGCTTAGAGCCACTCTTTATTTTTTTGCTGTCTTCATTGGCCCCCTTCCCATCATCAGACTTTGCCTCATTTCAGTGTTTCTGCATTCTTCAGCAGCTTTCTTTAGTGTCATTTTACTACAGCTGGGAAAGGGTTTCATCTCCTAGGAGACAGGAGGTGATTCTATGAAGTTTTGCCATCTCTTTATATGCTTCAGACTCTTCTCATTTTAAATTGATGAATTTTGTGGCACCAGGGTGTCCCTGAAACTAGACATTTATCTACAGAATGTGATGGTCCCTCTTGCACTTCCCCTTTGATTATATCCTCCAAAATAAGAATTTTGTTAAAATAATGAGTCTCATTTTATTTATTCACTATCTACCTAAACTCTTTTCGCTAGACATGCTAAAGTATGTCCCAAATTTACAACACAAGGGTTTGTTTGATCTTACCTCTCCTTCTCTGGTTTATGAGCTCCAGAAGGTATTATTTCTCCCTTGCAGACGAGGGCAAGGCTCAAGACTCTTGATGACCGTTGTTGCTGCTGTTAGGTGCCATTGAGCTGGATCCGACTCATAGAGACCCTGTGTACGATAGACCAAAACACTGCTGGGTCTTGTGCCATCCTCACAATCATTGTTATGTTTGAGCCCATTGTTGCAGCCACTGAGTCAATCCATCTCATTGAGCGTGTTCCTCTTTTTTGCTGACCCTCTACCAAGCATGATGTCCTTCTCCAGGGACTGGCTCTCCTGATAACATGAGATGAAATCTCACCATCCTTTCTTCCAAGGAACACTGTGGACTGTATTTCTTCCAGGACAGGCTTGTCTGTTCTTCTGGGTGTCCATAGAATATTCAATATTCTTTGCCGACACTATAATTCAAAGGCAACAATTCTTCTTAGGTCTTCCTTATTCATTGTCCAGTTTTCATACGCATATGAGACAAGTGAAAATAGCATGGCTTGGGTCAGGCACACCTTCCTCCTCAAAGTGACGTCTTTGCTTTTTAACAATTTAAAGAGTTGTTTCGCAGCAGGTTTGTCCAATGCAATACGTTATTTGATTTCATGACTGTTGCTTCCATGGGCATTGATTATGGATTCAAGTAAAATGGAATCCTTGACTATGTTAATATTTTCTCCATTTATCATGATGTTGCTTATTGGTCCAGTTGTGAGGATTTTTGTTTTCTTTATGTTGAGGTGTAATCCATACTGAAGGCTGTAGTCTTTGGTCTTCATCAGTAAGTGCTTCAAGTCCTCTTCATTTTCAGCAAGCAAGGTTGTGTCATCTGCATATCGCAGACTGTTAACGAGCTTTCCTCCAATCCTGATGCCACTTTCTTCTTCATATAGTCCAGCTTCTCGGATTATTTGCTCAGCATACAGATTGACTAAATATGGTGAAAGGATACAACACTGATGTACACCTTTTTTGACTTTAAACGATGCAGTATTCCCTTGTTCTATTTGAACAACTGCCTCTTAGTCTATGGACATGTTCCTCGGGAGCATAATTAAGTGCTCTGGAATTCCCACTCTTCGCAATGTTATCCATAATTTTTGCTTTCATCAAGCAAGGTTGTGTCATCTGCATATCACAGGTTGTTAATGAGTTTTTCATCAATCCTGATGCCACTTTCTTCTTCATATAGCCCAGGTTATCGGATTTAAAGACTAGCAGAGTCAATGTTCCAAAGAATTCTACCAGATTCATACCTACAGAGGATGAATATTATACAGAATTTTTAAATGAGTTGGCTCTCAGTTCCAGGATTTCATGACAAGTAAAGCAGGAAGGAACACTATAATTAATGAAATTTTAGATAATTTTAACCCTACACACAAGCTGCAAAAATAAGAAGAAGAGTAACTAAGGCTGAGTGAGGAGATTAGTAAATTTTCTCCTCTCAAACAAAGTGTAAGGTGAATAAAACATCCAGAAACAGTCATTACAGTGCTTTGGAGATGAACATACTGCTCAATTTTGAGTATCAACAGTGGTGATATGTGGCATGCTTGCCTAGGGATGCTCCCATTCTTCAGTCTCAGTTCAGTCACTAGGGAAGTTCTGCTAGAGCAGGGCTGGCTGTAAGGATTAGCAGTTTCTCTGCCATAGTCAAAGGTGTTTCACTTGGTTCGTAGTGGGCAATGCCCACAGCAATGGAATTGTCAGTGGAAGTAAATTTTAAGAAGTGGACAAGTGCAGGAGGGCCACCTATTGCCTCTATGAGCCTGAGGTCATGGTTACAGTTGGGACACACATATTCCAGGTTCAGGCTGTACAGTTAGGCAGCAGTGACCGGAGAGCTCAAGCTATTCACACACTCCTGGATAACCCTGAGGCGATTCACGTGTGCATAAGAGACATCTTAGGGCTTCAAGGAAAATAAAAGTTAAGCAGACTTGAAAATAGCTTGAACTTTGAATGTGCTTCCCTACCCACATACTGACCCATCAACAGAGGATGGAAAACTTATTGGCTGAAGGTATTTGAGCACAACTTCTGACTCACCACTAAGCAAGGTTGACCTAGGGACAACCCCTAGGAAACAAGGCTTAAAAACCAAAAATAAGTAAATAAAGCCAAAAAATCATCTAAGCAGAAATATCAGTGAGCACAGAGCACAGGAGAAATATAATTATTTAACCCATGTGTGTTACTAAACAAACAAATAACATTAACAACAACTTTCAGAGAAAAAACTATTATAATCTAGAGTTTCTACAAAACATTATCTAAAATGTTCAGTTTTTAATAAGAATTTTAAGATAGGCAAAGAAACAGAAAAGTACGCCCCAGGAAAAATAGCAATTAATAGAAACTGTCTCTAAGGGCACCCAAATATTATCAAACACTTCAAAGTAGATATTATAAATGCTTATAGAACTAAAGGAAATCAAATTTAAAGAAATAAAGGAAAGTATGACAACAATGAATAAAAAATATTCTCAATAAAGATATACCAAAAGAAAAAAAACCTGTTGTCATCAAGTCGAGTCCAACTCATAGTGACCCTATAGGACAGAGTAGAACTGCCCCATAAGGTTTCCAAGGAGCAGCTGATGATTCGAACTGCTGACTTTTTGGTTAGCATCCAAGCTCTTAACAATTATGTCACCAAGGCTCCAATAAATATATAAGAATTATAAAAAAGAACCAAATGGAAATTCTGGAGCTGAAATACAAACTTGAATTAGAAAAAAAAAATGACTGAAAGGGCTCAAATCCAAATTTGAGATGGTAAAAGAAAAAACCAGTAAACTTAGAGACAGATTAACAGAAATTATTCAATATAAACAGCAGAGAGGAAAAACAAAAAAAATTTAAAAAGAACAATGTCTCAGAGATGTGTGGAAAATCATTAAATGTACCAAAATAAATGTAATGGGGGCCCCAGAAGAAAAGAGGGAAAGGGGAAGAATAATTATTTGAAGAAATAATGGATGAAAACATCACAAATTTGATGAAATATTGATCTACAGATACAAGAAGCTCAATGAAGAGAAGTGAAAAAATCCTTATGCAAAAGAGTGCATATTATATGGTTACATTTACATGAAATATCTATAACAGGCAGATTTATATATGCAGAAAGGAGGTCACCTAACAACAATAACAGATTATACCTATAAGTTTTTAAAAATTGAATTAACATAGGCAAATAACAAATAAAAGAAAATAAGATACATTATAGATTTTCAAGAAATCTCACAGAAATTTTCTCATTAGAACACCATAATAAATGTGATATAATACTGTGAAAACAACTGTGGACTTAGAATCATAAAGCATCAATTAAAATACTTGCTCTATTATTTACTGTCTATATAACATTGGTTAACTCACTTTACCTTTCAGAATAAATTTCCTTATCTTTAAATGAAAATTAAGTAAGAATATACATAAAACATCTAAAACAGCATCTGGCCCAGTTAACACTCAATACTGATGTATGGTTTAATGAATTACTTAATTCGGACCTTCTAGCCATGGTCTTGGAAACCCTGGTGGCGTAGTGGTTAAGAGCTATGTCTGCTAACCAAAATGTTGGCATTTCAAATCCACTAGGTGCTTGGAAACTCTATGGGGCAGTTCTACTCTGTCCTATAGGGTCACTATGAGTTGGAATTGACTCAATGGCAACAGTTTTGGTTTTGGTTTAGCCATGGTCTTTGTGACTCACACAGCCAATGATTGAGCGGGACTCTGCGAATAAGGTAAATAGAACCTGAGATGGTTGATGTTATGTGTCAACTTGGCTAGGCCATGATTCTCAATATTGTACGATTGGCCTGCATTTTATGTGTTATGGATCCTGACCTCTACATGTTGATGAGGCAGGATTTGTGTAGGATGTGTCTTGGGTCACAGCCTTGTAGGAGGGCGTGACTCAAGTCTCACCCTTACTCAAGTTATGCCCTTCCCTGTGGTGTGGCTTGCATCTAAGATATATGTGTGGATGACCTGGCAGGGCCCTCTCTCTCTCTCTGCATCTGGATTCCGCATCTGGTTCATGATCAATGGACCTCAGGTTCTTGGGACTTGAGCCAGAGGCATGCTGTCTGATCTGCCAATTCTGGAATTTGCTAGCCTCCACAGCCCCATGGGCTGGCAGCCTACCTTCCGACCTGATTCGCCAGTTTCCACAGCCTTGTGAACCTGCAGCCTTTGGTCTGACCTGCTGGTTTGGGTTCATCAGCCCCTGCAGCCACGTGGGTCAGGAGAAACCTACCCCTGACCCATCGATTTGGGACTTGCCATCCTCCAAAACTATTTGAACTATTTCCTTCATACTGTTCATTGTAGTGAATTAGGGAATCCAAAGACGGGAGAGAGAGTACTGAGAGGAGAGGGAGTAGGTGATGTTAGAGATAACGGAGTAGTACAGTAGTTTGGATCTGCGACATCTTTAACCTTCACCTTATAGGAACCAGCTTTTTGCTGAGAAAGTATTCATTTATTTCACGTCAGAATGGTGATTATCGCTGCAATGGCTCATGCTCACTGGAATATGTGGCTTTGGAAAAAAGGGGATAAATGGGAGAATGAGAAAACTTTTGCTTCTGGATGGGATAAAAATTGATCATGGATTGAAGCAGCTGTTATTTTGCAATCAGTTACCCAAGGTAAACGCTATTCACAGGATTTAGGAAGCATGGATCTAACTCCTGAGGAATTGGGTTGTTGGATGCATGTGGAAATACAAAGTGCTAAGGAAAGGGCCAGACATACAATTCCTTGGTTTCTATTAACAGTAATAGCTGCAATGGCAGGGAAAAATAATGTAGGGATTGATTTTATCACTCATCCAATCCCAGATCCGGTCTGGTCAGAGCTATGACAGCTAGTCTCAGGGCCAACCCAGAAAGAAAAAATCAGGTCAGCAAACTTGTGTCAGAACAACAGGAAGTTCTTCTCTGACTGTTGGTCCCCAAGAAGGTAGTCCGGGAGGGAAAAGGGGAAAACCAAGAAACTATAGAAACCAGAGGTATAGTGTAAGGGAGGTGCTTCAGTTTGTAGATTGGTATCGTCAAAGCTTCTTGAGGAACCATTACTAAAATGGATTTTGAAAGCCACTGATTTAGGGGCGGTGTCTTTAGTTTTGAACGCTGCAGAATGGTAGTGGAAGAGGCTGCATAGGTCCGGCTCACTATTATTATTCCCCATTACCAACCCATCCCATTGTCTCATGATCTTGTTTTTCCCTCCCGTTCCAGTCTCTATAAAAAGTTAAAGATTAACTGATGTTCCTCCTTGGAGGGTGGAAAACAAGTGACAATGATCTAGGAATGAAAAACCAAACAAAGCACCCATCTTGGGACAAGAAAATCAGGATGTTGCCAGATAACCCCCAAGAAAAGATTAACTTATCTGGGACGTGACCACCTCAAGGGGGAACTAACGCAAACTTCCAAGACCCATAATCCTGTCCCTATAAAGCCTTCGGCCAATCTCCAGTTGGGGGAGATGGGTTTTTGGAGGAATCAATTCCCCTCTGTCTCCTATATATTGATATATAATAAAACTGTTGCTACTTACCTCACCCATCTCAGAATTGGCTATTGCAGCAGGGGGCTCCAGTTCGCATTATTGCAGCAACAGTAGAATATGTTTGGGTTGATGCGAGACCCACAACTCACTATGGAATAGTCACAAATGGTGAAAACAAGATCCAGTTACACAGCAGGTTAACCCAGAGGGGATGGCCAGCCTGGCGGACTGGATGAAACTTGCAGTGAGATTTGTTTACCTTGAGAAGGGAAACTGCCCCTCTCCCCCTCTAAATACCCAATGGAACACTCCAGAGGAAGCAGCTGATGTGCTGCTTATGCAAGCCGTGCTGGAATGGCTTTATGGTGACCATGATATTCATCCAATGAGTATGCATCTTACATAGGTCATGGTAGATATGGTAATCAAGGGAGCCCCTTCTACATGGGCACCCCATGTAACCTTGCTTCTGCAAAACAAAGCAACAATCCAAGAAGCCTTGCCGGATCTGTTGGCACAGCTGCTCTACATCGGTCTTACAGATGCAAGAAACATAAGGGTGATTCATAGGAGAATGGGAATCGGCAATGGGGAAAGAACTTATCCCAGCAAGACAGAGATTTTTAGATGGTTATTAAGAAACGGAATGAATATCGTGGAGATTTCCTTATACAGTTTGCGAGTTCTGTGAGACATTGCAGTGATTTAGGGAACCCAAAGACAGAAGGGAGAGTACTGAGGGGAGAGGGAGTAGTTGATCTTAGAGACGATGGAATGGTATACCAGTTTAGTAAAGTTGGACTTCATGGGAACCAGCTTTGTGCCTATCCTTAAAAAAGAAATTATTCGTTTAGTCGGTGTCAAGATGGTGGGTTTCACTGCAACGGCCCAGGCTCACTGGAATATGTGGTTTTTCATTTATGATGCTTTTTGCTGTTCTTTTTATTGTTGTTATACTTTGCAGACATGTAGCACAGAATGTGAAAGTGTTGGTGGTAAATTTCAACCTAGGCTAATTATATATCTGAAAACTGTATAGTTATCTTTCATCTTCTCTCAAACATCTACTCCCCTCTCTCTCCGGGAAACTGTACCCACCATTCTACTGCTCATCCTCATCTCTGAGTTAGATATTGGATACCTCACGTCTGTGCTGCCTCTGAACTTTGTTCCCCATCTATATTCCAGGGACCTCACTACTCTGCTTTTTGTTCCCACATATGTCTTCACTACTGGATTTTAAGCTCCTAGAAACCAGAGACCCTATTTTACCCTGGTCTTTGTATTCAGAGCCTAGCACTATGTAGGACATATAATAAGAACTCACTTAAAGTTTGATGATCTACACCTAATTGAAAAACCTACAGATGAAGGGATTTTATAGATGAGATGTTCAAAGTTATATATCAATAAATCAAGGAATATGTAGAAAAGAGATGCAGCAGTCCATCTTCATTTTCTGAATAACAATTGAGTAACATTTTATTCCAGGTATATTATTTTACATTATTTTTCAACACAACCCAGTGAGATAAATATTATTTTCACCATTTCACAAACTCAGAGAAATGATTATCTATTTATGATCATGCAGTGTGATGGTTAATTTTATGCATCAACTTGGTTAGGCTATGAAGTCCAGTTGTTTGATCAAATACTAGTCTAGATGTTGCTATGAAGTGTTTGCATATGATTAGTATTTAAATAACTGGCCTTAAGTAAAGCAGATTCCTTACATAACATGGGTGTGCCTCATCCAATTAGTGGAAGACTTAGAGGAAGACTAGAGGTTTCCTGAGGGAGGATTCTGCCCCTAGACCATAAATAGACATTCTTCCAGAATTCTTCTCTCCCTAACTGTCTGATGAACCAGTTTGGAACCACTCATAATTTAAAGTTGTTTCATTCTTGTCATTTATCTACAAAGACTCCCTAGTTCTGCATTCCATAATATCTCATTCCAACTTGCTCCTCAGCCTTTCTTCCATTACTCACCATCTAACCTGCATAAACCATTCATTGCTCCTCCAACAAAAACTTCGTCGGCCCGCCTTCCTGCCAATGCCAGTCTCCATTTCTCACAACCCTGACTGTCCTTTAAGAAGGGATTTCTCAAGAGAAGCACTTACCCCATAAATACCCACTAAGTTCTCCAGTCGGTAATGATCTCTTCCTCCATATAACTCATAAACTTCCTTACTATATGAAAGTAATGGGATTTATATAGTTTTGATGACACTTGATGTACTGTGATATGGATTATTGTTTTATTAGTTAAGTATTGAGTTACATGTCTGTGTACACACAACTTTTTCTATCTTCCTAGAGATAAAGATTGTCAGCAGTAGGCAGCACATCTTCTACTTCTGAGTATTACCCGCAATGATTAGCAGGAGGCCATGCATACAAGAGGCATACATACAACCATGTGGAGAGACAATATTTAATTCTATAAATAACCACTTCTTATGTTTGCTGTATAACTGGATTTTCGTATTCTCCGACTCTCTGTGTTCCTATCTCATCTTACAAAACAGGGATTGTACTTTCTCACAAGTAGAGGAGAGGCAGCACCTGCTTTTCTTTCCTTGGCCCGTTACTGAATCAAGGTCTTTGGTCAGTGTCCCTGGCCTCTCTAGACCCTTCTCTAAGGGCAGTCTGTACACAAGCTACACAGGTTTTTGGTCTGCCTTTGCTGACAGTGGCCAGCTCACTTGGCAGGACACTCTGCCCTTTAAGTCTAATTTAGGTTGGGAATAGAAAGAGTATCTTTCTTCATTGCATTTAAGATGCAGTCTCCAACTCAGCTTCATCAAAATGAAGGACATATTTGCATCCATGCCTTCTGTGTATATTAGTCAACTTATTGGAATCTGGAGGGGAGAAGTAAGTAAGGAACCCCAATACCTGTCATAGAATTTTTCAAAACATCTTGACTGCAGTAGGAAAATTAGACAGTCTTGAAAGTAGTTGCAATGATATTTGGTTTTTACAAAGTGGAATTCTGCGTGATTCCTCCTTAGCATAAACTACCACCCGAAGAGCTATTTTTGAACCTGCAGTTGGGAAGAGACAATTTTCTATTCTAATATTTAACAGAATTTGCACTTTTATAACCTACTCACAACACGTCACTGCTAATTGCACAGCCACAGCTCCTAATGAGCACACGATTTAGATCCCCTAGGATTTCAGGCTCTTGATTAGCTGGCCTTTGTCAAATTCATGGCAAAGCAGGAGAAAAAAATTAACTGTAGATCAAAGAAATGCTCCTTCAGAAAGTCATCTTACTCTAAAATCTATAGATCTCTGACACACAGTCTGTGGATTTTGCAAAGTCCCCACTGCAAGAAGAAACACCTTCTATTAAATCCAAGCTCTGTTTCTCTACCAGTCCTTGTACTCCACTCTTCCAAAACTTCCCAAAGCATCTTGCCTGGTATTCCAAGTGGTTACTGACACGTCTGCTGAAACAGCGCTTGTTTCAGGAGACATGAGGTACAACAATTCCATACAAATTTTTCTTTGATTAGAATGAAGGATGCCTGGATTTGAACTCAAGATCTGCTACTTATTATCTATGTAGCCTGGGACAAATTATTTAACTTTTCTGTGTCTCAATAGCTTTATCTGTAAAATGGGAAGAATAAAAGAAACTTTCCATATATTTTTTTGTGAGAATTAAAACACTTAACACACTGTAAGCATTAAATAAATAACTGTTGTAGCTCTTGTTGCTATTGATTCTTTGCTATGAAATTCTTTTTTAAAAAGCCATATCCTTTGACAAATTTCTAGGTATCCATTCCCAAATATTCACTGACTTTCTTCATTCATCAGTTTATTACCATAAAATTAATCTCTAACTCTTAATTACGGCAGCCATGACAATGATGACTAATCCTTCGATGCATAATATTTTCATAATCATTGTGGAAACTTTCGTTGTTTTAGGTTTTATCTTTGAATTATAGTTCTTGTTAATGACGCATACCTGTTATAAACATTTTACTTTACCATCAACTTTGCTATGTTACTAGACCACATAACAGCAGAAATCATAGCTACAAGAGTGGTGTAGAAAATTTTTGAAAAATAAAAGCCAAATTTGCAGTGGTAAAATTAGACACATTGTTCTTCTTTTGTTGGGAATATTCCTATTAAGATGAAGCTTTCTGTATGTTTCTTTAAGATGTCTCTTTTTATTACCAGATTGATGAGCATTTATTATGGAAGGATGTTAAGTGCTTGTCATGAAGAGATGTTGAATTTTACCAAGTGGTTTTCAGTATGTCTGTAGAAACTCAAGTTCCTTGTGAGTACAATTTGTTACTATACTTGGCTGTTAACTGAAAGGTTGGAGGTTCAAGACCATCCAGAGGTGCCTCGAAAGAAAGGTTTGATGGTCTACTTTTGAAAAATCAGCCACTGAAAACTCTATGGAGCACAGTTCTACACCAACAATTGACTTGATGGCAACTGGCTTGCTTTTTTTTGGTAGGACTTATACGGCTTTTTTTTTTTTTTCTTTTTTAACTCTGCATGGAGTTGGAGTATCAGAAAATGAACAATCAAGACATCCATAGCCCTAGGCCTCCCGCAGCAAGAACGGCAAATGTATTGTCATATTGATTCCAATGTTGTCTCTTAAAGATATTACAAATGAAGTTGATAACGTCCCTTTCAACCAACTCCCCCCATCCTTCAGCCCCTAGTCTCTCCTCACAGCAGAGCTGTACTGAAGTTTTCTTTCCTCCTTTATTACGTCTTGGACTTTAACCACATTTACTATTTTGTATTTACATAAATCATATGATCCATATAGTTATCAGATCATTCAGTTTTTTCTATCTCTGAGTTAATTTTGATAGCATGTTTTCTTAGAAACCATTCATTTCATATAGATTTGCAATTTTGTTCCCATAGTTACACAAAGAAGGAAAAAAACTCATCATTTTATACTTCTATTATCTCTATCACCTTTATTATTTCTGAAGCATGTTTTTCTTTTTATTTTAAAGTAACTTGTCAAAGTTTTCTTCCTTTTAACTTATTTCAAATAAATAACTTTTTATTTTTAGATAAAACTACCACCTTTTGCTCTCCCATTTCATCAGTTTTTGCCTTCATCTATATTCAGTGTTTACTCTGTTTTTTCTGTTCTTATGTTATTGATCTATTTTTAGCTTCTTAATTTGAATGTAGCACTTTGATATATATTTTTATAATAGCATAAAAACCAGTTTAAAAAAAACTGCAGTTGAGGCAATATATGTCAGAACTGAACTCTGCTTCATAGGGTTTTCCATGGCTGATTTTTCAGAAGTAGATCACCAGACTTTTCTTCCAAGGCACTTCTTTTTTTTTTTTAGTTAAGTTTTTTTTTTATTGTACTTTAGATGAAGGTTTACAGAACAAATAACTTCTCATTAAACACTTCGTACACATATTGTTTTATGACAATGGTTAACTACCCCACTACATGTCAGCATCGTCACTTCTCAACCTTGGGTTCCCTATTACCAGCTTTCCTGTCCCTTCTTGCCAAGGCACTTCTGGGTGGACTTGAACCTCCGAACTTTTGACTAGCAACCATTAGCACCACCCAGCGATTCTTTATAACAGCATAGCTACATTTAACTAAGATAATAGAGAATTAACCTTTTCAAGGAAGTACCTGGCTGGTGCAAATGGTTAAGCACTGGACTACTAATGAAAAGGTTGTTAGTTCACACCCATCCAGAGGCACCTGAGAAGTAGTAAGGCCTGGTGATCTGCTTCCAAAAGGTCACAGCTTTTAAAATTGTATGGAGAGCATTTCTACTCTGTACACTTGCAGTCACCATGAGTCGGAATTGACTCCATGGCAACTAACAACAACCTTTCCAAGAGCTTACTATATATTTAACACTATCCAAATTCTTTAATCCTTTGAAATAGGTTTAATAAATCCCCACTTTACAGTGAGGCAACTGAGGCACAGAAGTTAAGAAATCCTCCCAAGGCCACACAGCTAGTCAGTGTTGCAACTTGGATTCAAAATGATATCTACTTGGATCCAGAGCTTCGTATGCCTAACCACAGCACTACATTACATCTTGAAAACAAACTCGACTCAGTTACTGAAGAAGTGTAAGCTAGTGTGGTGGACATCATCGACCTTCTACCCAACATCTCACTGTTCTCTTTCTAAAAGACCCTGGATTTTATACAGGTAGCCTGCCCCATGTGGCTCAACCCAGGGCAACCTAATCAGCGGCTCTAGGGAAAGGGTCATGTCTATTCTAAGATATTCACAACATGAAATCTCTTGTCATTGATCTCTGTCCCGGGATGGGCATGAACCTATACAGGTCCATCTGAATTCAAGGATGAAATTTATTCCATCACTGTGGGAGATCTCTCTCTCTCTTGCTCTGGATAAAGAATGAACCATGTTGTACCAATTGCTGCTGGAAGTCACTTTATAATCATATAACGGAATCAACTTGAGTATAAATCTGCTGCTAAGGATGGTAAAGTAGACAAAAGTACCCTAAGTCCTGCTGACATCAATGGGCCACTAAACAAATCCACCCACAGTCAGCTCTATCTCTGGACCTCCTGTTGTGTAAAGTAATAAATTTTCTGATACATAAAAGCCAGTTTTAGTTAGGGCCTCTGGCAGTGCAGGTGAAAGTATCCAAACCAACATAACTAGTCATTAACAACCGTTACAAATAGAACAATGAAGGAAACTGGATTAACATGACCCATTTTATCTTCCTTTACCAGTTAAAAATTTTTCAAACACAATTTTTTTTAAATTAATGAATAACACTTGAAAACAGAGTGTCTGTTCCAGGACACAGCCAAGGAGTTTGTGGGTGATGGAAGGTAGATGGGATGAAAGGCATAGCCAGGTTCTCACATGGAGGAAGTAGTACTCACCTGGGGCTAAGTATACTTAGGACCTGCAGAAGAGCCCCCTGGTCCTATAGCACTAGACAAGGCAATGAGGGAATCCAGTTCTGTGGCCATTTCTGGCCAATAAACAGAGCAGTAAGGCATGCAGGAAAAGGAAGAAAATTTGAAAAGGAGCTTAGGGTAACAGAAGCCCCAAAACACTTGTCACTTAAGAGAGAAATGGGTAGGAGAGAGCAGAACTTTTTAAAGACTTCATTATTTTCATAAAAGCGATCTATTCTCCTTATAAAGAATTCTAAGCAGAGAGATTTAGGTTTTTTTCAGATGAAATCTAAGATAACTTGACAAGACCATAGTTATCATCACCTAGAAATTCTGGACAAGATGTAACAGCAATGCAAAGGTACAATTCATTGCTAGGTGCTCAAAAAGAAAAAAGACAGAAAAGTACGTGAGCCAATCAACCACACATCTGTCAGTTTGTCATACTGTAGTAGCTATGATGCTGGAAGCTATGCCACCGGTATTTCATACACCAGCAGGATCACCTATGTGGACAGGTTTCAGCGGAGCTTCCAGACTAAGACAGGGTAAGAAGAAGGACCAGGTGATCCACTTCTGAAAAAACTGGCCAGTGTAAACCTTATGAACAGCAGCAGAACATTGTCTGATACAGTGCCAGAAGATGAACTCCTCAGGTTGGAAGCCACTCAAACTACGACTGGGGAAGAACTGCATCCTCAAAGTAGGAGTTGACCTTAATGATGTGGATGGAGTAAACCTTTTAGGACCCTCATTTGCTGACGTGGCACAACTCAAAATGAGAAGAAACACCGGAAAACATTGATTAATAGTGTACGAAGTATGAATCTAGGAAAACTGGAAGTCATCAAAATGAAATGGAACCCAAAGACATCGATATCCTAGGCATTAGTGAGCTGAAATGGGAAGGTATTGGCCATTCTGAATCAGATAATCACATGATCTACTATGCTGAAAATGAAAAATTGAAGAGGAATGGCATTGCATTCATCATCAAAAAGAACATTTCAAGATCTATTCTGAAGTACAACACTGTCAGTGATAGGATAACATCCATATATGCCTACAAAGAAGACCAGTTAATACAGCTGTTATTCAAATTTATGCACCAACCACTAATGCCAAGAAAACCCGTTGTCATAGAGTTGATTCTGACTCATAGCGACCCTATGGACAGAGTAGAACTGCCCCATAGGGTTTACAAGGAGCAGATGGTGGATTTCAAATGCCCACCTTTTGGTTAACAGCCAGAACACTTAACCACTGCACCACCACAGCTCCACTAATGCCAAAGATGAGGAAATTGAAGATTTTTACCATCTTCTGCAGTCTGAAATTGATCAAATATGCAATCAAGACACACTGATAATTACTGGTGATTGGGATGCAAAAATTGGAAAGAAAGGGGATCAGTAGTTGGAAAATATAGCTTTGGTGACAGAAACAATGCTAGAGGTCACATGATAGAATTTTGCAAGACCAACGATTTATTCATTGCCAATATCTTTTTTTCCCACTACATATGCAATGACTATACACATGGACCTCACCAGATGGAAAACACTGGAATCAAATCGACTACATTTGTGGAAAAAGAAGATGGAGAAACTCAATATCATCAGTCAGAAAAAGGCCAGGGGCTGACTGTGGAACAGACCATCAGGTGCTCACATGAGCTGAAGAAAATTAAAACAAGATCAAGAGAACCAAAATATGACCATGAGTATATCACACCTGAATTTGGAAACCATCTCAAAAATAGATTTGACACATTGAACACTAATGACCAAATGTGAGTTGTGGGATGACATGAGGAAAGCAAAAGGTCATTAAAAAGATGGGAAAGAAAGAAAAGATCAAAATGGATGTCAGAAGAGACTCTGAAACTTGCTCTTAAACATAGAGTAGCTAAAGCAAAAGGAAGAAATGATGAGGTAAAAGAGTTGAGCCGATTTCAAAGGACAGCTCAAGAAGATAAAGTAAATTATTATAATGAAATGTACAAGGACCTGGAGTTAGAAAAGCAAAAGGGAAGAACATGCTCAGAATTTCTCAAGCTAAAGAACTGAAGAAAAAATTAAAGCCTCAACTTTCAATACTGAAGAATTCTATAGGCAAAGTATTGAACGACCCAGAAAGTATCAAATGCAGATGGATGGAATACACAGAGTCACTGTACCAAAAAGAATTGGTCGACGTTCAACCATTTCCGGAGGTAGTATATGATGAAGAACTGATGGTATTGAAGGAAGAATTTTAAGCTGCACTGAATGATTTGGCAAAAAGAAAAAGAAAAAAAAAAAAAAACCAAGGCTCTAGGAATTCATGGAATGTCATTTGAGATGTTTCAACAAACGGATGCAGTGCTGGAGGTGCTCTCTCATCCATGCCAAGAAATTTGGAAGACGGTTACCTAGCAAACTGACTGGAAGAGATTCATATTTGTGCCCATTCCAAAGAAAGGTGATCCAACAGAATGCGGAAATTATCAAACAAAATCATTAATATCACACATAAGTAAAACTTTGCTGAAGATCATTCAAAAACGGTTGCAATTGTCACTGACAGAAAATTGCCAGAAATTTAAGCTGGTTATGAATAGGTAGACTCAAAACTGTGAAAATGACAATTCTACCCAAAGCAATCTACAAATACAAAATAATCCCAATCCAAATACCAATGCAATCCTGATCTAAATACCAACAACGTTCTTTAAAGAGATGGAAAAACTAATCATTAACTTTATATGGAAAGGGAAGAGGTCCCGGATAAGTAAAACATTACTGAATAAGAAGAAAAAAGTAGGAGTACTCACACTATCTGACTTCAGGACCTACTATACAGCTACAGTAGTCAAAACAGCCTGGTACTGGTACAACGACAGATACATTGACCAATGGAACAGAATCAAGAACCCAGATGTAAGTCCATCCACCTACAGTCAACTAATCTTCAACAAAGACCCAAAGTCCATCAAATGGGGAAAAGACAGTCTTTTTAATAAATGTTGCTGGCAAAACTGGATGTCCATCTGCAAAAAAATGAAACAGGATCAAAAACGAATTCAAAATGGATCAAAGACCTAAATATAAAGCCAAAAGCTATAAAGATCATAGGAGAAAAAATAGGATCAATGCTAGAGACCCTAATACACAGCATTAACAGGACACAAACAATAACTAACAACATGCAAACACCAGAAGATAAGCTAGATAACTGGGATCTTCTAAAAATTAAACATTTATGCTCATCAAAAGACTTCATCAAAAGAGTTAAAAGAGAACCTACAGACTGGGAAAAAAAATTTGGCTTTTACAAATCCAACAAAGGTCTAATCTAAAATCTGCAGGAAAATCCAACACCTCTACAACAAAAAGACAAATAATCCCATTAAAAAATGGGCAAAGGATATGAACAGACACTTCACCAAAGAAGACATTCAAGCAGCTAACAGACACATGAGGAAATGCTCAGGATCGCTAGCCATTAGAGAAATACAAATCAAAACCACAATGAGATACCACCTCACCCTGGCATTACTGGCATGAATCAAAACATACAGAAAATAACAAATGTTGGAGAGGCTGTGGGGTGACTGGAACTCTTCTGCACTGCTAGTGGAAATGCAAAATGGTACAACCATTTTGGAAAACTATATGGCGCTTCCTTAGAAAGCTAGAAATAGAAATACCATGTGATCCAGCAATCCCACTCTTAAGACTATATCCTAGAGAAAGAAGAGCCATCACAGGAATAGACATATGCACACCCATGTTCATTGCAGCATTGTTCACAATAGCAGAAAGAAGGAAACAATCTAAGTGCCCATCAACAGAAGAATGGATAAACAGACTTTGGCGCATAAACACAATACAGTACTATGCAAAGATAAAGAACAATGATGAATCTGCGAAGCATCCCACAACATAGATGAATCTGGAGGGCATTATGCTGAGTGAAATAAGTCAATCATAAAAGGACAAATATTTTATGAGACCTCTACTATAAAAACTAATGAAAAGATTTACACACAAAACGAAACAGTCTTCGATGGTTATGAGGGAGAGGGGTGGGAGGAGTGGAAAATCACTAAATAAACAATAGATAAGTGGTAACTTTGGTGGAGGGTAAGAGAGTACACAATACCAGGGAAGCTAACATAACTTGTTCAGGGTAAGGTCATGGAAGCTCCATGGACAAATCCAAACTACCTGAGGGACCAAATTACTGGGCTGAGGGCTGTGGGGACCATGGTCTCAGGGAACATCTAGCTCAACTGGCGTAACATAGTTTATAAAGAAAACGTTCTGCATTCTACTTTGGTGAGTAGCTGCTGGGGTCTTAAAAGCCTGTGAACAGCCATCTAAAATATTCCACTGGTCTCACCCCTTCAGGAGCGAGGGAAAATGAAGAAAACTAAAGACACAAGGGAAAGATTAGTCCAAAGGACTAATGGACCACAACTACCATGCATCCACCAGACTGAGTCCAGTACAACTAGATGGTACCTGGCTACCACCACTGACTGCTCTGACAGGGATCACAACAGAGGGTCCCAGACAGAGCTGGAGAAAAATGTAGAACAAAATTCTAACTCAAAAGAAGACCAGACTTACTTGCCTGACAGAGACTGGAGAAACCCTGAGAATATGGTCCCTGGACACCCTTTTAACTCGGTAATAAAGTCACTCCTGAGGTTCACCTTTTCCCCAAAGATTAGACAGGTCCATAGGCCAAAGCCAGACTAAAGGGGCACACCAACCCAGGGCCAAGGACTAGAAGGCAGGAGAGGACAGGAAAACTGGTAATAGGGAACCAAGGTTGAAAAGGGAGAGTATTGATATGTCATGGGGTTGTTAACCAATGTCATAAAACAGTCTGTGTACTAACTGTTTAATAAGAAACTTGTTCCGTAAACCTTCATCTAAAGTATGATAAAAAAATAAAAAAATAAAAACTATATGAGACCAAAAGGTCAACAATTACTCTAAAGTTGAGAAGATAAGGGGGCAGGGAAACTAGAAGAAAAAAAAAAAAAACGAAAGAAATTCAAGCCGGACTCAGAAGAGGACGTGGAAAAAGGAGTATCATTGCTGATGTCAGATGGATCATGGCTGAAAGCAGAGACTACCAGAAAGATGTTTCCCTGTGTTTTATTGACTATGCAAATGCATTCGACTGTGTGGATCATAACAAATTATGGATAACATTGCAAAGAATGGGAATTCTAGGACAATTAACTGTGCTCCTAGGGAACCTGTACATAGACCAAGAGCCAGTCATTCAAACAGAACAAAGGAATGCCGCATGGTTTAAAATCAGGAAAGCTGTTTTTCAGGGTTGTATTCTGTCACCATACTTATTCAATCTGTATGCAAAGCAAATAATACGAGAAGCTGGACTATATAAAGAATGTGGCATTAGGATTGTTGGAATACTTATTAACAACCTGTGATATGAAGATGACACAACCTTGCTTGCTAAAAGTGAGGAGGACTTGAAGCACTTACTGATGAAGATCAAAGACTACAAGTGTGCCTCACCCAAGCCATGGTATTTTCAGTTGCCTCATTTGCATATGAAAGCTGGACAATGACTCAATAAGGAAGACCAAAGAAGAATTGATGCCTTTGAATTATGGTGTTGGTGAAGAATATTGAAAATACCATGGATTTCAGAAGAAGGAACAAGTCTCTTGGAAGGACAGCAAGTGTGCTCTTTGTAAGTGAAGATAGTGAGACTTCATCTCAATTACTTTGGACGTGTTATCAGGAGGGAGCAGTCCCTGGAGGAGCACATCATGCTCGGTAAAGCAGAGGGTCAACGAAACTGAAGAACCTTGATGAGATGGATTAACATAGTGGCTGCAACAATGGGCTCAAACATAGCAACAATTGTGAGGATGGCGCAGGACTTGGCATTATTGCGTCCTGTTGTACATACGGTTGCTATGAGTTGGAACCGACTTGATGGCACCTAACAACACCAACAACACCAACGTGTGAGCTGATACCATGTCTGTTATGGTGAGGTGTATCTGCCCTGATTTATGTTTTAACATCCAGGAGAGGTCAAGGGTGAAAGTGGGATGCCAAGGTCTTCAAGTTTTTATGAAAGGGTGAACTTAAAAAAGAAGGTTTGGTGGTTTGAATCCACCCCGCCACTCCACGGGAGAAAGACCTGGCAATCTGCTTCCATAAAGATTACAGCCAAGAAAAGCCTATGGGGAGGTTGTTCTCCATCACATGAAGTTGCTATGAGTTGGAATTGACTTGAGGGCACTGAACACATACACACACATACACACACACACACACACACACACACACAGAACAACTTCCAGGTCAGGGGAATAACTTTGAAGTTCAAAACACTTTACTTTTACTTTAGGTAGAAAAAAACTGTTTCCCCTGAAAAAGAAAAACTTTTAGATCTGCTGTGATTTTGGTAAAAATTTATAGTATTCTTGTAACTCAAGAATCCTCAAACAGATAAATTAAGGTCATATTTTATCTTGGGCTTGTGACAAAGTGACAAGCTGCTCTGATGCTCTGGTGCCACAAATAAAACTTCCAAGTAATTCCTACAGAAAATTCTATTCTAGTTACAGATGAATTAACACTAAAAAATACACCAAAAGCAAGGATCAACCTACAAAATTAATAGAGCGGCAGCACCAAGAATTTTAGAAAAATATGACACTATGAAAGGAACAGAAGATAAGAAATAATTAAAGACAAGAAAGAAAATAATATACTCCTAAGGCAAGAACAGAGCCCTGGTGGCACAGTGGTTAAGAGTTTGGCTGCTAACCAAAAGTTTGGCAGTTTGAATTCACCAGCTGCTCCTTTTAAATCCAATGGGGCAGTTCTACTCATCCTATAAGATCACTATGGGTCAGAACTGACTCCTTGGCAACGCATGAGGCAAGAACATGAAGCATTGGTGGTTCAATGGTAGAATTCTTCCCTTCCATGTGGGAGACTCAGGTTCAATTTCCAGCTGTCAGTGGAGGCTTGAGTGTTGCTGTGATGCTGAACAGGTTTCAGTGGATTTTCCAAACTAAGACAGAGTAGGAAGAAAAGCCTGGTGCTCTACTTCTGAAAATCAGCCAATGAAAATCCTATGGATCACAACGGTATGGTCATGGGGATGGCTCAGGACTGGGAAGTATTTTGTTCCATTGAGTGTGGGGTCACTGCCGACCTGATGGCACTAACAACAGCAAGGCAAGAACGAAGCACAGCTCAAAAAATGACCAATTTGAAATCTGTAAACATATAGCTAATAAAGATTAAATAGTAAATTGATATGCTAAATATCAAAGCAGATATTCCAGAAAGGAAAATCAGTGGAATAAAAATTAGTAATTGTGAGAACCACCCAAAATATATCACAGAGACAACAAATTGGGAAAAATGACAGAAAGGTTAGAAGTCATAGAGAATAAAGTGAGAAGGTATAGCATCACACTAACTGAGAGAAAGCAATTCTTTAAGTAATAATGTCTGAGAATATTCCAGAATTGATGAAAGATATAAACTCTCTGCTTGAAAAGATCACGTCAAATCTCAAATAGGATAAACAATAATAATTCATGCCCAGACATACTGGAGTGAAACCACAGAAAATCAAAACTAAAGACTTAAATGTGTACAAAGGCGCACTAATTAGACAGACAGCTGACTGTTATCTCAATAACAATTGAAGAGAATTCCAAACCAAACCTATTGCCATCAAGTCAATTTCGACTCATAGTGACCATATAGGACAGAGTAGAACTGCCCAATAGGGTTTCCAAGGCTGTAAATCTTTAACGGAAGCAGACTGCTGATCTTTCTCCCGCAGAGCTGCTGGTGGGTCCCAACTGCTGACCTTTTGGTTAGCAGCTGAGCCCTTAACCACTGTGCCACCAGGACTCCTTTAAAGTGAATTCCAGGAAATCAAACTCTTCATTGTTGAGACAAAATAACTCTCAGCCTAGAATTAAAACACAAGGAGAGAGAAACTTTCAGACATATGAAGACTTAAAAAACAATTCATCCGAGAAAAGATAGGAAAAGAGGGAACAAAACAACAGGGAACAATGAAAAAGTATAGTAAAAGAAAACTCACCATAACAGGGTAGGAATAATTTCAAGTATATTGGAGTCTCTATAAATGGAAATGCATCAAGATCATCTATTAAAAAGATAGAAAAAAGTTTACTGGATTTACAAAATGTACCTATAAGCTGAGTATGTTGCTAGGTGCCGCTGGGTCAGTTCTGACTCATAGCGACCCTGTGTACTACAGAATGAAACACTGCCCTGTCCTGTACCATCTTCACAATCGTTTGTATGACTGAGCCTATTGTTGCAGCCAATCCATCTCATTGAGGATCTTCCTCTTTTTCGCTGACCCTCTACTCTACAAAGCATGATGTCCTTCTCCAGGGACTGGTCCCTCCTGATAATATGTCCAAAGCATGTGAGACTAAGTTTCACCATCTTTACTTCTAATGAGCATTGTGGTTCTACTTCTTCCAAGACAGATTAGTTTGTTTTTCTGGCAGTCCACGGTGTATTCAATACTCTTTGCCCATACCATAATTCAAAGGCGACGATTCTTCTTCAATCTTCCTTATTCATTGTTCAGCTTTTGCCTGCATATGAGACAATTGAAAACATCATGTCTTGGGTCAGGCACACCTTAGTCCTTAAAGTGACATCGTTGCTTTTTAATACTTTAAAGAGGTCTTTTGCAGCAGATTTGCTTAATGCAATGTATCCGTTGATTTGACTGCTACTTCCATGGGTGTTGGTTGTGGATCTAAGTAAAATGAAATCCTTTACAACTTCAATCTTTTCTCCGTTCATCATGTTTCTTATTGGTCCAGTTGTGAGGATTTTTGTTTTCTTTATGTTCATACTGAAGGCTGCCATCTTTGATCTTCATCAGTTAGTGCTTCGAGTCCTCTTCATTTTCAGCAGGCAAGGTTGTGTCATCTGCACATCGCAGGTTAATGAGTCTTCCTCCAATCCTGGTGCCGCATTCTTCTTCATATAGTCCAGCTTCTCTGATTATTTACTCAGCATATAGAATGAATAAGTATGATGAAAGGATACAACCCTGACCCACAACTTTCCTGGCTTTAAATCACACAGGATCCCCTTGTTCTGTTCGAAAGACTGCCTCTTAGTCTAAGTACAGGTTCCTCATGAGCACAATTAAGTGTTCTGGAATTCCCATTCTTTGCAATGTTACCCATGATTTGTCAAGATCCACACAGTTGGAAGATTTTGCATAGTCAATAAAACACAAGTAAACACCTTTCTGGTATTCTCTGCTTTCATCTAGGATCCATCTGACATCAGCAACGATATCCCTTGTTCCACATTCTCTTCTGAATCCAACTTGAATCTCTTGCAGTTCCCTGTCAATGTACTGTTGCAACCGTTTCTGAACAATCTTCAGCAAAATTTTACTTGTGTGTGATATTAATGATATTGTTTGATAATTTCTGCATTCTACTGGATTACCTTTCTCTGGTACAAATAAGGATCTCCTCCAGTTGGTTGTCCAGGTAGCTGTCTGTCAAATTTCTTGGCATAGATGAGTGAGCACTTCCAGCACTGCATCTGTTTGTTGAAACATCTCAATTGGTATTTCATCAATTCCTGGAGTCTTGTTTTCCTCCATTGCTTTCAGCTGGGTTTAGGAGCTCTGTTAAACACACACACATAGAGAAAGGGATAGATAAAGGGATGGAATAAAGATATGCCATACAAATACCAACTAAAATAAAACCAGTAAGATAACATTCATAACAAAAAATAAATTTTAAGGCAAAAAGCAATAACAAAACCCAATGCAAAATAATAAATGAAAAGATCTGCCTAGAATTTATATTAGTCATTTATCTATTTATCTATAGTCATTTATCTATATTAGTCATTTATTTATCACAGCCTTTTAAAATAAAACATAATAGGAATTCAAGGAGAAAATGAGAAATCCGTAATTATAGTAGACAATTCTTAACATACTAATATCAAAAACTGGTACAACAATTAGAAGAAACATCAGTAAAGGTATGGAATACCGAAATAGCAAAATCAGTAAATTTGATTATTTGATTATGTGAAAATGTACATTACACAGCACTGCAATAAATGAAAATATGCAGTATTTTCAAATATTCAAGGATTATTTTTCAGCATTTTCAAAACATTCTTAAAGTGGAATTTGATTCAGCAGTTAAAATGAATAAACTAGATGCTTGTGAATCACACATACAAATTTCAAAAACATAATTTTAAGAGACAAGAACAAGTTGTGTAATATGCTTGCAGTATAATACCATTTATATATGTTAAAAGCCTGCAAAACAATGTAGTATATTTGCACATGCACATGTACATACATACACACCCAAACACACAAAAACTGTCTTACAATCAAGGAAATAATCTTTTCTGGACGTAGGATGATTAACTTAGTTATTCTTTGCAATTCAATTTAACTTTGTCATCCTCAAATTCTGTATCTTCCACCTGGACTTTAAGAAGCCCTGGTGGTGCAATGGTTAAGCACTCGGCTGCTAACCGAAAGGTTGGTAGTTTGAACCCACTCAGCACTCTGCAGGAGACAGACCTGGTTATCTGCTTCAGTAAAGAGTACAGCCAAGAAACCCCTATGGAGCAGTTCTACTTTGTCACATGGTTTTGCTATGAGTCAGAATCAACTCAACAACACACAACAACCCCTGCATCTGGACTTTAGTGATAAAATTGATTTTCCTACCAATATCTATGCAACTAATATCTAACATGCAACTATAAGGTTCTTTTTATCTTTTTCTGAGAATATTAAGTTAAAAAGTAGAAAAAGTTCCAAAAAAAAGCCATTGCCATCAAGTCGATTCTGACTCACAGCGACCCTATAGGACAGAGTAGAACTGCCACATAGGGATTCCAAGGAGCGGCTGGTGGATTTGAACTGCTGACCTTTTGGTTAGCAGCTGTAGGTCTTAATCACTGTGCCACCGGAGCTCCAGAAAAAGTTCAGTAATGTTTATTTTTTCTGAAAGTAAACTTTTATATCTGTCTTCTTTGAAATCAATAGCTGTGCAGGCAAAGAGCAAGCCAGGAGGAGCTCACCCTTTACCAGCTGGAGTCTTCTTTTCAGTGCTGGACCTAAGAGAGGCAGCAGGTTCCTTTGTTGGAATATTTATCTCCATTTCAGGGAGACATTTAAAATTATCCAGTGTGAGGGCAACGCCGCCCCACTCTGCATTGTGATCTTGTATTGGGGCCAAAGTTTTTCAGGCTTTGGTATTTTTGGCAGATTTTATTCTAGAACACTGAGAAATGACTATTTTCTGCCTGTGGTTAAATTTATTTCCCTAATTAGCAAATATTTGTCAGTGAAAATGGCATACCTTTAATAAGATATCACTATCACACTTGAGTCATTAAATTATTTGTATTTGCCCTGGCGAAAATACCTTGACTCCTCTCAATATTATATTGAAACTCAGTCTTTCTCAAAACAACTTTTCATTCTAAAATATGAAAAACTACATCTGAAACATGTGGATGAGGGAAAGCTAGCTAGCGACATTAGTTAGATCTGGGTATTAGAAGGCAGAAATTTCTGATCTGTATAATTGTACTACCAATGCATTACTAAAGTTAACTCTTAGCCAGTGGTTCTCAGACCTGGTTGACCATCAGAATTAATTGGGGAGTCTTTGTCCCCACTTCAAACCGTGTAAATCAGAGCTTCTAAGGAGTGGGAACCAGAAATATTTATTTTCAATAAATTCTTGAGGGAGATATTGGCGATCGTGAAGGTTGGAAATGGTATTCACTCTTGGTTCTCATCTGAGGGGCTTTATTTATTTATTTTGTATTTTACTTTATTGATTTAACATTACGAAGTAAATCTTTGCTTATCATTGATATTTCATTCATTTGATGTGCCTTCATATACATTAAGTTGTACAACATTTAAATTATTTTCAGTTTCTCATTAGTAAAAGTAATGTTGCATTGACCATCTTTGTGCTGATAGGCTCTTATTTTTCTTCTGCTGAAGTCTGTCCTTAGCATTTAAAAATCCCAACACCCAGGTCATGTGACAAGTCAGTTAAATCAGAATTTCTAGGAATGGAACCTAGGTGTCAGATCTTCTAAAGTTCTTCAAGTGATTCTATTGTTGTTTTGTTAATTGCCACTGAGTTGATTCCAACTCATGGTGACCCCATATGTGCAGAGTAGACCTGCTTCTTAGGATTTTCAAGACTGGAACTTTTCAGAATGAGATTATCAGGCCTGTCTTATGAGGCACCTCTGGATGAGCTCAAACCACCAACCTTTTGATTAGTGGTGGAGCGCTTAACTGTTTGTGCTACCAGGGACTCCCAAGTGATTCTAGTGTATAATAAAGATTGAGAACCATAGTGTAGAGCAAAACTATTGGCTACAATAATAATAAAAGTTTGTAAAACACTCAATTACAGTTTGGGTGGCAATGAAAAGAAGGCTCATATACCTTCAAAAACAGGTCAAATATATTTCTGACAGTACACAGAAGCTCCATGGACAAATCCAAACTCCCCGAGGGACTGAATTACTGGGCTGAGGGCTGTGGGGACCATGGTCTCAGGGAACATCTAGCTCAATTGGCATAACATAGTTTATAAAGAAAATGTTCTACATTCTACTTTGGTGAGTAGAAT
>NW_004444137.1:3725078-3733923 GCF_000243295.1 Trichechus manatus latirostris | reverse complement strand
ACCATGGTCTCAGGGAACATCTAGCTCAATTGGCATAACATAGTTTATAAAGAAAATGTTCTACATTCTACTTTGGTGAGTAGAATCTGGGGTCTTAAAAGCCTGTGAACTGCCATCTAAAATATTCCACTGGTCTCACCCCTTCAGGAGCAAGGGAAAATGAAGAAAACTAAAGACACAAGGGAAAGATTAGTCCAAAGGACTAGTGGACCACAACTACCATGGCCTTCACCAGATTGAGTCCAGTACAACTAGATGGTGCTTGGCTACCACAACTGACTGCTCTGACAGGGATCACAACAGAGGGTCCCAGACAGAACTGGAGAAAAATGTAGAATAAAATTCTAACTCACAAAAAAAGACCAGACTTACTTGCCTGACAGAGACTGGAGAAACCCCGAGAGTATGGCCCCCGGACACCCTTTTAGCTCAGTAATGAAGTCACTCCTGAGGTTCACCCTTTAGTCAAAGATTAGACAGGCCCGTAAAACAAAACTAGACTAATGGGGCACAACAGCCCAGGGACAAGGACTAGAAGGCAGGAGGGGACAGGAAAGCTGGTAATATGAAACCCAAGGTCGAGAAGGGATAGTGTTGACATGTCATGGAGTTGTTAACCAGTGTCATAACACAATCTGTGTACTAACTGTTTAATAAGAAACTAGTTTGTTCCATAAACCTTCATCTAAAGTACAATAAAAAATAAAAAAATTTAAAATATATATATATATTTCTGGCACTAAAATGTCTAAATCATTTTAGAAAAAACAAACCAATAAAACCCCCACAAACACATTATTTCAACTTTTTGGTCTACTTACTAATCCACAGACAGGATGTTTCCACAATATCTTGTAAAGTTCAGAAAATCATTCATTAAAATCTACCACTTAATTTCTTTAAGAAGTATATTATAACATCTCAACAACCAGGCTTTCCCTAGGAGCAATGAAATGTAGTATTTTTTTTCAATCAATGATTATGCTTCAGCTGAAAAATTGAATTATTAAATAATTCACAATTTAAGCGTTTGCAAAACCTTTTTAAGTAAAGTTTGTAAGTGAGGTTCAGAGAACCACAACTATCTAGACACAATTTGGTACCTTGTTCAAGGCAAAATGAAACTTTCAAAAAAAATGACCTTCATACAAATACAACATGAGCACATATCAAAGATTTCTTTCATCCTGTTAATTAATGAAGGAGCCAGTAAGATTGTGAGGCTGGTTCAAAGAGTATTTGAAGAGGTGGACATTTATAGGCAATTTAATAAAGGAATATGTTAATTTTCTGGTTTAGATACAAAATTGGTTAATATCTTACTGGGCAGTCAACTGTAAACTTAGGGTTATCTTCTTTACCAGGCAGGAAATAATTGCATCACTATGGGTCAAAATATCTACAAGTTATGGGTAACTTTATTAAGTCTGAGACCTTTCATTAGCAGTGAGTCAAACAAAGTCTAATTCTCTAAACAACCCTTGGTTGGGCCTGTCAAAATTCCCCCAAGGATTACTGAAATGCTATGCCACTCACATTTTTGTCTTATATTTAAGTTTTAAATCATATTTCTATACTCATTATATGTCTTTATCATCCTCAATTTTATTTTTCGTATGCTACTCTAAATGGAAATATTTTACACAATTAAATAAAAATGTAGCTGTCTTGGGCTAATAACATCAGGCCTGTTGCATCCATAGCTGATTGATCGCCATATTTCCATCTGGGCCCTGACTTGGCTTCAAACTTCTCAACATAGCCCAAGGCAATTATTGTTGCTGTTAGTTGCCGAGTATGCTCCTAGTTGTGGTAACTTTATGTATAATGGAAAGAAACATTGCCTGGTCCTGCGCCAAGTGGATGATCATTGATATGTTTGAGCCCGTTGTTGCGGCCACCTTGTCAATCCATCTCATAGGGGGGTTTTCTCATTTTCGCTGACCCTCCACTTTACCAAACATGATGTTCTTTTCTAGTGATTGGTTTTCCTGATGATATGTTCAAAGTAAGCTAGGGAAGACTCACCATCCTTACTTCTAAGGAGCATTCTGGCTATACTTCCTACAAGACGGATCTGTTCGTTCATCTGGCAGTCCAAGTATATTCAACATTCTTTGCCAATTTAAATGCATCAATTCTCCTTTAATCTTCCTTTTTCATTGTCCAGATTTCACATGCATGTGAAGTGATTGAAAATACTATGACTTATGTCAGGCACATGTTAGGCATTAACGTGACATCTTTACTTTTTAACACTTTGCGAAGGTCTTTTGCAGCAGATTTTCCCAATGTAATACATTGCTTGACTTCTTGGTTTGCTTATGTGCAAAAATAATCAGACTGGTATAGGTGATAAAAAAAAAAATCTCTTTTCCACGTGAGTGGTTTTGCTGCCCATGCTTTAACCGTTTAAGATTCTGGGGTAGTTAGTACTCTCTGGTGCTATAAGGAGCCCTGGTGGCACAGTGGTTAAGAGCTTGACTGCTAACCAAAAGTTTGGCAGTTCAAATCCACCAGCCTGTCCTTGGAAACCCTATGGGGCAGTTCTACTCTGTCCTGTAATCAGAATCTACTTGATAGCAAGGGGTTTAGTTTTTTTGGTGCTATATGGAGTTAAAGAGAGCCTACTCAGCTTTCTTCCTGCTGCCAGCTCAATTTGAGAAAGCTTGTATCTGTAAGTGTTTGTTATGTATGTTTTTTGTATGCTCTCAAATCACAACTGATTCTGTAATATTCTTAAAACACATATGTGTAAGTCACTATTATGTATGTTTCTATAATGTTTTTTACTCTGTTAGGATGTTTTTATAATACTTTCAAACACCTATGTATAAGCCACTTATAATGTGAAGTCCTAAATACACATTCTCCTCACTTACCAACTATCTCATTAGCCAACATTTCACATTTACAACAATAATAAAAAGTCTACTATCTGGCTATTATGAGCATTAATGATGTACGTTTGGCAGTAACAAACACTGAGGTGTGAGGCAAGAGTAATGCTGGCTTTGGTGGTTAAATTATGTGTCAACTTGGACAAGCCATGATTCTCAGTGGTTTGGCAGTTATGTAATGGTATAATTTCGCAGTTATATAATGATGTAATTTGGAAGTTATGTAATGATGTAGTCATCCTCCATTTTGTGATCTGGTGTGATCATCCTCCATTTTCACATACTGCTGATTTCACATTCACGACCTGGTCTTTGGAACTTCACCGTGTTAATAAGTGAGAAGAGGGTGTAGAGAATTTCTGAACTTAGAAATAGAAACATATATGTATTTCTATAATGTTCTTTAACTATTAATTATAAGTCATTAGAAAGTTGTTCTAACCTTGAAAATAAGATAATGGAAGTATGTGAAGTAGGTCGTAAATAACTTCTTTAAACTGGGCTGTGCACCTGCGCTGTGTGATAACAGAATGTAACATTAATCAAATCTCTATAATTTATCAAAACATAAATATGTCAGACTTCTGGGCAACATGGTGCTATAGACAGAAGCATCACACCATCCCTCCACAGCAAAGATCCGAAAAACTAAGTCAAACAGAGACAAATGTCAATCCTGAAACTCTAAGCATCAAATGAAGAGATAAAGAACTCAGGCAAGCACCTAATGGAATAAGAAACTGAAAGAGAACAGAGAGTGAGGAGAGATACACGAGAGGGAGGAGAGATACACAAGAGGTCTCCTATCAGCTAATGCAGCATGGATCCACCATCCTGGACTCCTATTGGAGATCGGAGAACAGGGGGTATGAGAAAGCAGCTTCACAGAGCTTCCAGCAGGAGACAGAACAACTAGTAACCAGTGATATATGCTTTCCCACCCCCCACCCTTCTTCACCCCCACGCGGCCTCCTCTACTTCCTGCGGCCACAGTTTCTTGGCTGGGAAGCACAAGCTTCACCCCGTGCTGCTTGGATTCCACCCGCCCGTGCTGGCCGTCTCCCTGAGTGCGATTTGTAGGCCGCTAATGTTGATTTTTCTGCTTCTTTTGATTTCTTCTTTACCTCTCACCACTCCTCCCTCCTTTCTCTCAAATACCTGATTCTGTTTGCTTCCTCCTGAAAGGCTGCGAAACCCTGCTCAACTGTAAAACTACTTCCCAGACCATGCTGCCATGCTGGTGGGATCCCCAGGGATTTTTGTTTGTTTGTTTATTTTTTCTGTTTTAATTGGTTTGTTTGTTTGTTTTTCTTTTCTCAGCTTGGGAGCCCCTTCTAGCCAGGCAGTACTGTGTGGCTTGGGAGCTACTACCTTACTGTGGGCAGAGGTGCAGTGGGATCCCTGAGAACATTTTCTTTTTGCTTGTATTTTCTCTTGGTTTTGTTTTTGTTTTTTGTTTTTTTTGTTGTTGTTTCTTTGTTTTGTTTTCTTCTCTCTCTTTTTCCCTTTTCGTCTTTCTTCCTTTCTGAGTTTCTCGCCTCTCTATACTTACCTTCTCTTCCTGTCTCCTGAATACCTGACAGTGTGTGACAGCTCTACCCCTTCTAGCCAGGCTGTACTTCACGACCTGAGAGCAACTTCCCCAGTCCTTGCATCCACACTGGTGGGATCCCTGGGGGCTTTTCTTTCTTTCTAATTTTTATTTATCCATTTTTTTCTTTTATATTTTTTCTTTTTGTTTTTCTACATTTCTCAGTCTCTCATCATTCCACTCCAACAGCAAGCTCCCTTAGCACTCTTCTTTTGTTTGTTTGTTTGTATGTTCTTGGCTCCTGTTCCTCTCTCCTCTCTCCCCTCTTTTCCACACCCATCTTAGCTCCCCACATCACAATCTCTTCCCTCCTTCCTGCCTACCTGCACCGTGTGCTGAACATCACATCTCCAAGCAGCACAGGCAGGGCCTAAGGGGACCTGCCCTGCACTGATTCCTGGCCCTCCCTGTTGGCCCTAATATTTGCCACAAACAACCCATCCCAGCAATTCCCCTTCAGCTCGAACTGCCCTGCTGTACCATACCTGAGTGACTGACCCTGCCCATTGAAGAAGGAGGTGAAAAGTATTGTGCCTACAGATGAGCAAACGATAAAGAACACACAGCCCACCTGCTCAGACATAACCAAATAAAACAAAACAGCAGGACAAAAAAACAAATCTACAGTCAATAAATGAGGAAAATAAACTACTGACTGTCCCAAAGACAGCAGGCAATATCAAAACATATACAATAACGGGACAGGATGCTTCCAGTAGGCATCCAAAATAAAACACCGGATGACTTTCTAGTAGGAAAAAAGGCATTAGAACCACCTGATAGGGAATTCAAATCTCTAATATTCAGAGTTATCCAAGTGTTGAAGAAAAAAGCAGACAAAAATGGGGAAAAATAGAAAAATTCATGGAAAAGGCAGACAAATTAATGGAAAATACAGACAAAAAAATGAAAGAATTCAGGAAATAATCCAGGAACAAAATGCTAAAATAAATTCACAACTGGAAATCATACAAAAACAAACAATTAGAGATCCAAAAGATAAACAACAACATTTCAGAAATGGACAGTGTCATAGAAGGGCTGAGGAGCAGGTATGAAATGATGCAAGACAGGATTAGTGAAATTGAAGACAAACACTTGGATATAACTCTGTTTGAGGAAAAATCAGAAAAAAGAATGAAGAAAAATGAAAAAACTCTGGGAATTATATGGAATACACTCAAAAGAAAAAATTTACAACTGATCGGAGTTCCAGAACAGGGGGAGAAAACAGAAAACACAGAGAGGATCATCGAAGAACTGCTGATAGAAAACTTCCCCAATCTCATGAAAGATGAAAAGCTGATCATCCAAGAAGCTCAATGAACCCCATATAGGAGTGACCCTAAAAAAAAATCACCAAGACATATCATAATCACAGTCGCTAAAACCAAAGACAGACAGAATCCTGAGAGCAGCTTGAGAAAAACAAAAAGTCACGTATAGAGGAGAAACAATAAGACTAAGCTTGGATTTTTCGGCAGAAAGCATGCAGGCAAGAAGGCAATGGGATGATATATATAAAACACTGAAAGAAAAAATTTCCAGCCAAGAACAATATATCCTGCAAAACTCTCATTCAAATATGATGGTGAAATTAGGACATTCCAGATAAACAGAAATTAAGGGACTATGCTATGTAAAAACCAAACCAAACTTACCAGAATTATTAAAGGGAGTCCTTCGATCTGAGAACAAACAACATCAGACCACAGGCTGAATCTAGGATGCAGGATCATACTAGCCAGATACCAACCTAGGAAATGAACTCTCAAGAACTATCCAAAACCAAAAAAATTACAACAGTGATCCAGAGAGGTTAATCTGTAAATGACAACAACATCAGAACAATAAAAGGGGGAAAAAATGGTGTAGGTATAGCAACTTCTAATGGAGAAGACAAGGCAATACCAAGTAATAATAGACTGGTTCAACCCTAGGAAAATAATGGTAAATTTCAAGGTAACCACAAAGAAAGTTAACAAACCTACTCATCAAAATAAAGAAGAAGAACATAAAGTCTCAGTAAAAACAAACCCTGCAAAAACAAAAGAAAGGAAAAAATAATCCATAAACAAAAGGAATTCAGCACAGGAGAGTAAGAAGAACAAAGAAAATGTCAGCACCACAAAAAAAGCACTACAAAATGACAACGATAAACTCTCATTTGTCAATAATTACAATGAGTGTAAATGGCCTAAATGCAGTCATAAAGAGACAGAGAGTGACAGTATGGATAAAAACAGGATCCATCAATATGCCATCTACAAGAGACACACCTTAGAAACAAAGATGTAAATTTATATAAAATCAAAGGATGGAAAAAATATATCAAGCAAACAGCTACCTAAAAAGAGCAGGAGTGGCAATACTAATCTCAGATAAAATATAGACTTTAAAACAAAATTCACCACAAAATACAAAGAAGGACACTATATAATGATTAAGGGGATGATCCATCATGAAGACATAACCATGATAAACATCTACACACCCAAGGGTGACAGGGCTCCAAAATACATAAAACAAACCCTAACAACACTGAAAAGAGAAACTGACAGTTCCACAATAATAGTAGGAGACTTCAATGCAACACTCTTGGTAAACGACAGAACATCTAGAAAGAAACTCATCAAAGATACAGAAGACCTAAAGGGCACAATCAGTCAACTGACCTCATAGACATATATAGAACACTACACCCAGCAGCTGGAAAGTACACATTCTTTTCCAATGCACATGGAACATTCTCCAGAATAGACCACATCATAGGCCATAGAGCAATCCTCGACAAGATCCAAAATGTTGAGATAATACAAAGTATCTTCTCTGACCACACCATCAAGGTAGAAGTTAACAACAGGAAGAGCAAGGAAAAAAAATCAATTACATGGAAACTGAATAACATCCTGCTTACACATCACTGGGTAATAGAAGAAATCAGAGATGGAATAAATAAATTCCTAGAATCAAATAAGAATGAAAATACATCATACCAAAACCTTTGGACACAGCAAAGGCAGTCTTCAGAGGATAATTTATAGCAATAGACTCAAAAAAGAAGAAAGGGATGAATCAAAACATTAACTAAACAACTCAAACAAATAGAGAGCAGCAAATAAAAAGCACACAGCCACTAGAAGAAAGGAATAATAAAGATCAGAGCAGAAATAAATCAAATAGAGAATAGAAAAAAATCAACAAAACCAAAAGTTAGTTCTCTGAAAGGATCAACAAAAAACTGACAAACCACTGGCAAGACTGACAAAAGAAAAACAGGAGAGGATGCAAATAACCCAAATAAGTAATGAAATGGGGGACATTACAACAGACCCAACTGAAATAAAAAGGATCATAACAGAGTATTATGAAAAACTATACTCCAAAGAATTTGAAAACCTAGAGGGAATGGATAAATTTCTAGAAACACACTACCCATCCAAACTAACACAAAATGATGTTGAAAATCTGAACAGACCCATAACAAGAGATTGAAAAGGTAATAAAAAAAAATCCCAACAAAAAAAACCCTGGCCCAGATGGCTTCACTGGAGAATTCTACCAAACATTCAGAGAAGAGCTTATACAAGTACTACTCAAACTATTTTAGAACACAGAAAAGGAAGCGACACTTCTGAATTCATTCTATGAAGCCAGCACAATCCTGATACGAAAACCAGGCAGACACCACCAAAATAGGAAATTACAGACCAATATCTCTCATGAATATAGATGCAAAAATTCTCAACAAAATTCTAGCCAATAGAACTCAGCATCGTATCAAAAAATAAGACACCATGACCAAGTAGAATTCATACCAGGTATGCAAGGATGGTTCAACATTAGAAAATCAATCAACGTAATCCATCACAGATATAAAAGGAAAGAAAAGAATCACATGAACATCTCGATGCAGAAAAGGCATTCGACAAAGTACAACACCCATTCCTGATAAAAACTCTCAATAACATAGGTATAGAAGGGAAATTTCTCAACATAATAAAGGGCATCTATGGCAAAACACTGGCCAGCATCATTCTTAATGGAGAGGGCTGAAAACATTCCCCTTGAGAACAGGAACACGACAAGGATGCCCTTTATCACCACTCCTATTTAACATTGTTCTAGAAGTCCTAGCTAGAGCAATAAGGCAAGAAAAAGAAATAAAGGACATCCAAATTGGTAATGAAGAAGTTAAACTGTTCCTATTTGCAGATGATATGATACCATACATAGAAAATCTTAAAGACTCCACAAGAAAACTACTGGAACTAATAGAAAGATTCAGCAGAGTCGCAGGATACAAGATAAACATCGAAAAATCAGTTGGATTCCTATACACCAATAAAGAGAT
>NW_004444137.1:3710779-3723768 GCF_000243295.1 Trichechus manatus latirostris | reverse complement strand
TTGTTCACAATAGCAAAAAGATGGAAACAACCTAGATGCCCATCAACAGATGAATGGATAAACAAACTATGGTACATACGCATAATGGAGTATTATGCAACGATAAAGAACAATGATGAATCTGTGAAGCATCATATAGCATGGATGAAACTGGAGGACATTATGCTGAGTGAAGTAAGTCAATCACAAAAGGACAAATATTGTATGAGACCACTACTGTAAAAACTCATGAAACTCACACAAAAAGAAAGAATCTTTGTTGGTTATGAGGGATGGGATGGCTGGGGGGGGAATACTAAATAGACAATAGATAAGTGGTATCTTGGGTGAAGGGTAAGACAGTACACAATACTGGGGAAGCCAGCACACCTTGTACAAGGAAAGATCATGGAAGCTCCATAGATATATCCAAACTCCCTGAGGGACTGAATTGCTGGGCGGAGGGCTGCGGGACCATAGTCTCAGGGAACACCTAACTCAATTGGCATAACAAAGTTTATAAAGAAAATGTTCTACATTCTGCCTTGGTGAGTAGCATCTGAGGTCTTAAAAGCCTGTGAGCAGCCATCTAAGATACTCCACTGGTCTCTCACCACTTTGGGATCATGGGAGAATGAAGAGAACAAGATACAAGGAAAAGATTAGTCCAAAGGACTAGTGGACCACAACTACCACAGCCTCCACCAGACTGAGTCCACTACAACCAGATGGTGCCCGGCTACCACCACTGACTGCTTTGACCAGGATCACAGCAGAAGTTCCCAGACAGAGCTGGAGAAAAGAAGACAGAAGCAAAAGGTCTCTCTGACTTTCTGTCTGAAGACTGAGAACCTGCTAAAATACTGCTCACCACAACCGCCTGACACCCTAGCTATAGTGAACTGCCTCTGATTTCAACGGGTGTTCAAGTGTCCTCCCCAAGACCACTTGTTAAAGGTAGAAGCCTAAAGTCTGTCGATTTGGACTTTAACATTTAAACTAACATTGTAGGTGTTAATTCTGATTCTCCAATGCTAAATGAGTGTCTTGAGGTCTTACCTGGGTGCCTTGCCAAGACTACCTTATAGTAATCTAAACGAGCTTATGCATGACAAACCTGAGCATTTCTTTATTTATTCTTAAGATCAAATCCTCCAGGACTGTGCTTAATTCAGAGAGGCCAGAATTCAGGCTTATATCCTGTCTTTGCATTAGCTGCCTCCTGCTTTATGGGGCTCAAATGACTGAAGAAAGGAAAGACAATAAGCAAATGCATAAGAAAATTGGCTTGCAGCAATTCTTCCATTCTCTACTGTTAAGACAAAAATCATATTAAGCCAAGAATTGAAATGGATTGAAGCTTATTTAATAGACTATTTGCAAATTGCGTTAACATTTTTACTAGGTAGTCAAAAGTGTTCCAAAGAGAAAGGGTCTTTTGCAGATTTTTATTATTTCATTTGTTAAAAATAAAATTTTCACAACATTAAATTTGTGTATGAACACATAAACTTTATTATGCACCCATAACTGATTGACCACCACATTTCCATCTGGGCCCCGACTCGTCCTCAAACTTGAAACAGGTGACTAAAAAAAGTCAGACCATATCTCCAAAGCATGGTACAGGTGGAAAGGGTTTTGTAAAGGCAAGTAAACAGTCCTGATTGACTAGATTAAGCTTCTGTTTCTAGGAGAGTCAATTGATTGACCTGGATTTTGGCTCCTGGGAAAGCTAGGTATTTACATGAAATGGAATCTTAGGTTTTGGTTTGCTGTCCTGGTGCTCAGCACGAACAACTCCATTTTGGATGTATCTTAGTCAAGTTTCACATCTTATCACTAGTAATTACACATTGCCATGGAAACGGGTCAAGAACAATGTTTACTAATAACAATTTACTCTAAAACAGCTTCTAGCCTAACCTTGGAGTTTCTTTCTTGAAACTGACTGCACATAGATAAATCCTCAAAACAGCCCAACGTCTAAGGCAAAACGCTCTCCACTAAGCTGCTTACTAGGCCATTGTTTGACTTAAAGGTGACTTAGGATACCAGTTTGGGCTAGGAGTTTAAGGTTCAAAGATAATGTCAGGGCCATAGCTTGGGTGGGTCACCTCAACCTCCACAGAACTCAGAAATCTGGATTCTACAAGAATTAAAACTTTATTTCTTATTATTAATAATCACATTTCTCTGAAAAATAGGTCGCAAGCATCTTAACTGGAAACCCTGGTGGCATAGTGGTTAAGAGTTATGAATGCTAACCAAAAGGTCAGGAGTTTGAATCCACCAGGTGCTCCTTGGAAACCCTATGGGGCAATTCTACTCTGTCCTATAGGGTCGCTATGAGTCAGAATTGACTCGACGGCAACGGGTTTTTTTTTTTATCTTAATGGGTAGCTGAGAGTCTTAAACAAACACAATTAAGTTTCCCTAATAACATTTTAAAATAATTGGTTAAAATGATACTTTATTAGTTAAGCAGGTTGCGCTTACATATCCTTTGTGAATTAAAGATAATTTTTTAAAAATGATATTTTATTGTGTTTCTGGTGAAAATTTACACAGCGAATTAAGTTCCCATTTAACAAATACTACAAAAACTATTCAGTGACGCTGGTTACATTTTTCAAAATGTCTCAACATTTGTATTAATTTCATTCTGAATCTTTCATTTCCAGTAATCTGGTTTCCATGTCCCCTTACCTTTTCATCTTTGCTTTAGAGTAATTGTTGATCATTTGGTCTCATATAAATAATTTCTTAAAGGTGCATAGTACTCATGGGTAATATTCTTTATTATATGCCAATCTGTTATTTAGCTAAAAGGTGACCTCGGGGGGTAGTTTTTGTTCAAGGTGTATGGACTATCTCAGGGTGACAGTCCTGAGGAGTCCTCTAGTCTCAACCTGTCTAGTAAGTCTGGTCTTCTAAGAATTTGAGTTCTTTTCCACATTTTTCTCCCCTGCTATCAGGGTCCATCTACTGTGGCCCTGATCAGAATGCTCATTACTGGTAGCCAAACACCATCTATCATATTTTTACACAAATAATGCTTGCCTTCTGTATTTGTTTGCCAGCCACGCCCTATCCCTGTGAGCCAACCTTGCAAGTGCCGCCATGCCAGTCCTCTTCCACATGTTGCTGTAAAAAATAAATAAATAAAATTGGCACGGCCAACACACAAACGTTTAAAGAGTGATTCCTCTTCTCCCCCACCATCCCTGGTGACCACCAATGAACATTTTTCTATGTATATCTATTTTTGTCTTTTTAAAAAATAAGCTCATATAATATTTATCCTTTTGTAATTGACTTATTTCACTCAACATAATCTCCTCCAAATCTCATTATAATATGGTTCAAGAACTTGTCATTATTCTTTATGGCTGCATACTATTTCGTTGTACGCATGTACCACATTTGTTTATCCATTCATCCGTTGGTGGACACTTAGGTTGTTTCCATGTTTCTGCTATTGTGAATAGTGCTGAAATGAACATAAGTGTGCATATGTCTGTTCCTGTCACTTCTATTAGGTCTCTATGGTATTTTCCTACAAGTTAGACTGCTAGATCATAAAGTAGTTTTATTATTAGGTTTTTGAGGAATTTTCATACCATTCTCCATAGTGGTTGTATCATTTTACATTTTCACCAGCAATGGATTAGTGTTCCAGTCTCCCCGTATTCTTGCCAGCATTTTCTGTTTTCTTTTTTCTTTAACAGTGCCATTTAGCAGGGGTGAGATGACATCTCGATGTAGTTTTGATTTGCATCTCTCCAATGGCTAATGATCTTGAGCATCTTTTGGTGAAGTATCTGTTTATGTCTTTTGCCCACTTTTTAATTGGGTATTTGCCTTTTTGTTGTTGAATTGTTGAAGTTTTCCATGTATTTTAGAGATTGGCCCCTTATCAGATATGTCATTCCCAAATATTTTTTCCCAGTCTGTGGGTTGTCTTTTTATTCTTTTGATAAAGTCTTTTGAAGAGCATAAGGATTTAATTTTTCTGAGGTCCCAATTATCTATTTTGTCTTCTGCTGATCTTGCATTTGTAGTTGTGTTTGGTAATATATCCTAAAAAAAAAAGCAAACAAGCTAGGTCCCATAGTTTTGCCCCAGTGTTTTCTTCCAGGAGCTTTATGGTTTTAGCTTTAACATTTATGTTCTAGATCTCTTTTGAGTTACTGTGTGTGTGTGTGTGTGTGTGTGTGTGTGTGTATGTGTATGGGTGTAACGTATGGGTCCTGAATCATTATTACTGCATGTGGTTATCCAGTTTTGCCAGCACCATTTATTGAAGGGATTGTCCCTTTCCTATTGAATGGCCTTTGACCCTTTGTTGAAAATTGTCTATAGTTGGATAGATTTATTTTTCGGTTCCAAATTCTATTCCACTCGTCTATGTATCTATCGTTGAACCAGTATCAGTCCATTTTGACTATTGTAGCTGTATTGTATGTTTTGATATCAAGAAGTGCGAGGCCCCCTACTTTGTTCTTCTTCAGTAGTGCTTTGGATATTTGGGACCTCTTTCTTTTCCGTATAAAGTCGGTGATTAGTTTTCCCATTTCACTAAAGAATGTTGTTGGGATTTGGATTGGGATTGCATTGCATCTATAGATTGCTTTGGGTAGCATCATGGATTGAATTGTGTCCCCCAAAAAATGTGTGTAGCAACTTGGCTAGGTCATGATTCCCAGTATTGTATGACTGTGTAATCTGATGTGATTTCCTTATGTGTTGTAAATTCTATCACTATGATGAGATTATATGTGATCTCCTTATGTGCTGTAAATTCTATCACTGTAATGAGGTTATACTGATGACGTTGACAAGATTAGATAGTGCCTTAATGCAATCTCTTTGAGATATAAAAGAAAGAAGCCAGCAGAGACACATGGGAACCTCATACCACCAAGAAAGCAGCACCAGGAGCAGAGCACGTCCTTTGCTCCTGAGGTTCCTGCGCTGAGATGCTCCCAGACCAAGGGAAGACTGATGCATCACAAGGACCTTTCTCCAGAGCTAAAAGAGAGAGAAAGCCTTCTCCTGGAGCTGATGCCCTGAATTTAGACTTGTAGCCTACTGGACTGTGAGAGAATAAACTTCTCTTGTAAAGCCATCCACTTGTGGTATTTCTGTTAGAGCAGCACTAGATGACTAAGACAGGTAGTATTGACATTTTCACAATTTTAAGTCTTCCTGTCTATGAACATGGCGCAGTGGTTAAGAACCTGGCTGCTAACCAAAAGGTTGGCAGTTGGAATCCACCAGCTGCTCCTTGGAAACCCTATGAAGAAGTTCTACTCTGTCCGATAGGGTAGCTATGAGTTGGAATCTACTCAATGGCAACAACTTGTTTGTTTGTTTTTTTTTAAATCCATGAGCCTAGGAGCATAGGATTTCTTTCCCTTTATTTTAGTCCCTTGTATTAGTGTTGTATAGTTTTTTCTGTATAAGTCCTTTACTTCCCTAGATAGGTTTATTCTTAGGTATTTTTTCATTTTGTGGCCTGTGGTAAGTGGTATTGTTTTCTTGATTTCTTTTTCAGATTTCTCCCTGTTAGTGTATAGCGACACAACTGACTTTTGTGTGTTGATCTTGTAACCTGCAATATTGCTGAATTCTTCTATTAGATCCAAAAGCTTTCTTGTGTACTCTTTGGGTATTTTTATGTATAGGATCATTCCATCTGTGAATAGGGATAGTTTTATTTCCTCTTTTCTGATTTAGGTAAAATTTATTTCTCTTTCTTGCCTGATTGCTCTGGCTAGGAGTTCCAGTACAATATTGAATAAGTGTGGTAACAGGGCATCCTGGTCTTTTTGCCATTTTTAAGGAGAAAGTTTTCAGTCCTTCTCCATTGAAGATAATGTTGGCTGTTGGTTTTGCATATATGCCCTTAATTGTGTTGAGAAATTTGCCTTCCATTCCTATTTTGCTGAGTTTTTTATAAGGAAAGGTGTTGGATTTTATCAAATGCTTTTTCTGCATCAATTGAGATGATTACGTGGTTCTTTTCCTTTGTTTGATTTATGTAATGAATTACATTGATTTGTATTCTAATATTAAACTACCCTGTATTCTGGTATAAATCTCCCTTGATCATGATGTATGATTTTCTTGATATGTTGTTGATTTCTGTTTGCTAGAATTTTGTTGAGAATTTTTGTGGCTATATTCATGAGATATATTAGTCTGTATATATACATATATATTTTTGGTGATGTCTTTTCCTACCTTTGGTATCAGGGTGATGCTGGCTTCATAGAATGAGTTAGAGAGTGCTCCTTCCTCTTCCATGTTATGAAAGAATTTGAGTAGAATTGGTGTCAACTCTTCTCTGAATGTTTGGTAACATTCCCCAGTGAAGCTATCTGGCCATGGGCTTTTACTAGTTAGAAATTTTTGATAATGTCTTCAATCTCTTCTTTTGTTATGGGTCTGGAAAAATGGTGTGGGAGTGGTGTCTGACCTCCTCTAACTTCAGAAGCTGGACGGAGAATCAAGAACAACAGCCCAAGGCTGATTCCTATAAGGTGGAGGTCAGACATGCCTCCTCTCACTGCCATCTTTACCAATTCGGATAGCAACCATCCCTCCCAGGCTACTCTCTACTTCTCTTCTGAGTTCCATAATTCATTGCAATGGGCACACAGAACTCACTGACCATATCCATGATTATGGGGTTTATTACGGAAGTAACAGGTTACAATTCAAGCTCAGGAACACTCTAGGATACAGTTCTTTCATCAGGACAGCCTCTTCCCGGTTGTGCTCACAGGCACACCTCTCCCTGGCCCTCAGTCTCTGCTCAAAGGCACTCAGCTTTCTTGTTCTGTGGGCTGGGAAGCCCACTGCACTGTCTCTTGCAGGCATCTCCTTCCTTGGTGGTGGTGGGCTTTTCTCTTCTTTCCCGCCTCTGGGGTGGCTCATTTCAAGCCCACTGTGTTGGCAAAACTAACCAATCCCCTTGGTGGGCCACAATTACCCTATAACACAGTCCTGCCCAATCACGCGGGTGGACGTTATGAGACCATAGCTAGAAAGACCACACAAAGTGATCCATCTTATCAAAGGTCACCCCCTGGTTTTTCTAGTCATGGTTCTTTCATACTTGGAAGATAACTTCCCCTTCCTAATCACTTTACCACTCCAAAATGCTCATTAACAGTTAGTCCTGCAGTAGGGCAAAGAGTCTTAAGGATGAGGTTACTCAGGTACCAGCCATTCAGGTCTGCTGAGGGTTTCCATCTGATCTGAGCAGGTTCTTCAAAAGTCATCTGGTCTTCACTCTTTCTGTCCTCTGATAAAATTTAACTGAGAGAAGATTATTTCCTTGCTCTGAACCTCACGAGTAAAACCTTTAAGGGACTTTAAGTCTGGAAACTGTACTCCAGCCTAGCAGTGCTTCCCCCGTAGTCCACACTTAACAGCTTCTATAATTACAGTTTTTACATTCACAATTAACCCTGTTAACAATCAACACTCACACCTGAATCATATAATCCTATCATCATCTTCCCCCACCCTCTCTTCTTTGGACCCATCAGGAAAAGAGAAATATATTCAGTGGGGATCCTCCCTTGGACCCCTCATTTTTAGTGTAAGCACACCCACAAAAGCATGTGAGCCAGCCACTTCATGCCTTTATTTCCCCTCGTTTTATATAGCCAATGTTTAAATTGTCCATCCCTATTAAATCAGCACTGAGACAAGCATCTTCCCTGGTGTTGAAGAATCTTCTGTTACTACCGGAACTTTGAACATCTACAAGTAAAGTCCAGTCCAGAGCAAGCCATCAAATTGCAGCAATCTACACCAGCTCACAGTGTCAAATATTTTCCTCTTCATTTGGTCAGGTTCTGGTCGTCTCATCCCTAGCCATCCAAGCTAGGTCACAATGAGTAGCAGGCTTAGGTTTGAGACTTCATGCACACCTCCCAGCACTCAGACAGCCCCTTCACACTCTTATCCCTAGCCCCCTTGGGCTAGATCAATGGGTTCCACTTCTGACCAGCCAGCCCTTCCTTTCTCTCTCATCCCTAGCCTCGTTGGGCTAGGTCAATGGGTGCCCATGGAACATGTCCAAATTCAGCCCGTCTCTTCATTGCTGCACTTCCCCCACTTCCACTCATAAGTGGACCCAAGTGGTCACCACAAGTAAGCAAACCAAGCTCTCTACTCACCAGTTGCCTTTAACTTACAGTCCTGGAAGGGGGTTCCTTCTGATGGGCACTGACTTTTCTTGTCTCCAAGTATCCAACAGCAAACCACTTGCTTGAAATTCAAAAAGAAAAACAGTCACTTTTTTTCCTGCAGATCCTTGATTCAAACGCAAATCTCCAGTTCTGCATGTCTTTTCAAATGCAAAATTTGGGTACAGCTCAAGTTTTCCACCTAAGGACCCCACCTTATACACAGGGATACTGCATTCAAACAGCCTGTGTTTACTTCCCGCAAATCCTTGTTTTTGATTTTAAGTCTATTTTATCAGACATTAATATTATCACTCTTGCTCTCTTTTGGTTACTGATTGCTTGATTTTTTCCCCCCATCCTTTAATTTTTAGCTTATTTGTGTCTTTTTGCCTAAGGTGTGTCTCTTGTAGGCAATATATTGATGGGTCGTGTTTTTTTATCCATTCTGCCACTCTGTCTTCCTTGAATGGTGCATTTAATCCACTGACATTCAGTGTGATTATGGATAGAGAAGAATTTACTTTATCCCTTTTGTTATCTTTTTTTTTTTTTTGTGGTGGTGCTAATGATTTTTTTTTTTTCTTCTTCTTCCTTTCTGTGCTAAGTTCATTTTGTGTATAGGTTTTCTTTGCCTTTCATGTATTATTCTTGTTTTTGTGTTTACTGTGCCTTTGTGCTTTTCTTCTTCTTTATTTTGATGAGTAGATTTATTAATTTTCTTTGGGGTTACCATGAGGTTTACATTTGGCATTCTGTATTTAAAACAGTCTGTTACGTCTTTAAGTTTCCTTAACTTCCTCACCATATGTTAGTTCTATAACTACATCTATTAATGCCCTTTGATTTTGATGATGTTGTTGATTTCAACTTTATACCCCAGATGCCCTGTAATCATTTTTTAACTTTGTTTTACTATAGTGATGGCTTCATCTGACTTGGTATCATGATGATGTTGTCATGTGTCTTTGACTCAGGTTGTTGTCTGATGTCATGGGTTTCCTATCTGGAGGACTCTATTTACTATTTCTTGTAGGGCTGTTCTGCTGGTTACAAATTCCCTTAATTTCTGTTTATCTGAGAATGTCCTTATTTCTCCCTCATTTTTGAACTACTGTTTTGTTGCATATATAATTCTTGGTTGACAGTTATTTTATTTCAGGGCTTAGTATATGTCGTCCCATTGCCTTCTTGCCTACGTAGATTCTTTTTATTACTATTATTCTTTCGTATATTGCACTTTAGATGAAGGTTTACAGAACAAATAGTTTCTCATTAAACAGTTAGTACACATATTGTTTTATGACATTGGTTAACAACCCCATGACATGTCAGCACTCTCCCTTCTCAAGCTTGGGTTCCTGATTACCAGCTTTCCTGTCCCCTCTTACCTTCTAGTCCTTGTCCCTGGGCTGTTGTGCCCCATTAGTCTAGTTTTGTTTTATGGGCCTGTCTAATCTTTGGCTGAAGGGTGAACCTCACGAGTGACTTCATTATTGAACTAAAAGAGTGTCCAGGGACCATACTCTCGGGGTCTCTCCGGTCTCTGTCAGGCCAGTAAGTCTGGTCTTTTTTTGTGAGTTAGAATTTTGTTCTCCATTTTTCTCCAGCTCTGTCTGGGACGTGGCTGTGATCCCTGTCAGAGTAGTCAGTGGCGGTAGCCAGGCACTATCTAGTTGTACTGAACTCAGTCTGGTGGAGGAGGCCGTGGTAGTTGTGGTCCATTAGTCCTTTGGACTAATCTTTCCCTTATATCTTGTTTTCTTCATTTTCCCTTGCACGCGAAGGGGTGAGACCAGTGGAGTGTCTTAGATGGCTGCTCACAGGCTTTTAAGACCGCAGATGCTACTCGCCAAGATAGAATGAAGAACATTTTCTTTATAAACTATGTTATGCCAGTTGAGCTAGATGTTCCCCAAGACCATGGTCCACACTGCCCTCAAGCCTAGCAATTCGGTCCCTTGGAGTTCGGATGTATCTATGGAGCTTCCATGACCTTTCCCTGTACAAGTTGTGCTGGCTTCCCCAGTATTGTGTACTGTCTTACTCTTCACCAAAATTACCACTTATCTATTGTCTATTTAGTGTATACCCCCTCCACACCTCCCATCCCTCATTACCATCAAAGATTGTTTCTTTTTGCGTGTAAACCTTTTCATGAGTTTTTACAGTAGTGGTCTCATACAATATTTGTCCTTTTGTGATTGACTTATTTCACTCAGCATAATGTCCTCCAGTTTCATCCATGTTATGAGATACTTCGCAGATTCATCGTTGTTCCTTATTGCTGTGTAATACTCCATTGTGTGTATGTACCACAGTTTGTTTATCCATTCTTCTGTTGATGGGCATCTAGGTTGTTTCCATGTTTTTGCTATTGTGAACAAAGCTGCAATGAATGTGGGTGTGCATATGTCTTTTCATGTGACGACTCTTATTTCTCTAGGATATATAACTAGGAGTGGGATTGCTGGATCATATAGTATTTCTATTTCTTGCTTTCTAAGGAAGCGTCATATTGTTTTCCAAAATGGTTGTATCTTTTTGCATTCCCACCAGCAGTGCATAAGAGTTCCGATCTCCCTGAAGCCTCTCCAACATTTGTTATTTCCAGTGTTTTGATTTGTGCCAGTAATGCAGGGGTAAGATGGTATCTCATTGTGGTTTTAATTTCCATTTCTCGAACGGCTAGTGATCGCCAGCCTTTCCTCAAGTGCCTGATGGCCACTTGAATGTCTTCTTTGGTGAAGTGTCTGTTCATTTCCTTTGCCAATTTTTTAACTGGATTATTTGTCTTTTTGTTGTAGAGGTGCTGGATTTTTTGTAGACTTTAGAGATTAGACCTTTGCCTGAGTTGTCTACAATTTTTTTCCCAGTCTGTAGTTTCTCTTTTTACTCTTTTGGTGAAATCTTTTGATGAGCATAAGTGTTTAATTTTTAGAAGATCCTAGTTATCTAGCTTATCTTCTGAAATTTGTGTGTTGTTGGTTATAGTTTGTATCCTGTTAATGCCGTGTATCACGGCCTCTAGTGTCGATCCTACTTTTTCTTCTATGAACTGTATAGTTTTTGGCTTTATATTTCGGTCTTTGATCCATTTTGAATTAGTTTTTGTGTATGGTGTGAGGTATGGGTCCTCTTTCATTTTTTATGCAGATGGACATCCAGTTTTGCCAGCACCATTTGTTAAAAAGATTGTCTTTTCCCCATTTGATGGACTTTGGGCCTTTGTCAAAGATCAGGTGACTGTAGGTGGATGGGTTTACATCTGGGTTCTCAATCCTGTTCCATTGACCAACGTATCTGTTGTTGTACCAGTACCATACTGTTTTGTCTACTGTAGCTGTATAGCAGGTTCTGAGGTCACGTAGTGTGAGTCCTCCTATTTTATTCTTCTTCAATGGTGCCTTACTTATCTGGGGCTTCTTCCCTTTCCATATAAAGTTAATGATTATTTTTCCATCTCTTTAAAGAATGTTGTTGGTATTTGGATTGGGATTGCATTGTATTTGTAAATTGCTTTGGGTAGAATTGTCATTTTCACAATATTGAGTCTACCTATCCATGAGCGTGTATGTTTTTCCATTTATGTAGATCTCTTTTGGTTTCCTGCAGTAGTGTTTTGTAGTTTTCTTTATTTAGGTCTTCTACATCACTGGTTAGATTTATTCCTAATATTTTATTTATTTTAGGGGCTATTATAAATGGTATTGCCTTCCTGATTTCCTTTTCATTATTCTCTTTATTGATGTATAGGAATCCAACCAATTTTTGTATGTTTATCTTGTATCCTGCTACTCTGCTGAATCTTTCTATTAGTTCCAGTAGTTTTCTTGTGGAGTCCTTTGGGTTTTCTATGTATAGTGTCATATCATCTGCAAATAGGGACACTTTAAATTCTGCATTTCCAATTTGGTGCCTTTTATTTCTTTTTCTTGCCTGATTGCTCTAGCTAAGACTTCCAGCACAATGTTAAATAGGAGGGGTGATGAAGGGCATCCTTGTCTGGTTCTTGTTCTCAAGGGGAATGTTTTCAGCCTCTCTTCATTAAGAATGATGTTGGTCATTGGTTTTGCATAGATGTCCTTTATTATGTTGAGAAATTTCCCTTCTATACCTATTTTATTGAGAGTTTTTATCAGGAATGGGTGTTGTACTTTGTCAAATGCCTTTTCTGCATCAATGGAGATGTTCATGTGATTCTTTTCTTTCCTTGTATATCTGTGATGGATTATGTTGATTAATTTTCTAATGTTGAACCATCCTTACATACCTGGTATGAATTCTACTTGGTCATGGTGTATTATTTTCTGATATGATGCTGAATTCTATTGGTTAGAATTTTGTTGAGAATTTTTGCATCTATATTCATGAGAGATATGGTCTGTAATTTTCTTTTTTGTGATGTCTTTGCCTGGTTTTGGTATCAGGGTTATGCTGGCTTCATAGAGTGAATTCAGAAGTGTCTCTTCCCTTTCTATGTTCTGAGATAGTTTGAGTAGTACTGGTATAAGCTCTTCTCTGAATGTTTTGTAGAATTCTCCAGTGCAACCATCTGGACCAGGGCTTTTTTTGTTAGGAGTTTTTTTTTTTTTTTTTTAACTAACTTTTCAATCTCTTCTTTTATTATGGGTTTGTTCAGATTTTCAACATCACTTTGTGTTAGTTTGGGTGGGTAGTGTGTTTCTAGAAATTTATCCATTTCTTCTAGGTTTTCAAATTTGTTGGAGTACAATTTTTCATAATACTCTATTGTGATCTTTTTATTTCAGTTGGGTCTGTTGTAATGTCCCCCATTTCATT
>NW_004444137.1:3667089-3709489 GCF_000243295.1 Trichechus manatus latirostris | reverse complement strand
TTCCTCTCCATTAGAAGATTCTATACCTACACTGTTTATTCCCTCTTTTATTGTTCTGATGTTGTTGCCATTTACAGATTAACCTCTCTGGTTCCCTGTTGTAATTCTTTTGGTTTTAGATAGTCCTTGAGAGTTCATTTCCTAGATTGGTATCTGCTGATACAACCCTGCATCCTAGATTCAGCCTGTGGTCTGATGTTGTTTATTCTCAGACTAAAGGACTCCCTTTAATAATTCTTGTGCGTTTGGTTTGGTTTTTACATATTCCCTTAATTTCTGTTTATCTGGAAATGTCCTAATTTCACCATCATATTTGAATGAGAGATTTGCAGGATATATTGTTCTTGGTTGGCAATTTTTTTCTTTCAAGGTTTTATATGTGTCATCCTATTGCCTTCTTGCCTGCATGGTTTCTGCTGAATAATCTAAGCTTAGTCTTATTGTTTCTCCTTTGTATGTGCCTTTTTGTTTTTCTTGAGCTTCTCTCAGGATTCTTTGTTTGTCTTTGGTTTTAGTGAGTGTGATTATGATATGCCTTGGTGCTTTTCTTTTGGGGTCTATCTTATATGGGGTTCTTTGAGCTTCTTTGATGGTCAGCTTTTCATCTTCCATAATATTGGGGAAGTTTTCTATCAGCAGTTCTTCAATGATCCTCTCTGTGTTTTCTGTTTTCTCCCCCTTTCTAGAACTCTGATTATTTGCAAATTTTTGCTTTTGATTGTATCCCACATAATTCCCAGAGTTTTTTCATTTTTCTTCATTCTTTTTTCTGATTTTTCCTCAGAGTTGTATCCAAGTGTTTCTCCTCAATTTTACTGATCCTGTCTTCCATCGTTTCAAACCTGCTCCTCAGCCCTTCTATGACACTGTCCATTTCTGAAATCTTGTTGTTTCTCTTTTGGATTTCTAATTGTTGTTTTTGTATGATTTCTAGTTGTGAATTTAGTTTAGCATTTTGTTCCTGTATTATTTCCTGAATTCTTTCACTTTTTGTCTGTATTTTCCATTAATTTGTCTGCCTTTTCCATGAATTTGTCTGTTTTTTCCTTATTTTCTTCTGCTTTTTGCTTCAACTCTTGGATAGACATGAATATTAGAGATTTGAATTCCCTCCCAGGTAGTCCTACTGCCTTTTCTTCTACTGGAAAGTCATCTGGTATTTTATTTTGGATGCCTACTGAAAACATCCTGTCCCTTTTTTTAATATGTTTTGATATTGTCTGCTGTCTTCAGGACAGTCAGTAGTTATTTTCCTATTTTATTGATTGCAAATTTTTTAATTTTGTCCTGTTTTTTTTTTTTTAAGTCTGAGCAGAAGGACTGTGCATTCTTTGTTGTTTGCCTGTCTGTGGGCAGGATACTTTTCATCTCTTTGTCCAATATGCATGGTCATTCACTCAGCTAGGTGCAGCAGGGCAGGTCCAGCTGAAGAGGAGTTGCTGGGATGGGTTGTTTGTGGCACACACTAGGGCCAACAAGGTGAGCCAGGAATCAGTGCAGCCTAGGTTCCGGTAGGCTTTGCCTGTGCTGCTCAGATGTGTCATGTCCAGTGCACAGTGCAGGTAGGCAGGAAGCAGGGGGGAGGTTGTGACGTGTGGAACTAAGATGGGTATGGGAAAGAGGAGAGAGAGAAGAGAGAAATAAGAGCCAAAAACAAATAAAAGGAGTGCTAAGGGAGCTTACCATTTGAGTGGAGAGATGAGAGACCCAAGAAATGGAGAAAACAAAAAGAAAAAAAAAAAAAAAGCAAAAGGATAAAAGAAAAATAAATAAATAAAAATTAGAAAAAAAGAAAAGCCCCCAGGGATCCCACTAGTGTGAATGTGAAGACTGGGGAAGTGGCTTTCAGGCCACGAAGTAAAGCCTGGCTAGAAGGGTACAGTTGTCACACAGTGCCAGGTATTCAGGAGACAGGAACAGACAGTAAGTATAGAGAGACAAGAAACTGAGAAATGAAGAAAGATAAAAAGGGAAAGAGAGAAAAAAAAACAAACCAAAGAAAGGAAAAAAGAAATGTCCCCAGGGATCCCACTGTGTGGCTGTGCAGACTGAGGAAGTAGCTACCAATCCGTGCAGTACAGCCTGGCTAGAATGGGCTCCCAAGCTGAGAAAAGAAAAAGAAAACAAACAAACAAACCAAAACAAAGCCCCAGGGATCCCATCAGTGTGGTGGCATGGGCCGGAAAGCAGTTCCATAGTCAAGTGGCATTTCACTGCTTTTTAGGAAGAAGCAAAGATGGCACATGGAGCCAGGTATTTGAGAGAAAGGAGGGCGAGGTGGTGAGAGGTATGGAAGAAACCAAAAGAAGCAGAAAAAAGCAACACCAGCAACAAACAAATGGCACTGAGGGAGCTGGCCAGTGTGGGCATGAGGAATCCACATGGCACAGGGTTGAAGCCGATGCCTCCCAGCCAAGAGACTGTGGCCACAGGAAGCAGAGGATGGGTGAAAAAGGGTGGGGTGGTGGGAAAACATATATTGCTGGTTACCAGTTGTTTTGTCTCCTGCTAGGAGCTCTGTGAAGCTGCTTTCCCATACTCCCTGTTTTCGGATCTCTGACAAGAGTCCAAGATGGTGAATTCGTGCTGCATTAGCTCATAGGGGACCTCTGTACATACCTCTTCTCACTGTCTGTTCTCTGTCAGTTTCTTATTCTATTGGGTGCTTGGCTGAGTTCTTTATCTCTTCATTTGATGCTTAGAGTTTCAAGATTGATGTTTGTCTCTATTTGACATAGTTTTTTAGGTCTTTGCTGTCAAGGGACTGCATGGTGCTTCTGTCTATAGTACCATGTTGCCCCGAAGTTCCTGCATAGATTCTGATGAGAAATAAGTGCCTAATCTTATTGGGGATGCTTTGTAGATGATATTTCTCTGTTCCAGTGTTGCTCTGAAGATTATTTCCTTGGCTTTTGTTCTGGAAAGTGTGATTATGATATGCCTTGGTGAATTTCTCTTGGAGTCTATCTTGTGTAGTGTTCATTGAGCTTTTTGGATAAAAATCTCTTCTTACTGTGTATTTGGGAATTCTCTGCCATTAACTCTTCAAATCTTCTTCCTCTACTTTTTATCTCTCTTTTGTTTCTGGAATTCTCATTATCTGGATATTGTTCCTTTTGAAGGTATCTCACATAACACTTTGACTTTGTTCATTTTTCTTTATTATTTTTTTCTGTTTGTTCCTTAAACTGAGTAGTCTTGAGAGTTTTGTCTTCCTTTTCACTGATTCTCGCGTTGTTTCAGTTCTTCCGTAGAACTGTTTATTTCTGTTATTTTATTATTGAGCTTTGAAATTTCTAGTTGTTGAATTTTTAGGGATTCTGTCTCTTTGCTGAATTTTTCATTTTGCTCTGGTACTGTTTTTGTGAGTTCTTTTAGTTTTTTTTCCTGTGCTTTCTTTTATCTCTTTGAGTAACATTTTTTTAAGGACTAATTTTTTTAAGTCTTTATCGGATAGTTTCATTATTTGTTCATCACCTGAGATTGTTTCTGTCCTTTTATCTTGTTTGATTGGGTCATATTTTCCTATCTCTTTATATGCTTTGTAATTACCTGTTGTCTTCAAGACATTAATTTTTTTATTGTTTGTTTGCTTATTTGATTTTATTTTGACATATTAGGATTTTAGTTTATCCTATTTCCTTGGGTTGTTTCTCTTCATTTGTATTACTTTAATTATTGTTCTTTTGTATTATTGAGGCAAGTATGTCTTTGGAGTTGCTAGTTGGTTGGTTGTTGTTTCCCTTCACTGGAGGGTACAAAGAGTCAAGTACACATGTGGGGTCTGTGGCATGAAGGACTTAAAAAATTCCCTGGAATTGAGTGAGCAGGGTCCTTCCCCACAGTAAGGCTCGGGGTAGTTGGATTCCCTTCCTAACCTGAGGAATGATGCAGACTCTTCATGTTGATGCGAATAGGTGCTGTGTGCCCTGGTTTATTGGGTAGGTTGTCTGTTCATGCTGGGTCAGGAAGCACAGCTTTGGTGGTAAGGGAAAGCCTTTCATTCAGTCTCAGGTAGGTGGTGGTGGGGGAAATGCAGGTGGTTTCTGTCAGTTGATGATTGAGGGGAGCTCTCTGCACAAAGGCACAGAAAAATGGGGGAGTCCCTGGAAGGGTGAAGGAGGAAGCTCATGTCTTCTGTCTACCTTCTGAATAAGCTGCCTACCTGAATCTTCTTCCTGCTCCCCAGTGGTCCCTTTTGTACCCAGTGCTTTCCTCCTCCATCCTCCTACATATTTTCTAGCTCTGCCTGAAGGCACGCAATTCACTAAGATTTATAATCTGAACTTGATTTGTGTAATAGTCCTGGTGTTGCAGTGGTTAAGTGCTATGGTTGCTAACCAAAAGGTCGGCAGTTCAAATCCACCAGCCACTCCTTGGAAACCCTGTGGGGCAGTTCTACTCTGTCCTATAAGGTCACTGTGAGTTGGAATTGACTCAACGGCAATGGGTTTGGGTTTTTTTTTTTTTTTTTTTTGATGATAGCTTAAGTCACTAGAGAACTTCTCAGTACCATCTTGATACTATTGAGAAGTGTACAACTTACAAATTTCTCCACTAAACTAAGGGTAATATAGAATTGTTCCCTATTTTAGGCCCAGTTTTGATTCACAGTAACAAATAATTAAAGAACCTGTAAATAGTCAAACCACTGGAAAACCCATTAGCCTAGAGTAAGCAAAAAATCTGATTCTCACTGATCAAGAATTGACTTAAGACTTCTGGAAAGGATGACAGCCCAAATGTCCGTTTACAAACTCCCTTAAAATATAATTAAAAGAAGACAGCACCTTCTTCTTTGACTATGAAATGATTATACCCTCAAATTGACAAATTTGCACCTGATATAATAACATTTTAGGACAAATTGAAAGAGTCATTTGGAGCTGATACAATCCTTGTGATGCCAAGCATAATTTCACATTGCAAGAATAAGCTAAATAAAGCTATGAAGGCACCACTGCCACCCCCAGCAGGGGGAAGTACAAATTCAGTATTGAATAGGAACAGGCACCAATTGGAGGTTAGTTTAAATTGGCAGTGGGGGAGCTCTGGGGAGGGACTGGGCAAGGAAATATTTTAAATCTGCCCTGTCTCCCTAAGTTAGAAAAAAAAAATGGGTTTGGTGCCTGACCAACAGTTCAGCTGCTGACCAAAGGCAGCCCTTTAGAAGAAAGCACTCCTTGACCCATTGAGTGAAAATCCTGTGAACTGTGAGCAATTGCTTTAAACCAGATTTCACCAGTTCAACTTGTTCAACTGGAAGTGAGGGAACAAAAGACAGTTCATATTCAAATACAAATGAGCCTATAAAAAGATGCTGAGCTTCCAGAGTGTTTAGAGAAAATGCAAACTAAATGAGAAGAAAACATTCTGCACATATCATATTGGCAAGAAATAAAATAATTAATGGGCTTTAATAGTCACAAGGATGCAGAGACAACAACACTCTCTTCATAAAGTATTGGTCATTTTGTGAATTGTGGAAACCTTATTGGGAAGTAGATTTACTCTATTTAGCAAATTTTAAATAGACTTGCTAGCTTTTTATAGGGCAATTCCACTTTCAGAAGTTAGCCTTAAAAAATAACTGTGGCTATTTATTGCATCTATCAATATGGAGATGCTTACATAAAGAGCTGTGCATCTTATTTATGGAACATAGTACTAGGCAGCAGTTTGAAAGAAACATCTCTTTATATTGAACTGAATATCCTTCTAAGACATAAAACTAGTAAAGTAAAGCTAGTAAGTTGCAGAACAAGGCATAGTCATGTGAAATATACCAATAGTTGTATATATACGTAAATATGTGTGCACATGAAATAAAAATGAAAGGGGGAGGTTACAAACACATCTCATGACTATGACAATCTCTGGGAGTGAGACTTGAAGGGGGAATATATACTTCTGTGATCTTTCTTTTGCCTAGATTTCCCTGATGGAAAAAAAGGAAGATGAAACCAAGGAAAATTAAAGCAAAAATTAATCAAGACAGTAGAAAAAGAGCTTGGTAAATAAATGTGAGAGCTTCTTTTGAAAACCTAGTAAAACAATTAAATAAATAGCAAGACTAACCAAAATAAAAGAGATAATATAAATACACAAAACATTTGAATAAAAATTTTTAAATAACCAAAGTTCAGAATTTATAAAAGTAATTGTAAAAGAACTCTTTGTAGAAATCAATAATAATAGCAAACATTTATTTTGCAAATATTATGTGTCAGGGAATATTTATTATCTGTTTACAAATGAAAATCCTATGACATTTCCTCATTTTAGAGATAAGAAAATCAAGGCAAAGAGTAATTTCTGCAATGCCACAGAGTTTAAGTAATAGAGCTTGGATTTTAACCTTATAAATATGGCCCCAGAGTCTGATCTTAAGCTCTGTGCTTCACCACTACCCATAGCTTATTAAAATAGGAATAGAACAATATAGTTATAACATGATTTTAAAAAGATACTAACATAAATCAATAGTCAACCCTATGCTTAGTTATGAAACACTAAATTTTTGCTCTCTACTATCTGTAACAATTCAAGATTCTCAACCACATGTCAATGAAATTTAGCAAGAGAATGAAATAAGATGGATAAGCATTAAAAAGAAGATAGTCATTACTTGCAAGGGACAGGATGGGCTAACTGGGGAAAAAAATCCAAGACAAACTGAGTGTTATAAACCAGAAGTCATGATTAAATTAATACATAAAATCCAAAGATTCTTCTATACTACCAATACACAGAAATTAAAATGAAATTCATTAAAAATAACAACAAAACTAAACAAAACATCTAGAAAGAAATTTAACTAGCTATGTGCATAATCTATTAGCAATGTGAATAAATGAACATGTATATGTATATGACACATGAAAATATGAATAAATGAAGAAATATGAGGGTTTTTTTGATAAGAAGATTTATTATTCTAATAATGTCAATATTCTCTAAATTAGTCTAAACATCAATCTAATTTGAATAAAAGTCCCAATGGGATACTTCTTGTCCTTTCGATAACATTATTTCTAAATTTCACCCAAACAAACAAACCTGGAGGAGAGACAGGGTAAGATGGGGAACAAAAAGGAAAGATTGTGAAAATAAGGAATAATAAGAAAAGAATTTTTCCCCTACTAATTAATAAAATGTAATATGAAGCTAGTGTGGGCATAGTATAAGAATCACCAGTTAGAGTAATGAAACAGAATGAAAGACCAAAGAGAATAACAGAATAAAAGGACAGAAAACGACTTAATTGAATATGATGATGAAAGCAGTATTTCAGATAAATGGGACAAAGATAGTTCTATAAGTAAATTTTAGACAGCAGTCTAGCTATTATACCGGATTCTTAACTTTATTCTAACACAAAACCAAATTCTAGATGTATCAAATATGTAATTGCTAGAAGAAATCCAAGCATAGAACTACTATAAGGAAACATGAGTGCATGATCTCATAAACTAAATGGGAAAGATCTTAAGTAGTATACTCTAAAATTGATAAATTTGATTCATAAAGTTTAAAATACTTTCATGACTATAAAAAAACACGGCAATAACAAGACATCATAAATAAGTTTGAAAGAAAATGATAAAATGGGGAAAACAAAATGTACCATAAATGGTAAGGAAATAATTAATTTAATTTACATAAAAATAACTCATGAAAATAAATAGATGGAATTTGTGTTTCTGGCTATGATGGAAAAAGAGGGACCAGATTTCCCTTCATGCCTTTATCAATAAGAGAGCTAGGAAAAATATATGAAACAATGGTTTTCAGGCATTGGAAAAAAGTCAGAACAGGTCAATGACCCTGAAAGAAGAGACACAAATGAAGTGAGCCTCAGATCACCAAAATAGAGTTTTCAGGATGCAGCACAGAGATGGGGAGCTCAAACAAAGCTGGATGGATTCACGAAGTTGAAAAGAGAGAGTTCAAAGCTCAAGGAGTCCAAAATCTGCAGAGTCCTCTCAGGTCTTTGACAAAATACCGATCTTGGCATGCAAGTTAGGAAGCTACCATATCTGGAGAAAGAACCACTAGAGTGTCATAAAACCAATTTACTGCCTACATAGCTGCCCTAGTTGCCCTTTCACTCAATTTCTAATATGGTAGTCTTATTTTATCACACAGCCTCTCAACAGTGGTAGTCTTCAGCTGGCCCTCCTGGGCATGTCCCATCTTGTTTCCTGTTACTACTTTACAACTCAAGTCTCTCAGTGGCTGCAGTTACTGCTTGCCCCTCCCGGCCTTGTCTCTTATGGGTTTCCTTGATTAAAACTTCTCCCTTTTCCCACGTTAATATACTAAAAACTTTTAAATTGACCAGTAAGACTTTAGCAGGCTTTAACCCTGAGAAGGATGCTTACCATATATAAGCCTACAGTCCTAGCTAATTGTTGCCTTGTCCCCAGGTGCAACGCCCTGCATAGCCCTGTGTCAAGGTGTGCTGTAGTTTCCTCTCTGAGACCTGTGAGAAGAAAATTGGTTTCTGACCTTTTGCATGAATCTCACTTTCCCATGCTGCACTTGACAGGCCATCAAGACACTCACAGACTCCCTTAGGTCAAACTGAAGATGGACAAAGAAACTGACAAAACTTCCTGGAGCTCACACAGGTTTGGTAATAGTTTGAGTTCCAACACCTAAAGTAATAAATAGGGCATTAAGTAGAGTCTTAAAAAGGGTAATCAGTAATGGTGCCAAATTTTCTTTAGACTAAAGGAAGAGTTTAAAAGCAAGCCTCAAGAAGATCTAAGTGATTTTAAATGACTTAACTGCATCTCAGAACAAAGTTCAAAAATATTTTTAAAAATATGACAAAAACTAGTACTCAACAGCATAAATTTACTATGTTCATCAACCAATCAAAATTTTCTAGGCAAGCAAAGAATCAGAAAAATACAATTCATAATCTGAGAAAATCACTCAGAAGAAATAGATACCGAAATGACATAAATGATAGATTTGGCACATAGGACATTAAAATAGATATTGTAAATATGTTCCACATGATCAAAACAATTGGGAAAACATGAGCAAGAGAAGGAGAGAAATGATACAATATAAAATAGTCTCAAAACAAACTTCTAGAGATAAAAAGAATACAATATCCAAAGTGAAAAATATACTGGATGGAATTAATAGCACAAGACATTTCAGGCAAAAAGATTAATAAACTTGAAAATACAGAGATACAAACTATCCAAAATGAAACACAGGGATGAAAAAAAAAAAAAAAAAAAACCAGAAAGAAGTGAAAAGAGCATCAGTAAGTTAAGGGACAATATAAAGCAACAAAGCATGAGAGTAATTGGAGTTCTGAAAGGGAGAAAGGAAAGAAAAACAGTAAAAGAAACAATGGCCAAGTTTTTTCCAAATTTGATGAAAACTGTAAACCTAGAGTTCCAAGATGCTCAAAAATACCCAAGCAGAAGAAACAAGACAAAAAACATATCAAGGCATGTCATAATCAAATTGCTGAAAATTGGACAACAAGAGAAAATGTTAAAAGCAGCCAGAGGGAAAAACACAAATTACAAACAGTGGAAAAAAGTTAAAAATAACATGAAATAATAGAAAAAATTCTCATCATAAAAAAAATAAGCTGCAAGAAAATGGAGCAATGTCTTTACAGTAATAAAGGTTAAAAAATTCTTATTCTAAAATTCTGTATCTAGTAAATATATTTTTCAAAAAAAAGGAAAATCAAAACATTTTGAGATATACATTGCCATCAGACCTTCACTACAAGACCTGTTAAAGGAAGTCCTTCAGGCTCAAGAAAAATTACAATAGACAAAATGAAGAAAATCAGGAATGGTAAATAAGTTAAATAGAACAGAATTATTTTCTCATTTAAAAATATAATTGACTAGGACCCATACCTCACACCATATGCAAAAATTAACTCCAAATGGATCAAAGACCTAAATATAAAATCTAAAACAATAAAGATTATGGAAGAAAAAATAGGGACAATGGCAGGGGCCCTAATACATGGCATAAATAGTATACAAACCATAACTGACAATGAAAAAACACTGGAAGAGAAACTAGATAACCAGGAGCTCCTAAAAATCAAACACTTACGCTCATCAAAAGACTTCACCAAAAGAGTGAAAAGAGAACCTACAGACTGGGAAAAATTTTAGAGTCTAATCTCTAAAATCTATAAGATACTGCAACATCTCAACAACAAAAAGAGAAATAATCCAGTTAAAAAATGGGCAAAGGATATGAACAGACACTTCACCAAAGAAGACATTCAGACAGCTAACAGACAACTGAGGAAAGGCTAAAGATCATTAGCCATTAGACAAATGCAAATCAAAACTACAATGAGATACCATCTCACCCCAACAAAGCTAGCACTAATTAAAAAAAAAAAAACAAAAAGTAACTAATATTGGAGAGATTGGAACTCTTATGCACTGCTGGTGGGAATGTAAAATGGTACAACCACTTTAGAAAACAATATGGCACTTCCTTAAAAAGCAAGAAATAAAATATCATAGGATCCAGCAATCCCACTCCTAGGAATATACCTGAGAGAAATAAGAACCATTACACAAATAGACATATGCACATCCATGTTAATTATAGCACTATTCACAATAGCAAAAAGATGCAAACAACCTAAGTGTCCATCAACAGATGAATGGGTAAACAAATTATGGTACATACACGCAATGGAATAATATGCAATGGTAAAGAACAATAATGAATCTGTGAAACATCTTACAACATGGATGAATCTGGAGGGCATTATGCTGAGTGAAATAAGTCAGCCACAAAAGGACAAGTATTATATGAGATTACTATGATAAGAACTCAAGAAAAGGTTTAAACACAGAAAAAAGCATTCTTTGATGGTTACGAGGATGAGGAGGGAGGGAAAAATCACTAACTGGACAGTAGACAAGGATCAGCTTTGGTGAAGGGAAGGCCAACATACAATACAGGGGAAGTCAGCCCAACTGTGCCAAAACAAAAGCAAAGAGCTTCCTGGACGCATCTAGACACTTTGAGGGACAGAGTATCTGGGGCTGGGGCCTGGGGACCATAGTTTCGGGGGACATCTAGGTCAATTGGCATAACATAGTTGATAAAGAAAATGTTCTACATCACACTTTGGTGAATGGCATCCGGAATCTTAAATGCTCATGAGCAACCATCTAAGATACATCAGTTGGTCCCATCCTACTTGGAGCAAAGGAGAATGAAGAAAACCAAAGTCACAAGGAAAATACTATCCCAAAGGGCTAAAGGACCAAATGAACCAGATACTCTACCAATCTGAGGCGAGAAGAACTAGATGGTGCCCGGCTATCACCAATGACCACCCTGAGAGGGAACACAACAGAGAGTCCCAGACAGAGCAGGAGAAAAATATAGGACAGAATTCAAATTTATGTAAAAAGACCAGACTTAATGATCTGACAGAGACTGGAGGAACTCCTGCAACTATGGCTCCTGTACACACTGTTAACCCAGAACTGAAACCAGTCCCGCAGCTCATCCTTCAATCAAAGAGTAGACTGGACTATAAACAAAAAATACTACACATGAGGAATGTGCTTCTTAGTTCAATTAGATATACAAGACCAAACGGACAGCTCCTGTGCAACAGTAGGACGAGAAGGCAGGAAGAGACAGGAAGTGGTCGAATGGACACAGGGAACCCGAGGTGGAAAGGGGGAGTGTGCTGTCACATTGAGGAGATTGCAACTAATGTCACAAAACAATATGTGTATACGTTTTTGAATGAGACATAAACTTGAGCTGTAAACTTTCATTTTAAGCACAATAAAAAAAATCTAAAAAAAACCCAACTGACTGTATAATGCAAAAGTAGCAACAACAATAAGAAGAAAATTACCATTTCCAGTATGTGTAGAAGTCAAACATATGATAATAATAACACAAAGGCCAGAGGTAGTCAAATCAAAAGATACTGTTTTAAGGTCATTACACTGCATGTGATGTGTGTAATATTATTTGAAGATAGACTGAAATGAAAAAGAGAATTTTACAACAGATATTACAGGTATTAAACAGAAAGTAAGTGAATATTAAAACAACTGTATGCCAAGAAATTTTACAAAAGAAATGGAAAAATTTCTTGATAGACACATCTAAAAAACTGACTCGAGAAGAAATAACTTGAGTAAGCCTGTAAGTTGAGTAAGCTTGTATATCTTAATGAGAGTAAATTCATAGTTACAAATCTTCCAGCAAAGAAGACCCAGGTACAGAGCTGTCACTAGTAAATTCTACCAAATAATTAAAGAAGAAATAATACCAATTCTACAGGGAGTATAAAACAAAAAACCAAACCCGTTGCCGTCAAGTCGATTCTGACTCAGTGACCCTATAGGACAGAGTAGAATTGCCTATCCCCACCTGCCTTCTCATCCTTACCCCTGGGCTGTTGTGCCCATTTAGTCTCTTTTTGTTTTATGGGCCTGTCTAATCTTTGGCTGAAGGGTGAACCTCAGGAATGACTTCATTACTGGGTTAAACGGGTGTTCGGGGGCCATACTCTCGGAGTTTCTCCAGTCTCTGTCTCTGGTCTTGTGGTGAGTTAGAATTTTGTCCTATATTTTTCTCCAGCTCTGTCCGGGACACTCTACTGTGATCCCTGTCAGAGCAGTCGGTTGTGGTAGCTGGGCACCATCTAGTTGTGCTGGACTCAGTCTGGTGGACTTCATGGTAGTTGTGGTCCATTAGTCCTTTGGACTAATCTTTTCCTTGTGTCTTTGGTTTTATTAATTCTCCCTTGCTCCTGAAGGGGTGAGACCAGTGGAGTATCTTAGATGACCACTCACAATCTTTTAAGACCCCAAATGCTTCTCACCAAGGCATAATGTAGAACATTTTCTTTATAAACTATGATAACATAATTCTTAATAATGAAAGACTTCCTCCCTAAGTTTGGGAACAAAGTAAAGTTGCTCTCAACACTTCTATTCAATTGTATTAGAGGCCCAAACCAGTGTAATAAGGCAAGGAAAAAATAAATTAAAAAAAAGCAAACGTACTGGAAGAGAATATGTAAAACCCTCTCTGTTCTCAGATGGCATGACTGTGTATGTTGAAAATCCTAAGTATCTACTAAAAAACTAAGTGATCTAATAAACGAGTTTATTGAGATTGCAAAAAATAAGGTAAAAGTACAAAAATTGTCTGTATTTCTACAACGAGTAATCAGAATTTGAAATTAAAAAAAAAAAAAAGCAAATTGGACTTCAGGCATTTCAAGATAATAGTCCCTAAGAGATAGAAAACAGAAAGATAAGCCCTACAACTGACAAATTTATTGACTGGAAAGACTGCAGTGGAATGTGGCAGAACCCAGGCGATGATTGGCAGCCTCCTTGAGTTGAAGAGAAGGAGCTAGGAGTTCAGGGATGCCACGGTGGCAAGAGTTTTCAGGGCAGAGTACCAGAGAGGAGAAAATTTTACACAGCCAGAACCCCAGAGATCTACAGTCTCCCCTGAATACTCAACAGAGTACTGATCACTATGTGTGTGAGTAAAGTATCCGAGGCCAGGAAAAGAACAAGTAGACAGGACTAAAGAGAACAATTATGGTGTTGGCAAAGAATATTGAATATGCCATGGACTGCCAAAAGAACAAATAAATCTGTCTTGGAAGAAGTACAGCCAGAATGCTCCTTAGAAGCAAAGATGGCGAGACTACGTCTCACATACTTTGGACATGTTATCTGGAGGGATCATTCCCTGGAGAAGGACATCATGCTTGGCGGAGGGTCAGTGAAAAAGAGGAAGACCCTCAATGAGATGGATTGATGCAGTGGCTGCAACAACAGGCTCAAGAATGACAATGATTGTGAGGATGGCCCAGGACCTGGCAGTGTTTCCTTCTGTTGTATATAGGATCGTTATGAGTCGGGACCGACTCGAGGGCACCTAACAACAGCAAGAACAAACTTGAGGCCACGTAACAACAACAGAGAGTCAGGAATACTTCCCGCTCCCACCAACCAGAGAGGAAAGCCCTCATAATTCTTTGGTCATTGGGTAGAATACTCAGAAGGGTATTGCCTCAGTAGTAGGGCCAAATTAGCCCTAGAAGATAGGTTATTACATTTTTTGGCTTTTTGTTTGTTTTTAATGAATGTGTGTGTGTGTGTGTGTGTGTGTGTGAATTCTCTAATTGCCTATCTGTTTTCTTGGGGTAGACGAAACGTGTAGCCTTCACTATATCTTTAAGGCCAGATAGATTATTTGTTGATTCAATGTACAATTTTTCACGGAATTTTCTAAGCCTGCTGCCACACTGTCATGTTAGGGTTGCTTTTCTTACACTCCTGGTTAGGTAATTATCATTCATGAATACTTGTCATCTTCTTCTTTGGATTAATTTACTTTTAGATGGTATTACTTAGCTTACTATAAGTAACTAGTATTGCTTTAAGGCAATTTTTATTTTCAGAAAAGAGTGCATGAAAGTTGATATTTCTGACTCCTTCCATATTTGAAATATCTTCATTTAACTCATATTTGATGGATAGTTCTATTGAGTATAGATTTTAATTGCAGAATTATTTAAATCATTCACTTTGAAGGCTCTTGTCTTGAATTGGATTCCCCCAAAGCAGACTCTAGGGACATTGGTGGTTTGGTGGTAGAATTTTTACCTTCCATGTTGGAGACCCAGGTTCAATTCTAGGCCAATGTACCTCATGCACAGAGACTACTCATCAGTCAGTGGAGGCTTATGTGTTGCTATGATGCTAAGCAAGTTTCAGTGGAGTTTTGAGACTAAGATGGACTAGGGAGAAAATCAGCCAATGGAAACCCTATGGATCACAATGGTCTGATCTGCCACCAATCATGAGGGTGGCATGAGACCACGTAGCATTTTGTTCTGTTGGAAATGGGGTTGCTATGAGAATGGGGCCAACTGGACAGCAGCTAATGACAACATAGGTTGTTCTCTCACCTAACAAATTGAAAAACAAGCATTGAAAGGATCACTCTGTGTCCAAGTAACTTAACTGAATCTCAGAACAAAGATCAAGAATATTTATAGCAATAAAAAAATATCCACCATGCAAAAATGTAAAATTCAAAATGGCATCCAATCGATGATTATCAGGCATGCAAAGAAACAAGCATATACAACCTATAATGAGGAGAAAAAATCTTTAGAAACATACCTAGAAATGATATGGATGATAAAACCAGTAGACAAAGACATTAAAAAAATTATTATAACTAAATTTCATCTGTTGGAGGAGTTAGCTATGAGGGTAAGCTGGTTCTGTAATGTAAACCTCAGAGTTGAACCCCTGAACCGTACTTAAATGAGAATCACAGTGAGACACTGCTTTTTGTGGATATGTTGATTGTAGAAATCAAAATGTAATAGTTCACACAATACTTATTGTGATTCTGCAAACATAAGGCACTGCAGTTACAGACAGGATGATTCAGTCTGCAGAGATTTGATAGATAGTTTTATTGAGTATAGATTTTATTTGTAGAATTATTTAAATCATTCACTTTGAAGACTTTTGTCTTTAATTGGCTTCCCCCAAAGCAGACTCTGAGATTAGGATCCATGTGCAAATGATTTATTAGGAAGTATTTTAAGGAGAAACTGGTAAGGGTGTGAGGCAAACAAGAGAGGAAGGGGAAGAAGCTAAGCAAGGGTGCAAATTCTGGCAAAGACCTTATCACATAGGGAGCTGGGCATTCATAGTCATGCAAGGACAGTCATTGGCTAACCAATGACTCAGAAGGACATAAATTCTCTGCACTTCTTTCTCTCTGCACTGATGGACAGAGTAATTCCAATAACACATGAAAGTTCTCCAAAACAGAGTACTAGGGAACATTCATTAGAAACAAAAGACACGGAGGCTGAAAAGTGCTCAGAAATAGGAATTTGAGGGAATCTGAGGGAATCTAATCGGACCCTGGACAGCGTCCACTACAACGTTGCTGCACTATCTTGTGTTAATCTGATTCTTATTTTGTGATCGTTTAATTCTTTTTTTCTAAATGGATATTTTTAGAATACTCTTTTTATCTTAACGGTATTGGAACTGTTCTAGTATGTACTAGTTTTGCACTTGAGCCTTTTTTCTAGAAGCTTTAAGTTTGTTTTTTTTATTTCCATCTCTGCCAAATTGTCTTCTAATATGTATTTTAATATTTTCTCGATTCCATTTTGTTTCTTCTCTGTTTCTGGAACACCTATTAGTTGGATACTAATTATCCAGAAAGAATCCTCTATTTTTCTTCCATTGCTTTGATGTTTTTGGTTGTTTTTTTGTTTTTGCTTTATGTTCTGGAATATCATCTCAGCCTTTATTTCAGCACTTCTATTGAATTTTTTACTTGTTGTTGTTAGGTGCCATCAAATTGGTTCCGACTCATAGCGACCCTATGCACCACAGAACGAAACACTGCCCAGTCCTGTGCCATGCTCACAATTGTTGTTATGCTTGAGCCCATTGTTGCAGCCACTGTGTCAATCCATCTTGTTGAGAGTCTTCCTCTTTTTCGCTGATCCTCTACTTTACCAAGCATGGTATCCTTCTCCAGGGACTGATCCCTCCTGACAACATGTCCAAATTATGTGAGACATAGTCTCGCCATCCTTCCTTCTAAGGAGCGTTCTGGTTGTACTTCAGCACTTCATTTCAGCAGTGCTATTGAATGTTTTACTTAGGAAATACTTTTTAATTTCCATAAACTCTTCCTTGTTCCGTAAGTGTTCTAGTCTCTCATTGTTCACTTCTAGGAGCCTATTTTTCTCATCTTATCATCTCAGTCCTTATTTTATTTTATTATCTCAATTTTCCCTGATATAAATTAGGATTCTTTTGATGTTCTCATTGGATTTTGTTTTGTTTTTCTGCAGCTGATTTGACTCAAGGGCTCACTGAACCTGGATCACCCACTCATTTATGAATGAACGGATCTATTGAATGAGAGAAGGAGCTATGTGTCTTTCATGTACTCTCCAGTCCCTCCTGTGAATGACAGGGCTAGTGGTCTGACTGAAAATTCTTTGTCAATGGACAGGGCATGTTGACTGGTAGATTTCTTCTATAATTTGGGGTGGAAAGGATGACTTATAAAGCTATTCTGCAGTGAGTTCATTAATCACCACTGAGATTTCCACCTCTTCTCCCATTCCATGCTTGTGGGGCTGAACCACAAAAAGAGATGTATTTCATCCTGACACATCTTCACTGAGTGCTCTGGGCTCCAGATCCCTTTGTTGTGGGTTTTTCATCCTGATTATTCTGTCTGCCTCTGACTTCAAGAAGCTCGCCTGCTGATATCCTTCTCTCTTATTTGCATAAATTTAATGAACTCACTCTTTTGTATGATTTTCCATGCTTTTTAATAAGCTATAAAGAATACGTAGCAAATCATGACCTATACCAAATCACAAGCCTGATTTCTTTTTCTGGCATAATAAACAATGACCGTTTATTCTTAGGTTGTTATCATGCTTCTATGACTGCCCCCACAAAACCTGGTCTTTTAGTTGGCATGTATGAAAATCCCAAATAGCACCCCATTCTTCAAAAATAAGCTAGAGATTAATTTCTGCTAAGCCTAGAGAATATTAAACCTTTAACTGGAATAGTTGATCAGATTCCAATGTATCTTTTATAAATTTTATTCTCTGAGGCTGCGTCTGTCTTAACATTTTGTCTTTGTTCTTGCCAAAGTCATGTGTAGGGGTTGCTATATACAGTGGCGTAAATATGAAAAGTTAGATTAAATAAGATATACCCTATATTTTAAAATGGCAAGTATAAAAAGAATTTTAAAATTATTCTTTTAGGGGCCCTGAACGTGGCATCACTAGGGTTGGTGTCACCCAGTGTGGCAACTTATGGTGTCACCCCCACACAAACCTCCTCCCAAACCAGACCATACAGAATTCTTAGTAATATTACCAATTTTAATCGTAGAATAATATGTGATAAATTTAGTTGTAAATTGCTTAGATGTAATATTTGTTAGAGTAAATGAATACTAACAACAAAATTGTTTGGTAAAATCTTTCTGCATTGAATTACAACATTATTAGTTACAACATTATTATTATTTTTCTCCTTTTCTTTAATTACTATTTCATTCTCAGAAAAGTTATTGATACAGGTTCAAAAATACTAACCACCACAGTATTGTAGCTAAAATGCCAGAAAATTTGACCAAATCAACAACAATAAGACATTGGCTGCAATGAAAACAGCAGCACCTGCTCGTAGCTCATGCAGACGAAATCAGGTGATTCGAAGCATCATAGTAATTGGGTAATAATGACAGCACTCACTGGAGTGCATTAAAAGGTCCCAGAAATAACTTAGTGTAGATTAAGTGGGGCTTACAAAAAGTGTTTTTGTTGTGATAACTAACTACGGGGATATTTTAATAAAAAATAATAAATTTCTGCTGAACACTGCACAAAAATTTTATAGACAGTCATTTTGGCGTCACCCCCTCTGACAGTGTCACCCAGTGCAGTCTGTACCCTCTGCACCCCGTGAGGCCACTAGGCCTGAATCATCTGATCATTAATCAAAATCATTTATTTGGCTTTGGTTGTTAAAGCTATAGTGTATACAAACCAAAAACTAAACCAAATCCATTGCCGTCAAGTCAATTCTGACTCATGATGACCCCGTGTGTTACAGAGAATTATTCCACAGGGTTTTCGTAACTGTAATCTTTATGAAAACAAATCACCAGGACTTCTTCCATGGTGCCACTGGGTGGGTTTGAACCGTCAACTCTTAGGTTAGTAGTTGAGCACAAACTGTTTGTGCCACCCGGGGTTTACAGAGTTTAATTATTTATAACCATAATTAGTTAATAATTTTAGTTTTAAAAAGGTTTTTGCATAATAATAATAGCTATAGAAAGAAAATTTGGATAACAGTCATGAGATTATTTTCTCAGTGCATCTCTGCAAATGACTCATTGTTGCTACTTCACTATCGTTGTTGTTGTTAGGTGCCGTTGAGTCGGTTCCAACTCATGGTGACCCAATGTACAACCGAACGAAACACTGTCCAGTCCTGCGCCATCCTCACAATCATTGTTATGTCTGAGCCCATTGCTGCAGCCACTGTGTCAGTCCACCTCGTTGAGGGTCTTCCTCTTTTTCACTGACCCTCTATTTTCCCAAGCATTATGTCCTTCTCCAGGGACTGATCCCTCCTGATAACATGTCCAAAGTACGTGAGACAAAGTCTCACCATCCTCACTTCCAAGGAACACTCTGGCTGTATTTCTTCCAAGATAGATTTGTTCGTTCTTCTAGCAGTCCATGGTGTATTCAATATTCTTCACCAACACCATAATTCAAAGGCATCAGTTCTTCTTCGGTCTTCCTTATTCATTGCCCAGCGTTCGCATACATATGAGGTGACTGAAAATATCATGGCTTGGGTCAGGTACACCTTAGTTCTCAAAGTGACCTGTTTGCTTTTTAACACTTTAAAGAGGTGTTTTGCAGCAGATTTGCCTGATGCAATATGTCATTTGATTTCCTGACTGCTGCTTCCATGGATGTTGATTGTGGATCCAAGTAAAATGAAATCCTTGACAACGTCAATCATTTCTGCATTTATCATGATGCTGTTTATTGTTCCATTTGTAAGGATTTTTTTTTTTTTATGTTGAGGTGTAATCCACACTGATCTTACATACATCTTAAGATACATACATATCTTCATCAGTAATCGCTTCAAGTCCTCTTCACTTTCAGTAAGCAAGGTTCTGTCATTTGTATTACTATGCCAGTGGTAATTTTATCAGACTAAATCATATGTCAAAATAGCCTGAAAGTTATGAAATGTTATATGAAGATAATGATTTATTATTATTATTAATTTGAATATTAAAGACATAATTTTAAATGACTGAAATTTTTTACTGTTTCCATATATGTAGATTATATGCATATTTGAATTAGTGCAAGTAATATTGTTGATGTGTGAGGCTCATGTTATAGATAAGGTATAATTTCAGTTGTGTTTTTCTGTCATTAGATAATAAGTGTGAATTATTCATTTAGAAGATACAAATATAAGACATTCTGCAAGTATTTGGGTCAAACTCATAAATTTTTTTGTTAGTGGATTTTGATATATTTTGTTTTTTTTTAGATTGGAGACACAGGCTATATTGTTGAAAATAGTGATAGCTACCATTTATTAATTGGCACTGTAGTATGGTACTTAGAGCCATTCTGCCTGAATTTAAATCCTGACTCTACCATTCAGCAGTCTTATGACTTCACAAGGTACTTGACTTCTCAGCCTCACTTTCCTCATCTGTAAAATGGGGATAAACATATCTTATATAATGAGTTTTGGCAAGGTATAAATATATTAATTCACATACAACTTTTAGAAAATTCCTGATATGTAATACGTACTCAGTAAATGTTAGCTCTTCCTATCGATATTCATTATATTAATTGTGGGGTAAATTACTTGAAAACACTTCAGTATAAGTAGTGTGATGCATGTATACACTGAATCATCTGATCATTAATCAAAACCATTTACTTGGCTTTCGTTGTCAAAACTACAGTGTTAAAAAAAAAGGTCGAGAAGGGAGAGTGTTGACATGTCATGGGGTTGTTAACCAAAGTCATAAAACAATATGTGTACTGACCGTTTAATGAGAAACTATTAGTTCTATAAACCTTCACCTAAAGTACAATTAAAAAAAAAAAAAACAAACTACAGTGTTTACAAACCAAAAACTAAACCAAATCCATTGCTGTAAAGTCATTTCTGACTCATGATGATCCTGTGTGTTACAGAGAATTGCTCCACAGGGTTTTCTTAATTGTAATCTTTATGAAAACAAATCACCAGACCTTTCTTCCATGGCGCCACTCTAATAAAGACTTTAGCAGTGATTAATCAATGTATGATATATCCTTATCTGAATCAACACCTTAAGCTTAGATAACTAACATTGGAATGCCCGGACACATTTCTCTATTGGTGCAGTTACTGTTGTTTTGGATGTGTGATTGGATATGAGTGGTATGGATAGGAGTGTCCACCTCTGCGTGAACAGAATATAAGAAAATCAGGTTCTTAGACACCCAGTGCCTGCTGACCCTACAGTCCTTCACTTCAGGTTGTATAATGCCACATGACCCAGGTGTAAGTCCTGCCTGATGAGTGTGCCATTAGTAATGGGTGCCTTCTTGAAAGAGAAGCCTGTTAGCCCAGTGTCCCTAAGATTCTGAGGGCAGTCGATATGGTTCCTACACTTGCTTGCTATCGCATGTCTGTGTTTGGCAGACTGTGCACTGACACCTGCTTTCACTGTGGCTTCCTTCTTGCTAGCCAAGGCTGCAAAGAAGGAACCTCTGAAACAATGAGCTCACACACAGCAGCGTGAGGATCATGAGGATGGCACAGAACCAGGTAACACTTCGTTCTGTTCAACATAAGGTCACCATGAGTCAGAGCCGACTGGACAGCAAATAACAATAACAGCAACTAAGACTCGCCAAAATGAACTGCCAATTGCTAGACTGCCAAATTGTTTGTACTTTGCTACACTTTGCCAAACTCTGTGCTGGGCACTTTGCTTGCATTATCCCATGGACTCTTCACAGATGCCCTGCAGAATTAGCGGCACCATTCTTCATTTTATGGATGGGGAATCCGAGGATCAGGGAGAAGCAACCCTTTCACAGGGAGGTATAGTTGGTAAATGACAGAGGCAGGATCTGCACCCAGTCCTGACTGGAAACCCTAAGCCCTTAGTCATTAAACTGCTTATTCATGTAACTTTGAGATGGAGCCCGTGGGTGGCACAGTTAAGCACTTGATTAATAGCCAAAAGGCCGTGATTGGAACCCATCAAGAAGCGCCTCTGTAAATAGGATTGACAGTCTGCTTCCCAAAGGTCACAGCCTTGAAAACCTGGGGACAGCTAACAACAATAGTTATGCTGAAGTCTCATTGGCTGTCTTAGTAGCCACTTAAACAGTGGGCTTCTTCCACCCGCAAGGTTAAGCAGATTATCTGGTGTCACGGATTGAATTATGTCGCCCCAAAAATGTGTGTATCCATTTGGCTGGGCCATGATTCCCGGTATTGTGTGATTTTCCCATGTGTGGTAAATCCTGCCTCTATGATGTTAATGAGGGAGGATGGGCGGCAGTTGTGTTAGTGAGACAGGACTCAATTTACAAGACTGGATTGTGTCCTGAGGCAATCTCTTGAGACATAAAAGACAGAAGTGAGCAGTGAGACAGGGGGACCTCAAACCATCAAGAAAGTAGTGCCGGGAGCAGAGCGCGTCCTTTGGACCGGGGTCCCTGTGCAGGGAAGCTCCTAGTCCGGGGGAACACCCAAGAGAAGAAGGCCCGACAGAGAGGAAAAGGCTTCCCCTGGAGCTGACGCCCTGAATTTGGACTTTTAGCCTACTTTGACTGTGAGGAAATAAACTTCTCTTCATTAAAACCATCCACTTGTGGTATTTCTGTTATAGCAGCACTAGATGACTAAGACATATGGTATAATGCATAAAGCAGTTGCTATGTTTCTATTAAATGCATGCTTTATTCTAGAAGGTGCATGCTCTTTAAACATGTTTTATTTAGTTCCCCAAAATGCTCATTGGTGCTGATCCATGTAGCATATTCATTCACTTTTCAATGCTGTTGTTGTTATCTAGTTCCTCAGAAGTGTTTCAGCTCATCTTAGTTTGGATTAGGATACTACCCTTAGTAAACTGTTAAGTAGCTGAAAATTCTTTTTTGTTTTCTTAATCTTTGGAAGCCCATCAGAGTACTTGGACCAGCAAAATATAATTAACTCAAGCCAGATAAGTTTGGAAACCCCTCCACTGTTTTGTTTAAACACCCAGCTCTATGCTGCAAGGAAGGAAATGATTAATTTTGCTTTTATACTCTCTTTGTACACAAGAGGAGAACTTCATAGCACACGTTCAAAATGGCCTCATGCAGATCTTCTTTGTCAATCATCTCTGAATCATCTTGACAATCAAACCTACTAATCTCTATACCTGCACTGGACAATTCTCTGCAGAGACACAAAACTTGTAGGGCAGATTGCCCATGAATTTAAATAAAATGTGTTAACTATATAATACCCTCCTTAATTAGCATTTGAATGAGTAAGACTGTAAAACAATGAGAGGTAAATTATACTTTTTTGTTCTTAAAAATATTACTAGAGAATGGTGTAATCATTTTTAATTCACATAAATGGAAAATCAGAGGAAGGGGTGAATCCTGAAAAATAATCTATGTTTAAAGATTTTCAGGCAACTAAAATCTATTTAAGGCTATATGGACAGATGGTGCATTTAAATGAAATCTTTAGCATTTACTTAAGTAAGGTTACTGAATATGCCATTTGAAAAAGTAAAAACCTACAGTGATAAGCTACTTAACAGAGAAAATATATGCCAGTGGGTAAGCTGTGGTTTGTGTGTGTGTTTAAAAGAACAATTACCCTTGTTATTTTTTTTTAAATTTAAATCAATCAACCCAATGTCAGTTTATTCTTATCCCACTGTAAATTAGAACAAGAATACAAGAGAATTTGGAGAATTATCTCATGTAAGTGATATGGTGTCTTTTAGCTGCGCTCGAAGTTTGAATAGTCTTGGGTACAGAGAAGATGTTTGTGATCTCTATGCGTTACCATTTGTGTGACATGACTTCATATTGTATGAGGGAATGAGGATAATGAAATCAGGTCAATTCACTTCTTAGATAATTCGTCACTTTACAAAACAATCCTTTTCATTTATTGTCAACTATGTCATATTTCAAGTTTTCTATTTTCATCACCTTCCAAAAATCAGTGAAATAAGGCTATGATAGAGTAGCTTGTAGTAGACTAACACTCCCACTGAGGACAACTAGAATAGCTAGCTAGCTAGATAGCTGCCATCCAATTGACTCCAACTCATGGTGACCCTGAGTACCATAGAATGAAATGGTGCTTGGTCCTGCATCATCCTCATGATTGCCAGCATGTCCGAGTCCATCACTGTGGCTATTGTGCCAGCCCCTCTTATTGAGGATCTCCTCGGCCTTGCTAGCCCTCTGCTTCACCAAACATAATGTTCTCCTCCAGCAGTTGATCCTTTCTTCTGACATATCTAAAGCAAATGAGCTAGACGATGCTCTGTTGTGATCGATAAGGTTTTCACTGGCTAATTTTGGGAAGTAGATCTCCAGCGCTTTTTTCCTAGTCAGTCTTAGTCTGGTGACCCTGCTGGTATTTGAAATACTGGTTGCAGAGCTTCCAACATCACAGCCACAAACAAGCCACCACAATACAATAAACTAACAGATGGATGGTGAATGACAACGCATCTGTTCAAGGCAGCCAGGACATAAGAGGGGATTCCAGAGAGATCTGAAGCTCACTTAATGTGAACCAAACTATATGCAAGCCTCTTTTTCTAAACATTTTTTGATTCCTGACACTGGGCAAAAGGCTGAAAAGCCTGGCAGAGTTTCTGCTAAGACTTAGAGAAACTGGTGGAGCTTTAGGCAATTACTCAGGGCTGGGAAGACAAAAATTGGAATTCAGTTTTCAAAGCAGCCAGGACTTGAGGGGCCAGGGCCCCAAAGACAGGCAACAAAAACCTTTCCGTCAAGGCATTTGCGTCACAGAGTGAGAGATCAAGCAGTCAGGCAGAAAGAAACTGAAAAGGCTTCATGAGCAGGAGTGACAAAAAATTAGACAAAGGACCCTAGAAAACACACCAGGCTCTTTGAGCTACAAGTTGCAAACATATTTTCCCCAGCTTATCATATCTTTCGCCTTACATCTTTACATGTGATGGATTTTGCTGTGAGGACATTATTGAATACTATATAGTAAGATTTATCTTCTTCTGTTATGATTTATAGGTCTTAAGTCATACTTTAAAAAGGCCTAGTCTTAAATTAAAAAAACATCTCCATGATTTTTCATGTTAGATATGTTGACTGAACCCAATTTTATTTTTTTTCAGGTGGTTATGCAGGTATGGCAACACCATTTAGCAAATGACCCATTTTTCTTCCCATCCATGATTTAGAATAACATATTTATCATGTATGAAATTTCTGTATAAATCTTTGTGTGTGTGTGTATTTTTTTTGGACTTTCAATGTTGTTGTTCTTGTTAATTACTGTCAGGTTGGCTCCAACTCATGGCAACCCCATGTGTAACAGAACAAAACATTGCCCACTCCTGTGCCATTTTCAGGATAGTTGGTATGAGTGCATCGTTGCAGGCATTGTATCCATCCGTCTCACTGAGAGTGTTTAATTAACTCAAGATACAACTTCATCCTGTAGATTGAGTCCTATCGCATTAGCATAACTGCCTCTAATCCTACCTCATTAACGTCATAGAGGTTAGGATTTACAACACATAGGATAATCACATCAGATCACAAAATGGTGGACAACTACACGTTACTGGGAATGATGGCCTAGCCAAGTTGACACATATTTTTAGGGGACACAATTCAATCCATAACAGATAGCAAACACTTGCTGTTCCCTCTATCTGAAAAGATCTTTCTTCTGTGTCATGGATTGAATTATGTTCCCCATAACTGTGTGTCCATTTGTCTGGCCATGATTCCCAGTACTGTGTGATTGTCCACCATGTTGTCATCTGGTGTGATTTGCCTATGTGTTTCATTGGAAGCTAGAGGTAGTGTATTCCTCTGGACAGATTACAAAACCTATGTCTCCAGAGACACCCAGGGTAATAAAGATGAAGCTCTCTCCTTCTCCTCCCAGAGACATTTGCTTGCCTTCCAGGGTAATGAGTAATCTCTCTCTGTGGAAGGGAGAAAAGGTAAAATGACATGCGTAGCAGTCCTATAGTAGCTCATAGTCTCTTAATTTGGGGTTTCCTCTCCTGTGATGTACCCCTGTTGAATCTAAAGGTAATACACATCTTCATCACATCACCTTGTAGTGATTTGTGCATTCAACGCAAGATGCTTCTGTGGCTACTCATTTTGCTATGAGTAATAAATGCTCTTTTTTAAAATCAGCATATATATACATACTGTGGCTGGATAACTTACGAACTTGCAGGTAGACCCATCAGTTTCTGACTTAACAGTCACTGCTATGCTTAAACCCTCCAAGGCCATCCCATCTTACACAAAGTAACAACCAAAGTCTTATCATATCGGCTTTTGTGAGGCTTAACATGACCTGGCCCCCATTAGCCATTTTGCTTTATCTTCTACTTGCCCACGTTACTCTAGCAACACTGGTTTCTTGTTAATCTTTGAAGATGACAGGCACTCTCTCTCCTCAGGAATTTTCACTTGCTGTACCCTGTACCTGAAAAGCTCTTTCCCCAGTGTCATGGATTGAATTGTGTCCCTCATAAACGTGTATCAACTTGGCTAGGCCAGGATTCCCAGTATTGGGTAATTGTCCACCATTTTGTCTTCTGATGTGATTTTCTTATGTGTTGTAAACCCTAACCTCCATGATGTTAATAAGGCAGGATTAGAAGAAACTATGTTAATGAGACAGGATTCAGTCTACAAGATCAGGTTGTGTCTTAAGTCAATCTTTTCTGAGATATAAAAGAGAGAAGCAAGCAGAGAGAGAGATGGAGGACCAATTATCACCAAGAAAGTAGTGCTGGGAGAAGAGCACGTCCTTTGGATCCAGGGTCCCTGGGATGACAAGCTCCTACACCAGGGGAACATTGATGACAAGGACATTCCTCCAGAGCTGGCAGAGAGAGAAAAACTTCCCCTGGAGCTGGGACCCTGAATTTGGACACTTAGTCTCTTAGACTGTGAGAGAATAAATTTCTCTTTGTTAAAGCCATCCACTCGTGGTATTTATGTTACAGCAGCGCTAGATAACTGAGACACCCAGGTATTTCACATGACTCACTCTCTCACCTTTTCAAGTTATTATTCAAACGTCATGTTCTCATTTGCCTGTCTCTGACCGACTATTTACAACTGGAACCTCTATCTCTCAGTACTGTTCATTCCTCTTATCTGTTTTATGTATGTCTCCACAGTCTCACTTATTACATCTTTGACTTAATCATCTCTTTTTTTGTCCACTTCCCCTTTCCAGAGGAGTCCCTGGGTGGCACAAACAGTCAAGCTCTTGACTACCAGCCAAAAGGTTGGTGGTGTAAACCCACCCAGAGGTGCCTTCGAAGACAGGCCTGGCAATCTCTTCCAAGTGTTATAGCCTTGAAAACCCTATGGAAGAGTTCTACTCTGCACACGTGGGGTCGTCGTAAGTCAGAACAGACTCCACGGCAACCAACAATGGCGTCCCTTCTCCAGAATGTTAAGTTTCATAGGGACAAGAACTTCTATCTTCTTTATTTACTGCTGTATCCACCACTCTGTAAATAGTGCCTGGTTCACTGCAGGGACCAATTAAGTATTTTTTTTCTTAAATAAATAACTGAACTAACAACTCCAAACCTATGCTTTTTTCACTTCTACACTGACTCATATTCTTTATGAATATCTTTAACTGAAGAAATCTAATTAACAACGTTTGAAGTGACAACAAAACGTGAAAGACTGTTTTTGAGAAAAGAAGAATGTCAGTTTGAAAAATGAAATAAAAATTAAAAATATCAGTGAGAAAAACTAAAAATATTTACAGAAATGAATGGCATATATTCTTTAAAAAACTGACAATTTTGAAAACAAATTTAAATCCATCCACAAAGACACTGGCTTTGGGCAGACGTTTCTATCATTTACCTCTGGGAAATTCCTCCATCCATTTCATCAAAGGAGCTTACCGCCTGGACAATTAGGTGTTGTTTTGAGTTCCAGAATATATGATATTTTGATAATTCAACTGCAAGCCAAATTAATCAAGGAGCTTTGATAAATGGATCAAAATTTGCTTTACTCACCATTTCTGCATCAATAGTTTACAGAAACCTTCTTGCATGTGACTTTTTCTTTTTTGTTGATCTGTTTGGTTTTTTTTTTTATTGTTGTAGTTTAAGTGAAAGCTTACAATTCAAGTCAGTCTCTCATACAAAAAGTTTTACATACACAGTTATGTAACCCCAGTTGCTCTCTCCACACTGTGACAGCACACTCAGCCCTTCTACCTCTGATTTCCCAAGTCCATTCAACCAGCTCCTAACCCTCTCTGCTTCCTCATCTCACCTCCGGACAGAGGCTGCCCATTTAGTCTTTTGCATCTACTTTAGCTAAGAAGCACACTCTTCACGAGGGTCATTTTATGTCCCACAGTCCAGTCCAATCTTTGTCTGAAGAGTTGGCCTTAGGAATTGTTTTAGTTCTGGGTTGACAGAGAGACCGGTAGCCATGCTTTCTGAGGTTCCTCCTGTCTCAGTCAGACCATTAAGTCTGGTCTTTTTACTAGAATTTGAGTTCTGCACCCCGCCTTTCTCCTGCTCCATCAGGGACTCTCTGTTGTGTTCCCAGTTAGTGCAGTCATTGGTGGTAGCCTGGCACCAACCAGTTTTTCTGGTCTCAAGCTGATGGAGTCTCTGGTTTATGTGGCCCTTTCTGTGTCTTGGGCTAATACTTTCCTTGTGTCTTTGGTGTTCTTCATTTTCCTTTACTCCAGGTGGTGGAGACCAATTGATGCATCTTAGATAGCCGTTTGCTAGCTTTTAAGACCCCAGACGCCACTCACCAAAGTAAGTGCAGAACATTTGCCTAATAAACTTTGTTATGCCGATTGACCTAGATCTCTCCTAACCTTTCCTTTTTAATCAAAAATTAATAACTTTTTTTTATTATTGTGGTAAATAGATATATAACAAAACATTTACATTTTAATATATTTTACATGTTCTATTCAGTGACATTAACTATGTTCATCATGTTGTTCAACCATGACTACTATCCATTTACAGTTCTTTCCATAACCCTTAACAGAGGCTCCATGTCCCCTAAGCAATGAGTCTTCCTTTTCCCTTCCCTCCCACCTGGCCCTGTTAACCACTAACAAATTTTGGTCTCTATACACTTGCTTATTCTAAATATGTAATATAAGAAGGATCATAAATACTTGTTGTTTTGTGACTGGCTTATTTCACTCAGCATAATATTTTTAAGGTTCATCAGTGTTGTAACATGTATCAGGACTTCATTTCTCTGATGGCTGAGTAACAGTCCGTTGTATGCATGCCTTTTCTTTGGCATTTATGAATCATTTGGAAATGATTCCTTAAATTGTCAAAAGGAATAATTTGCTAGGATTAAATTTCCAGAGGTATGAACAAGTCAGGATCTGGTAAGTTCCATCAGTTTTCCAGAAAGGTAAGGAAGATGAGGAATCTGCAAGAAGCATTGAAATTAGAGTAATTTGCACTCTCGTCTGTAAGACCTTGGGCACATCTTTACCCTCCCTGAGCCTGAGGTTCTTCACGTACAAAAAAGAGGGTAACACCTGTTTCAGAGGTTGATGGAGAAAATTAAAAGAAATAAAGAATATGAGCATCTTGATGAACAGCTAGCTCAATTGGCAAAACACAGTTTATAAAAACAATGTTCTACATTCTACCTTGGTGAGTAGCATCTGGGGTCTTAAAAGCCTGTGAGCAGCCATCTAAGATATTCCACTGGTCTCACCCCTTCTGGAGCAAGGGAGACTGAAGAGAACAAGATACAAGGAAAAGATTAGTCCAAGGGACCAATGGACCACAGTTACCACAGCCTCCACGAGACTGAGTCCAGTACAACTAGATGGTGCCCAGCTACCACCACTGACTGCTCTGGCAGGGATCACAGTAGAGGGTCCCAGACAGAGCTGGAGAAAAATGTAGAACAAAATTCCAACTCAGAAAAAATGACCAGACTTACTGGCCTGACAGAGACTGGAGAAACCCTGAGAGTATGGCCCCTGGGCACACTTTTAGCTCAGTAATGAAGTCACTGCCAAGGTTCGCCATTCAGCCAAAGATTAGACAGGCCCATAAAAACAACAAGACTAATAGGACACAACAGCCCAGGGACAAGGACTAGAAGGCAGGAGGGGCCAGGAAAGCTGGTGATAGGGAACTCAAGGTCGAGAAGGGACAGTGTTGACATGTTGTGGGATTGTTAACCATTGTCATAAAACAATATGTGTACTAACTGTTTAATGAGAAACTATTTGTTCCATAAACCTTCATCTAAAGTACAATAAAAAAAGAATAATAATTTAAAAAAGAGAGAAATCACACCCCTAAAAAAAAAAAAAAGAATATGAGCATCCTTTGAAAATCGTTCATTGTTGTTCAGGCTCAAGGATTCATTATGACAGAAATAGAGAGAGAAGAAATAACTTTATAAAATACAGAAGTCAGTTTATTATCCATGATGAGATACATTTCCCTGAACTTCATGTAAAGTCTTGATGTTTTGCATAACCTTTGTAACTGGAGGTGATCTGTGGTAAGATTAGAGATCTTCTAGGAAACACTTTTAATCATGAATGAACAAATAATAAGATGGAGTCATAGGACTTATAGTCTGTAGTCAGACAGCACCTATCTGAGTGATAAAATTCTTGATCCAGTGAATCTTAATGTAATTTCAAGCTGCTGAGGCTCTCCTTGCAGATTTTGATCCTGCTGTTTGGGAAGCAATGGAGCCAAGTGAGTATTGAATACTTGAGTCACTATGTGTGTGTATGTGTGGAGTGAGTGTGTGTCAGTGTGTGTGTGCATGTATGAGAGTGTGTGTGAGAGAGTATGTGTGAGTGTGTGGAGTGTGAGTGTGTGTGTGTGTGACTGTGTATGAGCGGGCATGGGTGTGTGTGTGATAGGGAGAGTGTGTGTTAGTGGTGTATGAGTGTATGTGTGAGGGTGTGAGTGAGAGAGTATGTGTGAGTGTGTGGAGTGTGAGTGTGTGTGTGTGTGTGTGTGACTGTGTATGGGGGGCATGGGTGTGTGTGTGTGATAGGGAGAGTGTGTGTCAGTGTGTGTGAGTGTATGTGTGAGGGTGTGTGTGAGAGAGTATGTGTGAGTGTGTGGTGTGTGTGTGATAGGGAGAGTGTGTGTTAGTGTGTGTGAGTGTGTGTGTGAGTGTGTGGAGTGTGAGTGTATGTGTGAGTGTGTGGAGTGTGAGTGTGTGTGTGAGGGTGTGAGAATGTGTGTTATCAACTCCTTACCTAGTTTTCCTCTGCCCTGAAACAGATGGAATAGAACGACATCATCATGTGCATCAGTAGAGGAGAGAGTCTTATTCACAGATGAAAACATTTATTCTCTGACAAATAGGAGATATTTTGTAAGGTTAGAAAATTGTTGTGCACTAAACATGTTAAAAAGAATGTTTTCCAACTTAATGACACACAGAAATATAACCCAGATACAGCAGCTGCAGCAACTATAGCTCTTTGCCCAACACCAACTCTCAGTAACTCAGATTTTTGTTTTTAATCCTGTTCTCCCCAGTACAAATCAGGACTTCTTGATGGGTATTTATTCCAAAACTCATGGCAGTAAAAAATAATGATGTTTCCAGAAATCTAGAGCTACCAGCTTTTTATTATTATTATTGTTGAGCTTTAAGTGAAAGTTTACAATTCAAGTTTGTCTCTCATACAAAAATTTATACATACATTGTTTTGTGATCCTACTTGCTCTCTCTGTACTGTGACAGCACACTCTTTCTACCCCAGATTTCGCATGTCCATTCAACCATAGCTCTATCATCTTTTAAGGCTGCGAATGGAAAAGCTGAAAGTATACAGCCAAATTTTGACAATGTAAGTGAACATCAGCATAATATGAACATCAACATAATAATAGTAATAGTTTATTGCAGTAAAGTAAATCTATGAGCCATGAATTCATGACACTCAGAAACATTGATATAAAATGGAAAGATTATTCTAATAAAAGTATGAATATGATACAACACTTTTAATTGTCATTGATTTTAACAAGATGGAGGGCATTAATGCATATGGGTATTTGGTTTGAACTAATGAGTACATGACTCTTTGTAAAGAATTGGTTTGTACTTACTTCCACCTATGAAAGCAGGAACAACTGACCACAGAGAACTAAGTCCAGTAGTCCTGGGAAAAATAGAAATGTACTCAGACCTTTAGATTAGAACTAGGGGTCATATAAGTAAGGGTGTTTCACAGGAAACCAGTCCCAGTGTTCACTATGAATAACCAAGTGGGTTTCGGCAGTAAATTCCATGGAGATAAAATTAGCTAAATCTAATGCACTGTCCGATAGAAATATAATTTGAATGACATGTGTAATTTAAAATTTTCTAACAACTCCCTGTTAAAAAGGTAAAAAGAATCAGGTGAAATTAATTTTAACAATATATTCCTTTCAACCCAATGTACCCAATACATTATCATTTCCACACATGGCGCTAGACACATTTCAAGTGCTCACTAGTCACACATGGCAGTTCTCCAGAAAAGAGCAAGCTAAGAAGACTCATTCCTCATCTTCTAAGAGATGAAATCTTTATGAATCCACTAGTATAAGAAGTGAGGGCAGTGGTGTTTCAGTGGATTAATTCTCGCCTTCCATGTGTGAGACCCAGGTTCGATTCCTGGCGAATGTACCTATGTGTAGACACCACCTGTATGTCAGTGGAGACTTGTGTGTTGCTATGATGCTTAGCAGGTTTCAGTGGAATGCTCAGACTAAGATGGACTAGGAAGAAAAGCCTTGCAATCTACTTCCGAAAATCATCGAGAGAAAACCCTATGTATCGTAACAGTCCAGTCTGCAACTGATCATGGAGATGGTGCAGGACCAGGCAGCACTTCATTCTGTTGTGCATGTGGTTGCCATGAGTTAGGGGACAACTTGACAGCAGCTAACAACAACAGCAATATAAGAAAACACTGATAATGAGTGCATGTATTTTTAACACACACATGGACTGGACGTTCTACCTGATGGTGATGACGGGACACCATGTGGGGCGTGGGAGGGTCACACAGAACATAGAGACACATAGCTCCAAAAATGAAAGTCTAGAGGAAACAATGGCCATGAGACCCTGATGATGTAAGAAGTGAAAATGTGTTCTACAACAGGACCACCCTGCCGGCCAGCCTTGGATTGCATGACGAGCAAAACAACGCTCATCATCCAGAACTGCTCCTGGGTACTGTTGCTTTCTTTTTTTTTTTTTTTGTTAGCAGTGGTGGACATGAGAATATCAAAATCCTAGGAAAGTCTTGAGAAAAATCCATAGGAAGGAATAACAACAATGGTAAAGAAGATGAAGGAAAATATTAAAAAGTTTAAATCAATTATTATAAACAAATAATAGTGAGAATTCTCTACCCACAGATGTCCCTCCAACATTTAAAATTCATCACAATTGGGTTGACTCCTTCCTTCCTCAAGACATTTCTTCCCAAAAGTGAGGGAGGATGTTATTCCTCTCAAGGAGTAATTAAAATGATCGTTGGATCATTTTACAAATTTTCATCATTAATTAAATTCTGTTGTCTGAACTTGGCTCCAACAAGACTTTTACAAGGATTAGAAAATAAAGGATAGAGGATGAGCCACTAAAATTTCCAAACGTGTAAGAGAAGTTCCCTCAGAGTACCTTGAAAACAAAAAGGCCTGTGGATTGCCTGAAGAGAGCCTGTGCTGGTCTGGTGGCTGGCTGGTTTTGGAAGCCCAGAAAAAAGTGAGCACAGAAGGAAGCAGATATAATACTTGGTCAGATCCCATCCTGGGAGAAGACATTAGTGGCCAAGCCAACCTGGAATGCAATGCTGCAATAGCCTACCTCCACCTGAGTCCCTTCAATACTGGGCTCCTGCAACGACCTATCACAATCTGAATCCACGTTCAGTAAGTAATCTCCTGATATCTCTGTTCATCTGGAGCTCCACCTTCCGGTCAGTGGGTCTCCACAGATTCGACTTCTGACTCTGACTTTATATCTTAGCCTCCTGTGCTCAGGTACAGTAAAACATTCACTGCAAAATGCGGCGAATTTAAGCAACCTGAACAAAGCAAGGTTCTGCACCTGCAAGCTGGACCTCTGACTGCACTCCTCGCAAGCTCTTCCCAGTAAGTGAAGCCACCCATGCTTTTTCTCAGAAGAGGGCATCAGATACTAAGACTATCAGAAATTGGGATTCTGTAATACTTTATTATTTTAGTCTTTGTCATGGATTGAATTATGTCCCCCCCAAAATGTGTGTATACACTTGGCTGGGCCATGATTCCCGGTATTGTGTGATTTTCCTATATGTTGTAAACCCTGAGGAAGGATTTAATGAGAGACGATGCGTGGCAGTTGTGTTAGTGAGGCAGGACTCAGTCTACAAGATTGGATTGTGTCTTGAGGCAATCTCTTGAGATATAAAAGAGAGAAGTGAGCAGAGAAACAGGGGGACTTCGTACCACCAAAAAAGCAGCGCCAGGAGCAGAGTGCATCCTTTGGATCTGGGGTTCCTGTGTAGAGAAGCTCCTACTCCAGGGGAAGATTGATGACAAGGACCTTCCCCCAGAGCTGACAGAGAGAGAAAGCCTTCCCCTGGAGGTGACTCCCTGAATTTGGACTTCTAACCTACTAGACTGTGAGAAAAGAAATTTCTCTTTGTTAAAGCCATGCACTTGCGGTATTTCTGTTATAGCATCACTAGATGACTAAGACAATCATCATAGAAAAATTTTCTTCACCTATCATTTATCCTTGCCCTGTTGTTTTATAAGAAGTTCACTTTTTCTTGCCTAGTAATCTGGCTGTAGAAAATGTAGACATATTTACAACATGTGTGTTTATATGTATGTATGTATACATTCATAAAGAATCCCTGGTGATGCAATGGTTAAGCACTCGATTGCTAGCTGAAATGTTGGCAGTTCGATCCCACCAGTGGCTCTGCAGGAGAAAAAACCTGGCAATATGCTCCCATACAGATAATAGCCTAGGAAACACTATAGGGCAGCTCTACTCTGTTATACAGAGTCAGAATGGACTCAATGGCATACAACAACGACATACATGCATATATGTGTATATTTGCATATACGTATGAATTGAATGTGAATGCTGAATGCAGAGGACTTATGGGCTTATCTGGAGGATGGAAGAGAGGTTGGAAAGTTGGAAGAGAATCTATTAATCTAGATGTATAATAGTTTCTTTGAATCAGCTGATCATTTTAGTCAAAATCTCCAAACTTTCCTTAAGAGACTTATACCTGTGTAAACTCTGATGCTGACAGGCTTACCCTGAAGTTTTTGTTTATTTAACTTTTGAAAGCAGTTGACTTACTTATCAGACTTTCTGTCACATGATGTCGTGTTCTTGCATGAAGCTGTCCTTTCATCCACAACCATTACAGGCACAATACTTCCAAGACAACATCAGTTCACTAACATGGAGACTTGACTTTACAATTAGTTATTTGGTGGTTCAGTGCTAGAATTCTCACCTTCCACGAGAGAGACCAGGTGCAATTCCCAAACAATGCACCCATCCTGTTCCTCGATGGAGGCCTGGGTGTTACTATGATACTGAACAGGTTTCAGTATAGCTTTCATACTAAGAAAGACTAGGAAGAAAGACCTGGCAATCTACACCCAAAAATGAGCCAAATAAAACCGTAAGCATACCTAAGCTAACACAAATAAAGGTAGAAAATCTAAACAGACCCATAACTACAGAAGAGATAGAAGATGTCATAAAAAAAAACTGCCAAGAACAACAAAAAGCACAGGCTTCACCAGGGAATTTTATCAAACAGACAGAACAGAGTTGACACCAATTCTACTGAAACTCTTGAAAAACATAGAAGAGAAAGGAATACTCCCTAACACATTCTATGAAGCAAGCATCACCCTTATGTGGAAACCAGGCAAAGACATCACGAAAAAAGAAAATTACAGACCAGTACCCCTCAAGAATATAGATGCAAAAATTTTCAACAAAATTCTAACCAACAAAATTCAACAAACGTATAAAAAAAAATCACATACCACAATCAAGAAGGATTCTCTCAGCAAAATAAAAATAGAAGAGAAATTTCTTAACATAATTAAGGGCATAAAGGCAAAACCAACAGCCAACGTTATTCTCAATGGAGAAAGACTGAGACTTCCCCTTGAGAACAAGAACAAGACAAAGATGCCCATTATCACCACTCTTATTCAATGTTGTACTGGAAATCTTAGATCAATGAGGCAAGAAAGAAAAATAAAGGTTACCAAAATCAAAAAGGAAGAAATAAAGCTATCTGTATTCACAGATGACATGATCCTATACATAGAAAGCCCTAATGACTCCACAAGAAAACTACTGGATCCAGTAGAAGAATTCAGCAATGTTGCAGGGTATAAGGTCAACACACAAACATCAATTGGGTTCCTTTACACTAACAAGGAGTATTCCAAATAGGATAGCAAGAAAACAATACCATTTACACTATCCCCCAAAATGATACAATCCCTAGGAATTAACCTAATCAGGGACATAAAAGACTTATACAATAAAAACTACACAATACTACTACAAGAGATTAAAAGAGACCTACATAAATGAAAGGACTTTCCATGCTTGTGGATCAGAAGACTTAAAACAGTGAAAATGTCAATACTACTTCAGGTGATCTACAGATACAATGCAATCTGGATACAAATCCCAACAGCATTCTTTATGGAAGTGGAAAAACTAATGACCAACTTATACGGAAAGGAAAGAGGCCTTGAATAGCCAAAGCACTACTGAAGAAGAAGAACTAAGTAGGAGGCCTAACACTACAGGATATCTAAACACACCATACAGCTACAATAATCAAAACAGCCTGGTACTGGTTCAGAGACAGTCATACCGACCAGTTGAATAAAATTGAGAATGTGGAAATAAATCCATCCATTTATGGACAACTGATTTTTGACAAGGGGTCAAAATCCATTCTATGGGGAAGAAACAGTCTGTTTAATAAATGGTGCTGACAAAACTGGATAAAAATTGAAACTTTCATAAGAATGAAACAGGATCCATACTTCACTCTATGCACAAAAACCAGCTCAAAATGGATCAAAGACCTAAATGTTAAACCTAAAACTATAAAATTCCTGGAAGAAAATATAGGGAGAAAACTATGCAACCTAATTTAAGGGGGGAAAAGAAAGGCTAATAAACATAACTACAAATGTAGGAATAGCAGAAGACAAATTAGATAATTGGGACCTCATAAAAATTAAACACTTATGCTCATCAAAAGACTTTACCAAAAGAGTAAAAAGACAACCTACAAACATATACCATAAGGGTTTAATCTCTAAAATATTTAGAACAACTCAACAACAAAAAGGGAAACAACCCAATTAAAAAATGGGCAAAGGACATGAACAGACACTTTATCAAAGAGGACATTTAAGAGGACAACAAATACATGAAAAGATGCTCAAGATCATTAGCCATACCCACTGCCAATCCTTAGTGACCCTATAGGACAGAGTAGAACTGCCTCATAGTGTTTCCAAGGCTCTAATTTTTATGGAAGCAAACTGCCTCATCTCTCTCCATGTAGCTGTTTGTGGGTTTGAACTGCCGACCTTTTGGTTAGCAGCCAAGCTCTTAACACTGTGCCACCAGGGCTCCTCTCATTCGCCATTAGAGAGATGCGAATCAAAACTGCAATGAGATATCATCTTACCCCAGCTAAAATGGCACAGATTAAAAAAAAAAGATAACAAAAGGTGGTGAGATTTGGGGAGATTGGAATCCTTATCCACTGTTGGTGGGACTGTAAAATGGTACAATCACTACTGAAAAAGATATGGCACTTCCTCAAAAATTTAGAAATATGATCCAGCAATCCCACTCCTAGGTATATACCCTAGAGACCTAACAGAAGTGACACGAATAGACTATGCACACCTATGTTCATTGCAGCATTATGCACAATAGTGAAAAAATGGAAACAGCCGAAGTGCCTTTCAACGGAAGAATGGATAAGTAAAATGTGGTACATATGTACAATGGACTAGTACACAACCATAAAGAACAATGATGAGTCTCTGAAACATAATACAACATGGATGAATCTTGAGGACATAATGCCAAGTGAATTAGGTGAATCATTTAAGGACAAACATTGTATGATCTCATTTTTATAAGAAGACAAAAACAGATATATATACAGAGACCAGCATTCACTGATGGTTACCAGGGATGGAGGGAGGGGGGAATCACTCTCTAGAGCACAGATACTTATTATTTTTGGTGATGGAATAAGTAGCACAGAATGTGGGCCTAATGAGCACAAGTTTACCAAAGTAAACAATACCACTAAGAAGTGCACAAGAGAAAAGGAAGTTTGTGCTAAAGAATATGACATATATAATTTGGCAACAATACCAACAATAACCAAAAGCAAGTGTATGGTCACATATGTAGGTATATAGACACGTATGTGTACAGATAGGTACAGGTAAGTCCATATGTGTGCACAGATAGAAGTATCTATATATATGTGTGTACATACAACAAAAATAAAGGTTACCAAAATCAAGAAGGAAGAAATAAAGCTATCTGTATTCACAGATGACATGATCCTATACATAGAAACTGTATGTACACACATATATATTCATAGAGGATACAATTACAGATATTTTTCAGACATAACCAAACACCTTGGGATGTTTAGTTTCTGAGTTTGAAGGCTTAGGATCTTAGGCTCATGGAACAACTCAGTCAATTGGCATAATATAGTTCACAAAGTTGAAGTTCTGCATCATAGTGAAGTGAGTAGTGTCTTGGGTCTTAAAAACTTGTGAGGAGATATCATACAGCTATTGATCTCCACTTGTTAGAAGCAAAATAGAAAGAAGGAAACCAAAGTCTCATAGAAGAAACTAGTCTACAGGGCTAATAGCCTACACAAGCCACGATCTCATCTACCCTGAGACCAGAAGAACTAGATGGTTCTGACTACCACTACCAACCATTCTGTTCAGCGCCACAATAGATGGACCCTGATAGATTGGGAAAAAAATACAGAACAGAACTAAAATTCTTAAAAAGTCAAGGCTTACCTGACCAGTTGAGATTAGAGGATTCCCTGGGTCTATTGTCCTGAGAAACTCTTTAAACCTTGAACCAAAACTATCACCTGAGGCCACCTTTTAGTGAAATAACAGATCGGCACACAAAATAAAGTCTATCTATCACCCATGAGTACAGTGCTCCATTAAAAAAACCATCTATATAAGACCAAAAGGTCAACAATTATTCTAAAGCAAAGATGAGAAGATAAGAGGGTAGGGCAAGGGAAACTAGAGTAATGGAAATGCAATTAGAATGTTGATGCATTGTGAAAAACGTAACAAATGTCGCTGAACAATTTGTGTAGAAATTATCAAATAGGAGCCTAACTTGCTGGGTAAACTTTCACCGCAAAAACAATAAAATATTATTTAAAAAAGAAAGAAAGACAGAAAATTCCATGGTTCCCAATGGTCCAATCCACAACTGATCGTGGGGATGGTACAGGACCAGGCAGAGCTTCATTCTGCTGTGCGTGGGGTTGCTGTGAGCTGGGGCCAACTCAACCTCAGCTAACAACAACAGCTTTACTCAATATGCTCTTTTCAGTTAATGGTGAAATATCTATTCATAGTTTAACCTAGCTCTCTTTCTTTATGTTTAGCAATATGTGAGCTAAGTTATCAAGGTAATCACAACTCTCTTGGAAGCATACAAAAACAAAACAAAACAAAAAAAAAAACCCTTGCCATCAAGTCAGTTCTGACTCATAGAGATCCTATAGGACAGAGTAGAACTGCCCCATAGTGTTTCCAAGGAGTGGCTGGTGGATCTGAACTGCTGACTTTTTGGTTAGTAGCCTGTCTCTTAACCACTGCGCCACCAGGTCTCCTCTTGGAAGCACAGAAGGCTGAAATTATTTATCTGAAAAAACAAAACTTTAACAATACTTTATAATGCTCATGGAATGCAAGTTTCTTTTAATCAGAAAATAAAGAATACTATGGGGACAGGAAAAGAAAGGGCCTCTCTCTATTTTAATAAGGGACTCGTTCCCTGACCAGGTTCCCCTGTTCGATATTTTCATCTCATAACTGTAAATAAATATGTTACAGTCTGATTTCTCACCTCACCCGAAAGCTGTCTACATAATCTAGGTTCTATGAAAGTATAGGATTAGAAAAACCAAGAATAGTTTTTTAAGATACAGTTTTAAAACAAGCAAACCAAAAAAGGTAGGTATCAAAGCCAGGAGAACTCATGAGGATTCCTAGGCAGCAGTCGGGAGCTCTAAAGTAAAGGTCAAGATTTATTTTTAAACTAATAAACTATAAGTTAGATATAGAATCAGACTAACCTCACAAACTTTAAACCAACAGAACAGGCCTTTTTTCCTAGGCATCTGTAGGTGGGCTCAAACCACCAGCCTTTCAGTTTGCAGTGGAGAATGTTACAGTTTTTACCATCCAGGGACTGCAGGCATGACTAGGGTGTGCATCTTAATGGGGCAATATCACTTGCAAGCGTTGAAAATTGGGTTCTTGGAGGGTGGAAGGAAACCCTAGTGGTGGAGATTAAGAGCTACGGCTGCTAATCAAAAGGTCGGCAGTTTGAATCCACCAGGCGCTCCTTGGAAACCTTACGGGGGCAGTTCTATTCTGTCCTATAGGGTCGCTATGAGTGAGAATCTTCTCGACAGCAAAGAGAAGGGGGAGGGTGGAAATTTTTAGATATTACAACTCTTTGTGGTCTTCCAAGCTCTACCTTACCTAGCAAAATCTTAATCCTTAATATGTATTTCTATTATTGTTTTTTCCTGGATATCACACAAGCAGCACTGATACAGTGTTCATAGCAGATACCCAAAACATATGCAAGATCAGAGTTATAAAACTATGGTAATACATAACTGGGAGGTGGGGACTTCCTTTCCATCAATTACCCGATCTTAAAGTCATATGGCAAGAGGTGGCCTGCACCATTGGCTGCTGTTGGCTCCTTTGTGGGTATTGTTTATGATTGAGCTCAGTGATTTTATGTGTGACTCGGGTTCTAAGAATTCAATACAAATAGTTTATATTTTATATTTAATTCTACAAAAATTATTCCATTCATCATTAATTATGTTAAGTACTGAAAATTAAAAAAGATCTATACTCTGAATGATAGTTATGTTACAAGTCATCTTCTCATATAAACCAAAAGTTAAAAGTTAATTTCGCTAAATTTTTTTAGAAAAAATAATTTTTTCAATTATTTTACTTTTGCTGGGAAAACAACTGTCTTGAATGACCTTAAAAAATTTTTATTGCATTGCTATTATTGTAAGTATTATAATGAAATGTGCAAAGACCTGGAGTTAAAAAACCAAAAGGGAAGAACATGCTCGACATTTCTCAAGCTGAAAGAACTGAAGAAAAAATTCCAGCCTCGACCTGCAATATTGAAGGATTCTATGGGCAAAATATTGAACAACACAGGAAGCATCAAAAGAAGATGGAAGGAATACACAGTGACACCATACCAAAAAGAATTGGTCAACATTCAAACATTTCAGGAGGCAGCAGATGATTAAGAACCAATGGTATTGAAGGAAGAAGTCTAAGCTCCGCTGGAGTTGACAGAACACCAATTGAGATGTTTCAACAAAAGGATGCAATGCTGGAAGCACTCACTCATCTATGCCAAGAAATTTAGAAGACTGCTACCTAGCCAATCGACTGCAAGAGACACATACAAAGAAAGGTGATCCAATAGAATGCGGAAATTATTGAATAATATCATTAATATTACATGCAAGTAAAATTTTGCTGAAGATAATTCAAAAATGGTTGCAGCAGTACATCGACAGGGAACTATAAGAAGTTCAAGCCAGAGTTACAAGAGGACGTGGAGGGAGGGATATCATTGCTGATGTCAGATGGATCTTGGCTGAAAGCAGATTAACAGAAAGATGTTTACCTGTGTTTTATTGACTATGCAAAGGCATTCAATTGTGTGAATCTTAACAAATTATGGATAATATTTCAAAGAATGGGAATTCCAGAACACTTAATTGGGCTTATTCCAAACCTGTACAGAGACCAAGAGGCAGTCTTTCAAACACAACAAGGGAATACTGAATTGTTTAAAACCAGGAAAGGTGTGTGTCAGGGTTGTATCCTTTCACCATATTTATTCAATATGTATGCTGAACAAATAATCTAAGAATCTATACTACATGAAGAAGAATTCGGCGTCAGGATTGGAGGAAGGCTCTTAACGACCTGTGATATGCAGATGACACAAACTTGCTTGCTGAAAGTGAAGAGGACTTGAAGCACTTACTGATGAAGATCAAAGACCACAGCCTTCAGTATGGATTACACCTCAACATAA
>NW_004444137.1:3626825-3666989 GCF_000243295.1 Trichechus manatus latirostris | reverse complement strand
ACCAATAAGCAACATCATGATAAAAGGAGAAAAGATTGAAGTTGCCAAGGATTTCATTCTACTTGGATCCACAATCAACACCCATGGAAGCAGCAGTCAGGAAATCAAACGACGTATTGCATTGGACAAATCTGCTGCAAAAGACCTCTTTAAAGTGTTAAAAAGCAAAGATGTCGCTTTGAGGACTAGGGTGCCCCTGACCCAAGCCATGGTATTTTCAATTGCCTCACATTCATATGAAAGCTGGACAGTGAATAAGGAAGACTGAAGAAGAATTGATGCATTTGAATTATGGTGTTGGTGAAGAATATTGAATATGCCATGAACTGCCAGAAGAAAAAACAAATTTGTCTTATAAGAAGCAGAGCCAGAATGCTCCTTAGAAGGGACGATGGCAAGACTTCATCTCACATACTTTGGACATGTTATCAGGAGGGAACAATCCTTGGAGAAGGACATCATGCTGGTAAAGTAAAGGGTCAGCAAAAAAGAGGAAGACCCTGAACAAGATGGATGGACCCAGTGGCTGCACCAGTAGGCTCAATTAGCAATGATTGTGAGGATGGCTCAAGACCAGGCAGTATTTCATTCTGTTGTATATGGGGTTGCTAGGAGTCAGAACCGACTTGATGGCTCCAACAACAACAGTATTGAGTTTATATAAATTATTAATTTGAATACGCAATTTGATACATTAGGATTTATATAAATAAATTACATTAAATTTATTGATCAAAACAAAGTTATAAAGTTAAATATTATAGTTTTTTTAATTTGAAAATATTTGTTTGGTCTTTCTTAACCGTGCAATTAATAATACAAGTAAGGTTTATAGTTACTCTTCTTTTTTTGTATAAAGCACAGACGTATACAGTATATCAGCCACCAATTGCTGTGGAGATGTCTTTGACTCATGGCCAGAGGTTTATCTATGATATGGCAGGTAGGGAGCTTGTCCCGGACAGCACTTGAGGGGTGTGGGGAGTATGAGCACCAATGAGCAGTTTCTATTGGCCATAGAAGCTTCCATCACCAGCTGTGGGAGATCATTCAGAATTTAAAACTAATTGCCATAGGTACTATTTTTGGTAGATATATGTTGCTGCTTATGGCAACCTCATGTGTGCCAGAGTAGAACTGTGCTCCATAGGGTTTTCAGTGGCTGGTTTTTCAAAAGTAGATCAAGCCTTTCTTCTGAGCTGTCTCTGGGTGGACTCGAACCTTCAACTTTTAATTTAGCAGTAGAGTGCTTAATCATTTGCACCACCCAGGGACTCCAGTATATAAGCAAATATACAGTATTTCTGTGCTATTAAAATTCCCTAATAGTAGTGATCGGGAAAAATGCAGCTAAAGATGCTCTTGGCTGGGTTAGTGTGCAGGGGTGGAGGGGAATAATGAAAAAACAAAAAGTTGAGAAACAGTGAACTAGAGAGAGATACTTTAACATGCCAGAGGGGTCTCCCTACCACCACAAGATTCAGGGAGGGTGGGGTTGGTTCAGCTGTGGTGACTTCTGCCAGAACCCGGCCAAACCAACACAACAGGCTGGGACTCTCCTTCAGCCTCTTGCCCACACCGCTGCAGCTCGTTCCCTAAGAAGGTGGTTGGAGCTGCTCTGACATCTGTTACCTTCGTATCATTCCTTCTGAGGCTGCACTGTCTACTTGAGCTTTTCCATTCGCCTGATGTCTATTTTCTCTTCCCCCAAAGTAATGTAATGTTAGTGTTAATGTTACAAGTTAATGCAATACCAGAATTAGGCAGAGATATGACTCATTGGTAACAGGGTTTCAGACGTTTGAGAAATCTTCTCAAAATTAAAAAGTAGGCAAGATTATCCCAGTCCCCTCTCTGTCCCCTGAGGTATAATAAATACGCTGAAGTTGGTTTCTTAGTCATCTAGTGCTGCTCCAACAGAAATACCACAAGTGGATGGCTTTAACAAAGAGAAGTTTATTCTTTCACAGCCCAGTAAGCTACAAGTCCAAATTCAGGGCGTCAGCTCCAGGAGAAGGCCCTGTCTCTCTCTGTCGGCTCTGGAGAAAGGTCCTTGTGATGCATCAGTCTTTCCTTGGTCTGGGACCTTCTCTGCACAGGAACCTCAGGTCCGAAGGATGCACTCTCTTCCTGGCACTGCTTTCTAGGTGGTATGAGGTTCCCCTGTGTCTCTGCTCGCTTCTCTCTTTTATATCTCAAAAGAGATTGGCTTAAGACACTATCCAATCTTGTAGACCTCATCAGTATAACCTCATCATAGTGATAGAGTTTACAACGCATAAGGAGATCACATATAACCTCATCACAGTGACAGAGTTTACAACACATACGGAAATTACTTCAGATTACAATACTGGGAATCATGACCCATCCAAGATGACAGATATTTTTGGGGGACACAATTCAATCCATGACAGTTGGCTTGTATATTTTTTGTCCATAGTTTTGTAATTCTCTTAAATAGTAAATACTTATAGCACATCAAACAATACTATATGTTGTTGTTGTTAGCTGATGCCAAGTTGGCTCTGACTCATTACAACTTTATGTATAACAGAACAAAACGTTTTCCCGTCCAACAACATCTTCATGATCATTGGTATGTTAGGGTCCATTGGTCTGGTTACGTGTCAATCCGTTTCATTGGGGGTTTCCCTTGATTTAGCTTATCAACCATGATGTCTTTTTCTAGCGATTAGTCTTTCCTGATGACATACCCAAAGTAAGCAAGCCGAAGTCTCACCATCCTAGCTTGTAAGAAGCATTCTGGTTGTATTTCTTCTAAGACTGATTTGTTCATTCTCCCATGGTCTGAAGTATATTCGACATTCTTCCCCAACATCACAGTTCGAATGCACCAATTATTCTTGGCTTCTTTTTATATTGTCCAGCTTTCCCATACATGTGAAACAATTGAAAAGGCCACAGCTTGGGTCAGATACATCTTAGTCATCAAAGTGGTGTCTTTGTTTTTTAATGTCACCTGTCTGTCAGTTTGTTGTACTGTGGTGAATTGTGAATTGCTATGACACTGGAAGTTATGTCATCAGTATTTCAAATACCAGTAGGGTCACCCATGGTGGACAGGTTTCCACGATGCTTCAGACCAAGACAGACAAGGAAGAAAAGCCTGGTGATCTGCTTCTGAAAATTAGCCAATGAAAACCTTATGGATAGCAACATATGTATTGTTACAAGAAAAACTGTCTGGCTTTGAACGAATACTAACTGACGTTTATTACCATAATTTGGGTAAATCTAACCTTCTTGGCTGGGTCCTTTCTGTGGAGTTAAATTCTCTGCCACAGCCATGATGACTTGTTCCGCTAGTTAGTGCCAAGTTCCCTTCTGTGTTTCAATAGCCTGGTAAACCAAACCAAACCCGTTGCTATGAAGTCAATTCTGACTCATAGCGACCCTATAGGACAGAGTAGAAGGGCCCCCACAGGATTTCCAAGGAGTGGCTGATGGATTTGAACTGCCAACCTCTTGGTTAGCAGCCAAACGCTTAACCACTGTGCCAGGACCCCAGTGGCCTAATAGTTAGGAAATATACAAAATGAGTCATTTCTATCTTGAGACTGAAAATTCAGTTAATAAAAAAGGCTCTATTTTAGGTTTAAGTTTTTACGTACAGAGTAGAGAAGCTGAATGGGCCTATATGAGGGAGTGCCATGAACAGATATTCTTCCTTTTAAGCAAGTTGTCTATTATGGATATTTGGTTGAGTAAAACAGATCACTGGTCAAGGAACAGGGCAGGGGGTAGAGAAATCATACATATTAAAGCATAGGGCAGGAGGTGGGGAAATGCTATATATTAAAGACAAGATCACCACTCGATTTACATACATGTTTTAGACTCACGTAAGCACACACACTCAGAGTATTGTACATGCTTAGAACGACATTTGTCTAGTCCTCGTGGTGGATTATGATGACGTGACTGTGACAGAATTCAAGCTTTCAGAGCAAGAGCCTCTTGCTTTAAAGTCACTGTTTCAGGACACTGTATTTAATGTGGAACTCCCAGTAGGAATCTTCCATCTCCCTTACCACCATTTCCCAAATTGTACGTCCTTTGGCAAAAGGAAACCCAAGAGCCACGTTTCTTCCCCTGAACCCACATTTACACCTTAGTGTGTGTCTAGTAATTACCTGTCACCCGGCGGCCTTCTTGAGATGACATATATGGGTACACTGTCTCTCACCACCAGCATTGTCATAAAAACCCAGGAATGGGTGTCTGTGACTCTGTTGCAAGTCTGGGATTGTTTTTCCTCAGACTTAGAATGGTGTGGACAGGGGAGATGGTAGTGATCCTGCTGAGCTAGGAGGAGTTTGAGGAAGGCTTCAGAGTGACGGGGTCCCCAAAGCCATTTTCGGGGTTTCATTGATGTCCACGTTTCTGATAATACCTCATGGTTATTGTCAATTTGTGTGAGAACTTCCCACTTTTCACCTAAAGGTCTTCAGAAACATCATGAATTAGCCTGTACCTTCTATGTCATGTGTGAGGACTAATGTATCCATTTTCAGTGCTCTCTTTATGGTTTCAATCCTCCCTCCACCCACTCCCACTGGAAGTCTTTGTAGTTAAACACAAGCAGTCACTGTTACTTGAACATTCCTTGATTAATTGTTCTCTGAGGCTGGTTCGGTTATGTATTTACTTCCTGCTACTAGTTTAAGCAGTGCTTGAATATGAGGGGAGAAGGGGGGTTATGTGAGGGAATTTCTGTTAAGTTGCTGTAAAAAAAAGTAACAGGTTTAAGAAGTCAATCTTATGGTATTACATGTGCAAAATATAAAGGCCTGTTTTAGAGTTGTGTAGTTACAATTCTGAAGTTAGAAATTCAATAGTTTGGTTAAACAGCACTTTCCATGTAGAACTAATAGTTCTATGTGCAATGAGGGAGATGGGTTAAGTCATTTCAAACGGCCCTTGGGAAATTGGACAAAAATTCTATAATACAGGTGTCATGGATTGAATTATGTCCCCCTAAAAATGTGTGTATCAATTTGGCTGGACCATGATTCCCAGTATTGTATGATTGTGCACCATTTTGTAATCTGATGTGATTTCCTTATGTGTTGTAAACTCGATCATTATGATGTAATAAGATGGATTGTGGCAGTTATATTGATGAGGTTTACAAGATTAAGTAGTATCTTAAGCCAATCTCTTTTATATCTCAAAAGAGATATAATTCACATATATCTTTTATATCTCTTTTGAGATATAAAAGAGAGAAGCGAGCAGAGACACAGGGGAACCTCATACCACCAAGAAAGCAGTGCCGGGAGCAGAGCGTGTCCTTTGGACCTGAAGTTCCTGTGCTGAGATGCTACCAGACCAAGCAAAGACTGATGCATCACAAGGACCTTCCTTCCAACAGAGTAAGAAAGCCTTCTTCTGAAGCCGATGCCCTGAATTTGGACTTGTAGCCTGCTGGAATGTGAGAGAAGAAATTTCTCTTTCTTAAAGTCATCGACTTGTATTCTGTTATAACAGCACTAGATGACTAAGACAACAGGATTAGTAACTGACCAAAAGGACTAATTGTTTAGATCCAAATCTGCTTCTGAGCTCAAAAAGCATTTAAAAGATGAATGAGTTCCATAAACCAATTTTATGTAGTTCTTTATATCCTGGGAACACGCTTGAATGCTTACACACTGTGGAGAATGACCTTGTTACCGCCGAGCAGTGGCAAAGGTTGGGCTTTCCACTAGGCCTCTTCTGATATTATCCCAGTGGGGTTGGGGTTGGGGGGAGGAGAGCATGTTTTTTTACTGCCTGCTGCGGGCAGAAGTCCAGGCCCCTCACAGTCTCTGATGAAACCGTGAGGGTTTGTGGGAGCCCTGACTATCGTGATAGGGATGAAAGTCTCTTTCCTGACACCACCCCAATGGGGGTAAGTTGAGGGGTGCATCTTAATGCAGCCTGGCAAGGGGAAGTCTTGTCTTTGTTAGGTGGAAGTCACTTTCTTTCTTGGTAAAGGAGAAGTGAAGCTACAATTTTTTCTCTGGTATTTGGTTGGAGTAGAGTGGTTATTGTCTTATAGTTTTCTTTCTTACTAGCTTGCCCCTTTCTCTTAGTTCTTTCCAGTGGTCCTTTGGCTAAAGAGAGCAGATTTTTCCAGAGGCCTTTTTCACCTACAAGGAGTTCTGGGTGATGCAAATGCTTAAGCCTTCGATTACTAACGAAAAAGTTGGCAGTTGGAATCCACACAGAGGAGCTTTGGAAGACAGGCATGGCAATCTGCTCCCAAAAAGCCACAGACTTGAAAACCCTATGGAGCCATTCTACTCCGCACCCATGGGATTGCCATGAGTCAGAATCAACTCAATGGCAACTGGTAAGTTTTTTGGTGTATGCCCAGTAACATTTCTGGGTTTCCACCTTCTCCAGTATCCGGTCAGGGATATATGAGCAAAAAGAAAACCCAGGGACCCCACCGCATGGTATTTCTCAGGCGCTGAGGTCCTTCAGAGTCTTCTTATGTTTATTTGATATAATGCCCAGGGTCTTTCGCTATATCTAGTGGGAGAAAGAGGGACAAGTGCTTTTGCTCCATCTTCCCGAAGCAGAAATCTCCTACATTCCTTTTTGTTTCTGTTTTCTATTTCTCTTAAAGCATAACCTATTGTGTTATTCTCTCTTTCTAATTTGGACTAATTTGTTTTTCCTAATTTAGATGTTTTATTTATATACATATATGTATACATATATATGTATATATATGTGAATTATATCTTGAGTTCTGTCATCTAATGTCTCAGTTTTTCTAAATTTCTGAGTTACGTTACTTGTTCATGTCGGATAATTTTCTTAATGTCTTTTAAATCATTTTGAAATAATATAGTTTTTTGTTTGTTTTAGTATGTTTTTCTGGCATGCTTTTATATTTTATAAGAATGTTAATCTACTCCTTTTTTATAGTAACTTTATATAGAATTTGACCCACATGACCTACATATTAGTTTTCTTAAATTTTTAAAAGGTAGCTTTGTTGTTGGTGTGTTTTTAGATCATTTTTCTAACTTCACAGAACTCCCAGTGAGGTTGCTTTAGTGAGAAATAAACAAACAAACAATGACAACAAAACTGTGTCTTGCTTTCTGCATTTCTGGCTCTGTGCTTTCCACCTCTTTATCTGCACCTTTTCCCTTCTTTGACTCTATCTTCTCTTTCCTACTTAATTCTGAATTCATTGATTTAACTGGGAATGAAATCAAAACTTCTTAGAGTGGATCTTGTCCAGGATAAAGGAAGGGAGTCTGGTGGGTCAGCTTGGCATATTCCTAGGAGCCAGACTACCCAGCTCTCTTAAGACCTCACTGCATAAACCTTGCATTCAATGCTTTTGGAGCGTGCAAGCCTGGCCTCCTCTCACCTACTGTTTTCCAGTTGGCCCATCACACTTTACACTGAATATCTGCTTTGTAATTCTCCTATTTGCAAGTCCACCTGATGCCTCCGTAGCTTACCTAGGCTTTCTCTTGCATAGAACACTAGTGAGTTTTCGAACCTGAAGAGGTAGTAGAAACCCCTGAATTTGTAGCCATCTGGATGGAAGTAAAAGAGATCTGGGAGTCTAAGCTTGCAGCTGGTATATGAGTGAGGGCAGTGTTGTGCAGGACCATGCCCTTAAGCTTCGAAGTTTGGCATAACTCTGGGTAGTTGGTGTCTGAACTCATTTGCAGTATCAGGAGGCATGAGATGAAGGGTGGTTACTTAGTTTTGTTGAATCTTATAACTCAGTTTGAAAGTTAGGTCAACAGCAAACTGGTCTGTACATTATTTAATCTATAGGTGGTCATGGAATTCAGTCACTGGTTTTTCAAAGAAGCTACAAAGCCCATGCCACATCTAACCCATCTGCGGGTTCATGTTTTGTATCAATGGGCTCTGCCTCGAAAGATCCGATGACAGAGCTGCATAAACGGGAGACTCACAGCTCCCTGTCATTCTTCTTCAATGTAGGAAAAACTGTTCCCTGAAGGGGAGCTTGTCAGAAATATATTTTCCATGAAATCTAGAAGGATAATGCCTCATGTGCTTTGGAAATGCAAAGAGATCAACACACTGCCATCCATCTGTCCTTATCAGACACTTTAATTAAAGAGCCAAAGATGCTACAGAGATTATCAACGGTTGAGGTTCTTATGGGCCTCCATTTTGAGCTTCTCGGACTGCTGGTTGGAATGTAAACTCCTTAACTTCTACTGCCTGTCCTCCTAGATGCCCCGCTCCGTATCACCACCCACCCACCCAGTCGTGTGATAAAGGATGGCGGAATATGTACTTGCAAATTCACAACTGCCTTTGAAGGGCCCCAGGACAAATGTTTTATTCAGATGTGTGGAATCAGATTCCTTCGAATTTATGAGCTTCTTTTTGAGTATAAGTTATGCACATTTGAAAGCAGACTGCAAGGTGCTGAAAATCAGGATCTCTGTCAGGTTTCCAAAATTCCATTTCATGCCTGGAAGCTATGGGTCCAGTCGTTTTACAAAATAAGTTAATAGAGTTTGCATAGTTGTCAGGATATGCCACCAGCTAATACAGCAGATTCATATGTGTGTTTGTTGTTGTTGTAAGCTGCTGTCAAGTCGGCCTCCTACTCATGGTGACCCCACGCACACCAGTATCAGACTGTTGTCATCCATGCAGTTTTCACTGGCTGATTCTCCAAAGTAGATTGCCAGGTCTTTCTTCCTATCTGTCTTAGTTGGGAGGCTCAACATCATAGCAACTCACAAAGCCTCAACTGACAGAAAGGTGGTGGCTGCGCATGAGGTGCATTGACTGGGAATTGAACCCGGTTGTTACCAGAATAGGGTCCGTGCCCTCAAGCAGTCGAGCCAATGAAACACACTCCAAGTCAGAAAGGGTGAGAAGGTTTTAATTCAGGAAGTGTACCCCACCAGGGATCCAACAACGACACAGGCTGTCCTTAGGGAGTCCCAAAAAGCATTTTTACATCAGAGCTTATGTATGATTTTTACAAAGGTTAGAAGTGTTGTTATTCACTCCAAAATAATTACAAGAGACTCTTTATCATACTAAAGAGATAGGGAACTGGACATTTCCTTGTCAGGCTAAAGATATAGGTCTCTGACATCTGGGCTTTAATCTTCCTGTGGGGGATACCAAGTCATAAAACACAGTCTTTAACAAAGGTACCCACAAAACAAAGCCATTAACAAAGGTATGCGAAAAGGGAAAAGGCAAAGAAAAACAAAAAAAATACTTATAGGTTCATTACGGCGTTAGTTATGTCAAGTCCTCAGTTGCCCATTCTGAAAAGGAGAAAACATGGTGGAGAGTATTAGGGTCACACGGTTCTCCGCATGGAAGGTGAGAATTCTATCACTGAACACCACTGCCCTTTATGTGTATTTAGTGTTTGTGACTTCAAATAAACCACACAATAACGAAACACAAGGGCAACAGGTAGCAACCTCTGGGGTTGTTCTGCCCACTGTGAGAGTGTGTGTACCCCAGGAGGAGTATGAGAAAGGAGATGTGAGTCTGCCACTCACCCACACCTCTGAATTCCCATGACTCCTGTGTGAAACGAGCATACCTCTAGGTTAAATATGAATCTTGGATTTAAAAACATGATTTTGTTTCAATATGGTTCTTAAAAGCAAGTCTAATAATTATCACTATTCAAAGGAAGAAACTGATCTATTCAACATAGGAGAAAAGAAAACAGCTTTGTGGACCTGGTTTAAAAAAAAAAAGAAACTAAACCCATTCCCTTTGAGTCGATTCCAACTCATGGTGATCCCACATGTTACAGAGTAGAACAGCTCCATAGGGTTTTCTTGGCTTACGGAAGCAGATCACCAGGTCTTTCTCCCACAGAGCTTCTGGGTGGGTTTGAACTGCCAATCTTTAGATTAGTAGGAGAGTGCTAACCATTTGCACCACCCAGGGACCTCTGTGGACCTGATATACAGAGGTTGTCTGAACTTCAGAATCACCGTTTGTCAAAGAAGTCAATCACCCTCAACATCGTTTGGAATATACATGATTTTCCCATATGCAGGCTCTCAAAGCAGCACTGCTGTGTAAGATACAAGCAACCCCACTCTAGGTATGAAGTTAATAGCAAATGAGATTAGGTTCTAGACTTTCCATACACATACAAAAGATATGTTCAGAAAGTTTCTAAACCCTGCTGTGCCCTTTGCCTTAGATGGGTTGCTATATGGGTCAAGAGCAGTAATCGCGCTTTTCCTTCCCATCAGTCTTGGCCCCTTCCTGCCCCCAGCAGCAGTTCTGCTTTTGCGGCTTTATACAGAGGGACTCCATGTGAGATTTTATTGAGAGGGAAAAAACATTTCACTTATTTTAAATATCATGAAAATCTGATTATAACCCATTGGGAAACATTGGCACGCCAACTAAAATGCCTAAAATAGTGGCATAGAAAATCACTTTATGACAAAAACTTCTAAGTTATTCTAAAATCCAGGAACTTTCAGCCTGTCTCCCCCTTTTCTGAGCATTTCCAGGCTTTCTGTAAACATGTCCTCACCAGTAACTGGCAATCAATGTTCTGGACTTTTTAGTCTCTGATTTGGAAGGTGTTAAAATTCCTCTCCATTCTCACAAAAATGTGTCTTTTCTGCAAATATGTTTCGTATCATCTCAGATTCTCCAAGTCATGTTAATTAATTTGAATAACCCCACCCCCCCAGCTAATCAGGAAGAATTTGGACCCTGTAGTTTATAGTATTTGGGCCTCCTTTCTTTCCCTAAATCATGTAAATACCAATGGGGCACTGCCTCTTTCCCTTCCTCAGGTCAGAAATACATCAGACTTTCATTGAGAGAAGTCTCCAGTCACTTGCAAATCTTAGTAGCAGTTCTGGAACCCTAGCCTGGAAGGCATCATTATTTTTATGGCCTTTTGACTGAGAATTTGTCTTCCGTTATTAAACATGTGTCTGTCATTCGTGTGGCAGGAAAGCCCCCCTTCCTACTGCCTTGCGTGTAGCAAAGACAGATAAAGAAAAGGTTCTCCAGTCATAAAACTCAAGGCAGAAAAGAGAGACACTTTTTGCACACTAATGGACCAAAGATATTAAAAGATTTTGGCTGTGTAAGAAGTCTGACTGTGTCTGAAATGATCTGCTTTGCGGCCAGTCCACAGTGGCCTCTTCCCTGAAGACCCTGAGCACAGAGCCAGGGTTATGTTGGGGGGAAAAGAGGGCTTTTATCCAGCACTATGGAACTGTGGTGCATTGGCCACCTGTTCCAAGACCAAAAAAGCTGGGTCAAGGAATGCTCAGATGCAGGTCATCTACACAGTGAAGATGTTAATTCCTTGTGGGTGGAAATTCAGACATCCTGGAACCAGACAGGGAAAGAAGTTGACACTACAGACGAGAGAGACCAGCCTCCAACTGAGCTAGCCTTAACCCCACTTCAGGCTCCTACCCCTACCCCAAAAGTTACGAGCAGCTCTGACTTTTTCACTGTTGGGGTTGGTGAGATACATACCAGCCAAGATGAAAGGAGAGCCTTGCCAGGTGAGACGCACAGCAGAACCTCCAGTTACTACCATTTTTCAGTCAGTCCACTGGAGTTTGAAGTTGATGGAGGACCAGCTTGTGTCCCTCATCCCCTTATAAATTCTGAAGCGGGTCATCTCTTGTGTCTTGAGTGCAGAGTTACTGTTACCCAAATAGGGCCCGTGCCCTGAAGCAGTTGAGCCAATGAAAACGGACATTTCCTTACCTCTTTAGTGTGGCAAAGAGTCTTTTGTAATTATCTTGAAATGAATAACAACACTTCTAACCTTTGTAAAAACCATATATAAGCTCTAATGTAAAAATGCCTTTTGGGACTCCCTAAGGATAGACTGTGTTGCTGTTGGGTCCCCAGTGGTGTACCCTTCCTGAATTAAAACTTTCTCACTCTTTCTGACTTGAAGTATGTTTCATTGGCTTGACTGCTCCAGGGCACGGACCCTATTAGGGTAACAGTTACCATATCAGGGGTGTATTGTAGTAAGCCTGTAACTTCTGGAGGAGAAATCGGGGGCCCTGTTCTGCTGGTGTTTCTAGACCTGGTTATCTGACTGGAACAGAGCATCCTCTGGCTGTTAGCCTCTGGGGCCTCCAGTGACAGATAGTGGGCAATATTTAACCACTCTGCTGACACAGGTGTGAGTACACACCTTCAAAGAGATGTCTGTTCACCAAGGTGGGCTGTTTGTGACTCACTTCAGCTGAAGGCCCTCTGAAGGGAGACACCTTCACAAGTTTCAAGTTCCCCCAGGTCTGAGGAATGGATAAATGTCTGATAAATTACTTCAAAATATAAATTTTAGTACACGTAGATCTGATGATTCTTGCAGAACAAATTTTCTAAAGAGATTTAACTCTCCACACAAATCTGTTTCATGTAAGTCTGAATTTAACTTTAAGTGTAAATTTATCCAGTGACATTTTAATCTTTCCTCTGATATTTCCTGTAACTTGTGAAGGTCATACAAGAAACTCCAGAGGCTTCATGATTGGTATATAATTCAAAGTGCCTATTTTTGCATTCTATCCTGTATCTTCAATTACAAGAAAAAATATTTCTAAAATTGTCTTCCTTGTTAATGATTAGTTCATCTGAAGCTTCATATAAAAATAGTGTTCTTTTCAGTCACTGTGACAATCTTTAAATATAATTTCTATTACTATTACTATTGCAGCAATTTTCAAAACTATGGGTTCTAAACTCTAAGGAGAAATCTAATAATTCTCTGATATACTTTATTGCAAAGTTCCTGGGTTGTGTAAACGTTCACGTACTCGGCTGTTAACTGAAAGGTTGGAGGTTCAAGTTCACCCAGAGGCATCTTAGATGAAAGGCTTGGCAATCTACTTCTGAAAAGTCAGCCTCTGAAAACCCTACGGAACAAAGTTCTACTCTGACTCACATGGGATTGCCATGAGTTTGAGTTGACTTGATGGCAACTGGTTTTTTATACTTTATTGCGATGTCCATGTAGACCCTTCTATAATAATTTACTGAAAAAAATCTCTGCCAGGGGGTCGGCCGTTCCTGGTTCGGGTGCCGGTGCTGCCTCAATGAGAAGCCCCTTCTGTCTCTCTGGGCCTCTGCTGCTGTTGCCACTACTGCTGCTCTGACTGTTACAGTCACTGCCAGCGATATGGACCCAGATCCCAGCCCCTGCTGTCCCCGTGGGACCCCAGGTGCCCTGGACAGCCCCAGGGGTGCACATGTGTTGGGCAGCCCAGGCAAATTCATGGACCTGAGCTTGTATGTGGACACATTGCCACCTGCCGTATCTGCTCTGCTCACATGCATCTTCTGTTGTCCTACTGGACTTCACCTTTTTTTAAAAACCCACAAGTTCAAAAATAAACTTATTAGTAACTTCAGAACAATGACGGCAAAGCATGAGACCAAACACTTGGCATCTCCTGAAGGCGGGGGCCCTGTGCAACGGCACATGTTGCAGAACCGTGAAGCCAGCCTTGCCTCCATCCATTGTAGTCTTTTGTGTTGTTAACTATCGTTGAGTCAGCTCCCAACTCATGGTGACACCAGGCACAACAGAATGAAATGCTGCCCAGTCCTGCATCACCCCTATGATGAGCTGTAGATCTGACCATTGTGATCCATAGGGTTTTCAGAGGCTGATTTTCGGAAGTAGATTGTCACTCAAGGCTCCATTAACAGACAGGTCGTGGCTGTGCTTGAGGTGCATTGGACAGAATTCAAACTCAGGTCTTCCACGTGGAGGATGAGAATTCTACCACTGAACCACCAATGTCCCATTGTAGACTTTTAGAAGATGGCAGTTGAGCACTGGACTATTTGAATGTCCTTGTGGAATGTTGTGGGGATTCTCTCATTTCTTGCATAAAAAAAGGGCTTGTGCTGGCGTTACACTGATAATATCACCAAATTATCTTGATGAGATTCTAGGCTTTCTCACACCGGTAGGATCATTAGTGATTTTCCCATTCAAGACATTTTGGTTCATACATTGACCAAGATATTGACCACGTCAGTGTTCAATTTAACTAATGTTCCCCTGCAGTGGTTTTGCACACATTGAAACCACTTACAATGAGAACCTGTGTGTCTGACAGTAAAATAACCAGAGAATAGCCTTCATGGTAATAAGATGGGAAGAAGGTTTATTTTTAAGTGTCCTCTAGGCAAATCAGAGTTACAACCATAAAATTGTAAACATAAATTATACATTTTAAGTCCAAGCTACACTCAAGGCATTGGTGAAAAAAAGCCTCCAAGAATTGACAAAATACCAACTGAGATGTTTCAAGAAACAGATGCAGTGCTGGAGGTGCTCAGTCATCTATACCAAGAAATTTGGAAGATGGCTACCTGGCCAGTCAACTGGAAGAGATCCATATTTGTGCCCATTCCAAAGAAAGATGATCTAACAGAATGAGGAGATTATTGAACAATATCATTAATGTCACACACAAGAAAAATTTTGCTGAAAATCATTCAAAAATATTTGCAGCAGTACATCAACAAGGAAGTGCCAGAAATTCAAACCCGATTTAGAAGAGGATGTGGAATGAGGGGTATCATTGCTGATGTCAGCTGGCTGTAGCCTGAAAGCAGAGATTACCAGAGAGATGTTTACCTGTGTTTTATTGACTATGCAAAGACATTCCACTGTGTTGACCATAACAAATTATGGCTATCATTGCAAAGAATGAGAATTCCAGAACACATACTTTGCTCGTGTGGAACCCGTGCATAGACCAAGAGGCCGTCCTTTGAACAGAGCATGGTTTAAAATCAGGAATCATATGCCTTAAGGTTGTAGCCTTTCACTATACTTATTCAGTCTGTGCGCTGAGCAAATAATTCAAGAAGCTGGACTATGTGAAGAAGAACGAGGTATCAGGATTAGTGGAAGACTCATTAACAACCTTCAATATACAGAAGACACAACCTTGCTTGCTGAAAGCGAATAGGACTGCAAGCACTTACTGATGAAGATCAAAGACTACAGCCTTCAGTATGGATTACACTTTAGCATAAAGAAAACAAAAATCCTCCCAACTGGACCAATAAGCAACATCATGATAAAGTGAGAAAATATTAAAGTTGTCAAGGACTTCATTTTACTTGGATCCTCAATTTTAACACCCATGGAAGGAAGCAGCAGTCAAGAAACCGAAGGACATGTTGCACTGGGCAAATCTGCTGCAAAATACCTCTTTAAAGTGTTAAAAAGCAAAGATGTCACTTTGAGGACCAAGGTACGCCTGATCCAAACCATGGTATTTTCAATCGCCTCATATGTATGCAAAAGCTGGACAATGAATAAGAAAGACCAAAGAATTGAAGACTTTTAGTTATGGTGTTGGCAAAGAATATTGAATGGTCTGCCAGAAGAACAAACAAGTCTGTCTTGGAAGAAGTACAGCCAGAATGCTCCTTCGAAGCGAGGATGACAAGACTTCATCTCATGTACTTTGGATATTTTATCAGGAGGGACTAGTCTCTGGAGAAGGACATCATGCTTGGTAAATTAGAGGATCAAAAAAAAAAAGAGGAAGTCCTTCAATGAGATGGATTGACACAGTGGCTGCAACAGTGGGCTCAAACATAGCAACAATTATGAGGATGGCGCAGGACCACGAAGTGTTTCGTTCTGTTGTACATAAGTTCGCTATGAGTAGGAACTGACTCTACGGCACCTAACATTACCAAATTTGAACGTCCACACTGAAACCATATTTATGAAAGCATCTTTGTTAATATATACTCTGCAGCTAAAAATGTTCTTTAGACTTAATTGTAAATGTGATGCTGTTGTACTATATTAATGAATCTATAAATTGAAGACGCCCATAAGCATTTCTTTTTTTTTTTAAGATTTTTTTTACTGTACTTTAGGTGAAGGTTTACAGAACAAATAGTTTCTCATTAAACAGTCAGTACACATATTGTTTTGTGACATTGGTTAACAGCCCCAAGACATGTCAACCCTCTCCCTTCTCGACCTTTTTTTTTTTAATTTAGTGAAAATATACATAGCCAAAGATACACGATTTCAAAAATTTGTATATGCACTGTTCAGTGACATTGATTACATTCTTCCAGGTGTGCTGCTATCCTCACTTTAGATGAAGGTTTATGGAACAAAATAGTTTCTCATTAAACAGTTAGCACACATCTTGCTCTATGATAATGGTTAAACCCCACTACATGTCAACACTGTCCTTACTCAACCTTGGGTTCCCTATCACCAGCTTTCCTGTCCCTTTCTGCCTTCTAGTCCCATAAGCATTTCTTCAAATATATTTCTAAATATTAGCATGACTCTTTGGAACATATACTCACTAAACAGAAAGCATTGGGACAGAACATTATGATCAGTGCTGCAGAACTTGTGTTTGAGTGAGGCTAAATCCACAGCCAGTAACAAAGACAGGATTAAAATAGTAAACACTGGGGACACTGTGATTCAAACTTGCTACTGTAGACTAAAACCCAGTAGTAGTACCAGTACCAGTTGCTGTCAAATCAGTTCTGACTCATGGTGACCACCTGTGTGTCCGTGTAGAACTGTGCTCCATAGGGTTTTCAATGACTGGTTTTTTGGAAGTAAATTGCCAGGCCTTTCTTCTGAGGTGCCTATCGATGGACTCGAACCATCAACTTTTTGTTAGAGTGTAATCACATCCCTTTACAATAATATGCCCTTACTCTCAGCAATTATGACCCTGCCCTTGGTAGCATTCGATTGTATTTGAGATAACATACATACTAAATATCTAAGTCAGTACGCTAAAACAGGAAGACAGTTTGCGATTATAATCCTACATTTCTGAGAAGAGATAGTCAACATGAACATGTAATGGTCACTTGATACAATTCTAATTAGTTCATTTTTTCCATCATTTTATTTTGAAAATATTCAAACATGGAAAGTTGAAAGAACTGCAGGATGAGCACTCATGTAACCACAACCGGGATTCTACCATTAACATTTCACTACAGTTGCTTTAGCGCTTATCTATTCATCCATTCTTTCCTCTCTACATCCATCAGTCCACCTCATTTTCTTTTTTCTTTTTTTATTGTACTTTAGATGAAAGTTTACAGAACAAACTAGCTTCTTAATAAACAGTTAGTACACATATTGCTTCTTAACATTGGTTACTCGCCCCACGATACGTCAACACTCTCCCTTCTTGACCTTGGGTTCCCTATTACCAGCTTTCTTGTCCCCTCCTGCCTTATAGTCCTTCCCCCTGGGTTGATGTGCCCCTTTAGTCTCATTTTGTTTTATGGGTCTGTCTAATCTTTGGCTGAGGGGTGAACCTCAGGAATGACTTCATTACTAAGCTAAAAGGGTATCTGGGGGCCATACTCTTGGGGTTTCTCCAGTCTCTGTCAGGCCAGCAAGTCTGGTCTTTTTTTGTGAGTTAGAATTTTGTTCTCCATTTTTCTCCAGCTCTGTTCAGGACCCTCTATTGTGATCCCTGTCAGAGCAGTCAATGGTGGTAGCTGGGCATCATCTTGTTGTACTCCACTCAGTCTGATGGAGGCTGTGGTAGTTGTGGTCCATTAGTCCTTTTGACTAATCTTTCCCTTGTGTTTTTAGTTTTCTTCATTCTCCCTTGCTTCTGAAGGGGTAAGACCAGTGGAGTATCTTTGATGGCTGCTCACAGGCTTTTAAGACCCCAGACACTACTCACCAAGGTAGAATGTAGAGCATTGTCTTTATAAACTGTGTTATGCCAATTGAGTTAGATGTTCCCCGAGACCATGGTCCCCACAGCCCTCTGCCCAGCAATTCAGTCCCTCAAGGAGTTTGGATGTGTCTATGGAGCTTCCATGATCTTGCCTTGGACAAGTTGTGCTGGCTTCCCCAGTATTAGTCCACATCATTTTCTGATGAATTTCCAAGTTAAGTTGCAGGCATCATTAAACCTCACCCCTAAATACTTGGATGTGCATATCATTGACGAGTTCAATATTTGTAATCCATACTATATTTTTTGTTCTAAAATTTACATGGAGCTCAAATCTGAAGAGGACCATTCAGTAAGTTTTGACAAATGCGTACATCTGTTTAATCCAAATCCCTGTCAAGATAAAGAATTTTACCATCACTCCAGAAAATTTCCTCATGTCCCTTCCCAGTCAATTCCAGCCATCCCTGTCCCCAACAGTAGACCTCCTGTTCCACCATAGATTAGTTTTGCCCATTGGTCAGTTCATTTTTATGTTTCTAGTGCATTGAATAAATAGAATTTTACTGATTTTGCTTTCAAATCAGTGAAACTTTAGTATTTCTTTAGATATTTATTTATTTGTGTATAATATTATATTGTGCGTTCAATAGAAGTTTACATAGCAGTTTAGGTTTCCTTTCAATAATTTCTACACAAGTTGCTCAGTGACATTGGTTACATTTTTTAAAAATAATATTTTATTGTGTTTTGGTGAAAGTTTACACGGTAGTTTAGATATTCATTTATTTTTTTATATTTGGCGAATAATTTCTAATTACAACCAAGAAAATACCTCAGGAAAAATGTCAAAGAAAGTCTGATGTGTTTGAAGAAAATGCAGGTTCTTGAACGAGGCAGATCTTGCCAGAAGGGAGCAGAATTTATTGCTTCCCATGAGGTAGCTTGCGTGTGTAGGAGAGAGAAAATAGGCAAATTTAGCTGTTGATTGTCCCCAGAGGGGAAATTAAAACAACTCTATCTTTTCATTTATCCATGACTTAATGGTGTTTTCTTTGCCTTGCATAGAGGGACAGCAGAACATTTTTCATCCCCCCAGCTCTGCTTGAGCTCCTCTTCTGTATTTTATTTTCAGAAGGTGCTTGCCAGAGACCACAGGGCTCTCTGCAGGCTGCATAATTTAATCAGCAAGAGTGAGATGTTCCAGAATCCGGTGGCTCCCCAGGCCTTACCTCCTGGAGAACACAGGGATCTTAACATAGATCATTTCCAGTGGGCTGCCCTGGTAAGGCTGGAAATAGAAACACAGCAGGCAAGGAGCAAAATAAGAGCGTTCTCCTTTTTCTGCTTGTTTTGCTCAGCAAGTAGACGGAAACTGGAACATCGTGTCCACCCAAACCAAAGACAGTTGAACTAGAGTCAGCACTCCCACGCTTTAATCATTCCCGAACTACCATTATTTTGCCATATGGTACAAATATTAATTCATGTAATCATTCATTCCTTTATTCATTCATTTCCAAATATTTATTGTCTTCTCTCCTAACGTGGTCTTTCCATTTCCTTTTAACCAGTGATGCAAACCAGAAGTCTAGAAGTAACCCCTATACTTTCTCTCGCACTGTATCCCTGCCTTAGTTTTCTAGTGCTGCTGTAACACAAATACCAAAAGCGGGTAGCTTTAAAGAAGAGAAACTTATTTTCTCATAGTTTTGTAGGCTAGACGTCCAAATTCAGGGCACCAGCTCTCTCTCCGTTGACTCCAAGGAAAGATCCTTGTCTCTTCTAGCTTCTGTAGCCCCGTTGTTCCTAAGTTCCTTGGCAATCTTCACATGGTGCTGTCTTTCTCATTATGTGCTTGCTTCTGTGTCTAACCTGCAATTTTATAACTTGGAAGTGATTAGGTTTAGGAAACATCCTACATTAATATGGCACCATTAACATAACCAAAAAAGCCCTATTTCCAATTGGGATTAAATCCATATGTATAAGTAGAATTCCAACAATATTTTGGGGGACACAACTTAATCCATAAAAGTCTCTTACCAATTCCTGCCTCTGTACTTTCCTAGAATAGGTTTATTTGTCGCTATTCATTCACGAAATAAATATAACTGAGAACCCATCATCCCCCAGGCATTGTCTATACTGCAGGGATATAGTAGTATATGAGAAAGAAAAAGCTCCTGCTCTCCTGGGGATTACCTTCTAGGTAGGAGAGGAAAAAAAAAAACACAGCCAATAAATATATAGGAATTTCAGATCATAGTAAGTGCTATGAATAAAAAATTAAAAACTAAGGGTAATGTAAAACTGTGTAAAGGAGAAGAAACAACAATTTATAAATTAGTCAAGGAAGTCCTTTTTGAGGAGAATGTATTGAAACTAAGGCTTGAATCCACCACATGTCTATCAGTTTGTTAAACTGTGGTGGACGGCTGGTTGATGTGATGGTGGAAACTATGCCAACAGTATTTCAAGTACCTGAAGGGTCACCTATGGTGGACAAGTTTCAGTGGAGCTTCCAGACGAAAATGGACTAGGAAGAAGGACCCGAAGGTCTACTTCTGAAAAAATCGGCCAGAGAAAAACCTTACAAATAACAGCAGAACATTATCTGATATAGTGCCAGAAAATAAGCCCCTCAGGTTGGAAGGCACTCAAAATACGAGTGGGGAATAGCTAGCTCCCCAAAGAAGAGTCGACCTTAATGATGTGGGTGGAGTAAAGCTTTCGGGACCTTCATTTGCTGAAGTGGCACGACTCAAAATGAGAACAGCTGTAATCATCCATTAATAATTAGAATGTGGAATGTAGAAAGTATGAATCAAGGAAAAATTAGAAATTGTCAAAAATGAAACAGAATGCATAAACACGGATATCCTAGTTATTAGTGAGCTGAAATGGACTGGTATTGGCAATTTTGAACTGGACAACATATGCTCTACTATGCCAGGAATGACAAATTGAAGAAGAATGGCGTCACATTCATCATTAAAAAGAACATTTCAAGATATATCCTGAAGTACAACGCTGTCAGTGATAGGATAATATCCATACACCTATAAGAAGACCAGTTACTAAGACTGTTATTCAAATTTACGCACTAACCACTAAGGCTAAAGATAAAGAAACTGAAGATTTTTACCAACATCTGCAGTCTGAAATTGATCAAACACGCAATCATTTGGCATTTGGAACGTGAAAGTTGGAAACAAAGAAGAAGGATTGGTAGTTGGAAAATATAGCCTTGGTGATAGTAACAGTGATGGAGATCACATGATAGATTTTTGCAAGTCAAATGACTTGTTCTTGCAAACATCTTTTTTCTACAACATAAATGGCAACTATACACCTGGATGGAAAACACAGAAATCATATCGGCTATATCTATAGAAAGAGACAATGGAAAAGCTCAGTACCATCAGTTAGAAAAAGGCCGGGGGCCAACTACCGAACAGACCATCAATCACTCATAAGCAAATTTAAGTTGAGGCTGAAGAAAATTAAAACAAGTCCATGAGAACCAAAATCTGACCTTGAGTATATCCTACCTGAATTTGAATAACATCTCATGAATAGATGGGATGCATTGAGACTAATGACCGAAGACCAGACAAGTAGTGGGATGACATCAAGGACATCATACATGAAGAAAGCGAAGGGTCATTTAAAAGACAGGAAATAAAGAAAAGACCAAAATAGATGTCAGAAGAGACTCTGAAAATTGCTCTTGAATCTGTTTTTGTTGTTGTTAGGTGCTGTCATTCAGGTCCGACTCATAGCTACCCTATGCACAACATAATGAAACACTCTCCAGCCCTGCACCATCCTCACAATTATTGCTGTGCTTGAACCCATTGCAGCCGCTGTGTCAATCCATCTTACGGAGACTTTTCTTCTTTTTCGCTGACCCTCTACTTTACCAAGCATGATGTCCTCCAGGGACTGATCTCTCCTGATAACATGTCCCAAGTATGTAAGACAGTTTCTCCATCCTTGCTTCCAACAAGCATTCTGGTTGTACTTCTTCTAAGATAGATTTGTTCATTCTTTTGGCAGTCCATGGTATATTCAATATCTTTGCCAACACCGCAATTCAAAGGCAACAATTGTTCTTCGGTCTTCCTTATTCATTGTCCAGCTTTTGCATGCATATGAGGTGATTGAAAATACCATGGTTTGGGTCAGGCATACCTTAGCCCTCAAGGTGATATCTTTGCTTTTCAACACTTTAAAGAGGTCTTTTTGCAGCAGATTTATCCAATGCAATGCATCTTTTGATTTCTTGCCTGCTGCTTCCATGGGTGTTGATTGTGGATCCAAGTAAAATGAAATCCTTGACAACTTCAATCTTTTCTCCATTTATCACGATGTTGCTTACTGGTCCAGTTGTGAGGATTTTTGTTTTCTTTATGTTGAGGCATAATCCATTCTGAAGGCTGTGGTCTTTGATCTTCATCAGTAAGTGCTTAATGTCATCTTAACTTTCAGCAAGCAAGGTTGTGTCATCTACATAACACAGGTTGTTAATGAGTCTTCCTCCAATCCTGATTCCCCATTCTTCTTCATACTGAACCTAGAGTAGCTAAAGCAAAAAGAAAGAATGATGAAGTAAAAGAGCTAAACAGAAGATTTCAAAGGGAGGCTCGTGAAGACAAAGTAAAGTATTATAATGAAATGTGCAAAGACCTGGAATTAGAAAACCAAAAGGGAAGAACACACTCAGCATTTCTCAAGCTGAAAGAACTGAGGAAAAATTCAAGGCATGAGTTGCAATATTGAAGGATTCTATGGGCAAAATATTGAAAGATGCAGGAAGCATCAAAGGAAGATGGAAAGAATACACAGTCACTGTTCTAAAAAGAATTGGTCAACATTAAAACATTTCAGGAGATAGCATGATCAAGAACCAATAGTACTGAAGGAAGAAATCCAAGCTGCACTGAAGCCATTAGTGAAAAACAAGGCTCCAGGAATTGACAGACTACCAACTGAGATGTTTCAGCAAACTGATGTAGCGCTGGAAGTACACACTCATCTATGCCAAGAAATCTGGAAGACAGCTACCAGGCCAATCAACTCTAAGAGAACCATATTTGTGCCCATTCCAAAGAAAGGTGATCTAACAGAACACGGAAATTATAGAACAATGTCATTAATATCACATGCAAGAAAAATTTTGCTGAAGATCATTCAAAAATGGTTGCAGCAGTACATCTACAGGGAACTGCCAGTTGAAGCCAGATTCAGAAGAGGACATGGAACTGAGATATCATTGCTAATGTCAGATGGATCTTGGCTGAAAGTAGAGAATACCAGAAAGATGTCTACCTGTGTTTTATTGACTATCAAAGGCATACAATGTGTGGATCATAACAAACTATGGATAACATTGCAAAGAATGGGGATTCCAGAACAGTTAATTATGCTAGTGAGGAACCTGTACATAGATCCAGAGGCAGTTGTTCAGACAGAACAAGGAGATACTGTGTGGTTTAAAATCAGGAAAGATGTGCATCAGGGTTATATCCTTTCACTGTACTTATTCAGTCTGTATGCTGAACAAATAATCTGAAAAACTGGACTGTATGAATAAGAACAGGCCATCAGGATTGGAGGAAGACTCATTAACAACTTGCAATATGCACATGACACAACCTTGCTTGCTGAAAGCAAAGAGGATTTGAAGCACTTACTAATGAAGATCAAAGACCACAACCTTCAGTAAGGATTACACCTCAACATAAGGAAAACAAAAATCCTCACAACTGGACCAATAAGCTGATAAGCAGAGAAAATATTGCAATTGTCAAGGATTTCATTTTACTTGAATCCACAATCAATGCACATGGAAGCAGCAGTCAAGAAATCAAACAATGTATTGTCTTGGGCAAATCTGTTGCTAAAGACCTCTTCAAAATGTTAAAAAGCAAAGATGTCACTTTGAGGACTAAGGTGCGCCTGACCCAAACCATGGTATTTTCAATTGCCTTATTTGCATGCAAAAGCTAGACAAGGAATAAGGAAGACTGAAGAAGAATTGATGTCTCTGAATTATGGTGTTGGCAAAAAATATTGAATATACCATGGACTGCCAGAAGAATGAACAAATCTGTCTTGGAAGAAGTACAGCCAGAATGCTCCTAAGAAGAAAGGTTGGTACAACTTTATCTCATGTGCTTTGGACACGTTATCAGGAGAAACCAATCCCTGGAGAATGACATAATGCTTGGTAAAGTAGAGAGTCAGCAAAAAAATAGGAAGACCGTCAACAAGATGGATTGACAGTATCAGCAACAACGGGCTCAAACATAGCAATGATTGTTAGGAAGGCACAGGACAAGGCAGTGTTTCGTTCTGTTGTACGTTTGGTCAGTATGAGTCAGAACTGACTGGAAGACATCTAACAACAGCAATTACTTTTGCCAGTGCTCTCAGGGGAAATAAAAAGTCCTTAATCTGGCCAACAGAACCAGAACTTAGACGGTCAGCTAGATGTCACATCACACTGTCCTGCTCCCATTGGCCTTGTTCTAGTGTTGAGGCTCATTTTTTAGATCACTGAAATTTTTCACTAGTATCTTAGAAAGGAAACCCTGGTGGAATAGTGGTTAAGTGCTATGACTGCTAACCAAAAGGTCGGTAGTTCAAATCCACCAGTGGATCCTTGGAAACTCTATGGGGCAGTTCTACCCCGTCCCATAGGGTCACTACGAGTCAGAATTGACTCAACAGCAACTGGTTTGATTTTTGGTTACCTTATGAAAGCCTTCACCAATCATTTTAAAGAAAGAGGTGCCCAAATTACATGTTTTCAAGGTACAATGACTTCTCCTTTATAGCACTTACTATTCTGGCAATTTTCCACATAATTTAGGACTATTTGATGAATGTTTTTCTATAAGATTCTAAAGAAGAGCTACCCCTGAAACAGTGCTTGGAACAGAATAACCCTCTCCTCACTTATCAACGTGGTTAGGTTCCACAGACCAGGTTGTTATGTAATTGGTGTTATGCAGAAACGAAGGATGAACACATCAGATCACAAAACGGAGGATGACTACCTCATTACATAACTTTCAAGTTACATCTTTACATAACTGCCAAATTACATCATTACAAAACTGCCAAACCACTGAGAATCATGGCTCAGCCAAGCTGACACATAACCAGTGTTACGCTCACCTCTCACCTTGGTGTTCATTGCTGTCTGATATACGTTGTTGATGTGCAAAGTAGTTGGATAGTACCTTTTTTACTATTGTCGTAGATGTGAAATGTCTGCTAATAAGATAGTCAATCAGCGAGAAGAAGGTGTAGATTAAAAAGTTTTTTGAACTTATGAATAACGTATGAATTTGGAAGTTGTCAGCATAGAAAAGACCTTTCAAATCATAGAAATGGGTGAGATCACCTTAGAAGATTATAGGCAGAATCAGTCCTGGGCTTCTGAGTGGAGTCAGTTCTAGCATTTGTAGGGGCCAAAGATGAATGAGAGTCATGCAAAGGAAACAGGTAGATCAGCCAGAGAAGTAGGATGAAAACCATAAGAGCAAGGAGCCAATATGCCAAGAAAGGAGAGTGTGCTGAAATAGGGAGAGGCCAACTCAACAGATGCTATAGTTTATGACAATATTTTAAGGAATGTAGAGTTTGAGGAAAAAAACTTAAAATGACAATCCAACACACACACACAAACAGTTTGGGAAATACTCTTTGAAGACTTCCTAAGTATCATAATAAACTATGAATATGTGTGTGTGCACGCGCACGCGTGTGTGTGTGTGTGTGCGCGTGTGCTTGTATTTAGGATAGGGGGTGGGCATTATTAAATAAACCTCAAGTTTCGGAAGTATATACTTTATCAGCTGCTAAAAGAAGATGAGTTTTTGTTTATTTGCTTTTTTCTTTTCTTTCTTTATTTTAGATTTTGCCCTTGCATCATATTAACAAAATGTTCATATCTGTAAATGTAATAAATAACAGTAAATAATCTCAGAGCAACTCCAAAATATAAGTGAATAAAAATCAAGTACCTTATTATTTTAAAAAGTTTTTTTTTTAATCCCAAAGATATAAGATGCATACAAGGAAGCTCTAGATAATTTTTTTTTAATTGCAAAGCTGAAAATCCAATTTTCTCAAAAATTTGTAAACAGTTTTCATGACACAGCAGCTTGGAGTGTAGAAACAGTCATAGCTGCCCAACAGTATTTCTCTGGCTCTATTCTAGTGCCTCTTAAAAGGAGCATTATTGACCCTTAGATAGTTCTGAAAATCCAGACAGTATTTCCCATGAACTTTCAGAGTCCTTGTGGCCACCTACCAGTGACCAGTGAAGACCTTCTGCCAATTCTGGCTTTCTGATGCTTCCAGCAAAATTGGCACTTCCATCACTTCCCCGACTCCTGTGAATGTCTACAGCCCTTCTGAGTTTGCAGAATCCAGTGCTGCTATGGTCTTCTGCTCTGGGTATTCTGTAAAGGTTTTGATAAAAAGATCCATTTTGGTTTCAATCACTCTTTTATTGAATTGATTAGATTAGAAATAATCTAAGCTTGAGCTGGAAAACAATCTAAGCAAAAGATAGTTTTTTTGTCCTCCAAATGACAATCTCCAAATGTCACTTGCCAGGTCAAATCACAATATAATCATGAAATCAAGTTTTCAAATAATCAACAAAGATCTTCCAAAGCAATTTTCTCCAAAACTCTGAGGCAAACAACCCCTATCTTAACTGGAACATATCACCACATCATGAAATCATACAACTATCTTCAGCTGGAGATAAATCCCCCCAAACTAGCATGAAGCATACATAGATCAGAAATCAAAGTTTATGAAAATGTGTCCAGTGTGGGAAGCTGGCTACAGACTGGAGTGACAAAGGCACTTAAACCTACTATTTTCTCTTCTACCTTTAACCACATCCCCTGTAGTCCTTTTTAACTATGTATTAATTACTACATATTTTAGCCTAAAACATAAAACTAAGAAGATATACTAAGATTCTATTGTAAAATGTTACGTCTTTCCACAGTGAGACCAGATTAAGTCACTGTTAATTTTTCATCACCTGCTGATTATTTTTGCAAGCATCCTTGTGAAGATAATAAGCCTGAGTCTTTTTGGTTAAGGAGGATAAAACACTGAGATGGAGACTGAGTAGGAATGAGAAGGAGGAGAGAGAGGTAGCAAAAATATTATGTGTAGGTGATCATTTCTACTGAAACTGCAGAGATGTAATTATATATAATATTGAAAGGTTTAGATGAAAAAAGTTCAGATCATTTTAACAGAACTTTCACTACTATAATTACCTATAATACATAAAAGTTTAGGTAAAATGGGCAAAGGATATGAAGAGGCACTTCACCAAAGAAGACATTCAAGCAGCTAACAGATACGTGAGGAAATGCTCACAATCATTAGCCATTAGAGAAATGCAAATCAAAACCACAACGAGATACCATCTTACCCCAACAAGGCTAGCATTGAGCCAAAAAACACAAAACAACCAATGCTGGAGAGATTGTGGAGAGACTAGAACACTTAGACACTGCTGGTGGGGATGTAAAATGGTACAACCACTTTGGAAATCGATTTGGTGCTTCCCTGAAAAGCTAGAAATAGAAGTACCATATGATCCAGTAATCCTACTTCTTGAAATATATCCTAGAGAAACAAGAGCAGTCACATGAATAGATACATACACATCCATGTTCATTGCAGCACTATTCACAATAGCAAAAAGATGGAAATGACCTAGATGCCCATCAACAGATGAATGGATAAACAAATTATGGTATATTCACACAATGGAGTACTATGCAATGATAAAGAACAATGATGAATTTGTGAAACATCTCATAACATGGATGAATCTGGAAGGTATTATGTTGAGTGAAATTAGTCAGTTGCAAAAGGACGAATATTATACGAGAGCACTATTATAAAAACTCAAGAAAATGTTTAAACACAGAAGAAAACATTCTTCGATGGTTACGAGGGTGGGGAGGAAGGGAGAGGAGTATTCGCTAACTAGATAGTAGAGAAGAATTATCTTAGGTGAAGGGAAGGACAACACACACTACAGGGGAAGTCAGCAAAATGATACTAAACCAAAAGCTAAGAAGTTTCCTGAATACAACCAAACACTTCAAGGAAAAGAGTAGCAGGGGCACGGGTCTGGGGACCATGGTTTCTGGGGACATCTAGGTCAATTGGCATAACAAAGTTTATCTAGAAAATGTTCTGCATCCCACTTTAGTGAGCAGCGTCTGGGGTCTTAAAAGCTAGCGAGTGGCCATCTAAGATGCATCAGTTGGTCCCAAACCACGTGGAGCAAAGAAGAATGAAGAACACCCAAGATACAAGGAAAATATTAGCCCAAGAGACAAAAAGGGCCAAATAAACCAGAGACTCTGTCCGCCTGAGACCAGAAGAACTAGATGGTGCCCAGCTACCAACAATGACCACCCTGACAGGGAACACAACAGAGAGTTCCTGATGGAGCAGGAGAAAAGTAGGGTGCACAACTCAAATTCTAGTAAAAAGACAGGACTTAACAGTTTGATGAGACTGGAGGAACACCAGAAGACATGGCCCCTGGACTCCCTGTTAACCCAGAATTAAAACCATTCCTGAAGCCAATCCTTCAGACAAAGATTAGACTGGACTATGAGACATAAAATGATACTCATGAAGAGTGTGCTTCTTAGCTCAAGTAGATACATGAGACTAAATGGGCAGCTTCTGTCTGGAGGTGAGATGAGAAGGCAGAGAGGGTCAGGAGCTGGTTGAATGGACATGGGGAATCAGGTGGAAAGGAGGAGTGTGCTGTCACAGTATAGGGAGAGCAATGAGGGTCACATAAGAATGTATGTATAAATTTTTGTATGAGAAATTAACTTGAATTGTAAACTTTCACTTAAAGCACAATTAAAAAAAATAAAAAGGTTTAGGTGAAAAAAAAATCAGAAAAAAATTTTTTTTCTCTTTTGGCATAACTGAGCCCAAAGCCTTTGTAAATCTCAGCATGTAAGTGTTGCTTAATTACTGTCAGGAGAAGGTGAGGTCAAGTGACTCCTTGTCACACTTCAGCTTTCTGGAGAGAAGAAATGTAAACTCACAAAAGCAAATGATAAAGAATTTAGGTTTCAATCAGGAGAAATGGCCTCACCTTCCTGCTCTGAAGAAGTGGCAAATGGGAGACTTGTTTTGGGTTTTGGATACATGATATCACCTCTGTAAGAATTACATGTTGTGTTATTGCCTTTCATCATTAGAAGAAACCTAACATTTCCCAAATGGGAAACAATTACCCTGGAGTGGGCTCTGACGTCTTTATTTGTTCTGAGGAATGGAGCTGTGTTCACCCTGTAATTACAGTGACACAACATTGGCTAACTTTGGCAGAGCAGAACAACCTTCGTCATCACCTCATCCTAAGAGGCAGAAATACTTGCACTGTCTTTCCAATAGCCTGAGCACAATGCGTTTAGCTTACACGATAATCAGAGAACTACTGCACCAAAATCCCCAGGGGAAGGACCTAGAAATTTGAATGTAGGAATTCTTGTCATTCACCAATTTGGGAAATGCTGAGAGATCCCTAAGTCGCTGCCAAGTCTAACTCTCCATGACATCTCAGCTGCTTGTTTTCAATGAGAGCAAAGGAGCAGGCATATGAGAACCACCTGGGGAGCCTTTTCAAAATACAGACTCTTTTTTTCCCAGAACCCGTATGGGATTATGTATTATGTGTGAGATAATTACGTATGATACTAGAATAACTATGGATGACACAGGAATCTCTGAAGAAGTTGGATCTACGCAAGTTTTGAAATGACCTTCAGTTTTAACCTCCAGTCTTCACTGACAACCACTCATCTATGACTTTGATGGAAAGGATATGTTACCATGGGCTGCTCCTTCAGCCACTGTGTATTCATAGAACTCCAATCATTTATTCACCCAGAAAAGTTTTAAGTCCTTGTTCTTTTCATTGTCCTCACATCTTTCCTGTCAAATAAAACTACCATGCATATAGCATAGTTTTAAGCACTATAGATAATATAACAAGGCAATGTAAGTTCCCTATCCTCATGACACTTACAGTCTAGTTGGATGAACAAGGAAAACACCTCAAAGTCAAATAAAAGTTCAGTCAAGCGTACAAGAGTTATCTGAAAGGAGAATGTGGTTGAGGGTCAAATAACAGTATAACCAATACGTGCTTTGAAGATGGAGACTTCATGGGTGAGCCTTGAAGGATGGGCAAGAATGGAATATACACAAAGGAGAAAAGAATGGAGAGGCATAAAATGATGGAAAACCTACTCTATTAAGAAAACACTTAAAATTAATGAAAGCATGGATCATTTACTCTGGAAAATTTAATTTACTCCCAGTTTTTGTCAAATGACGTAAGTTTTTGTTTTGCTTTGGAAATGCAAACTGTGTATCTTTTATACATACAACATTTGAATAAGTGATATTTGCATTAATGTCAACAATCTTGGGTAACTATTAAGTGTACGAAATAATTGTCCATCATGTTGTTGTTAGGTGCCATCGAGTTGGTTCCACCTCATAGAGTGAAACACTGCCCAGTCCTGCACCATCCACACGATCGTTGCTATGGTTGAGCCCATTGGTGCAGCCACTGTGTCAATCCATCTTGTTGAGGATTTTCCTCTTATTCACTCACCCAGAGGATTGATCCCTTCTGATAACATGTCCAAAATATGTGAGGACAAAATCTCACCATCCTCGCTTCTAAGGAGCACTCTGGCTGTACAGCTGTGTTCCAAATGTATTTGTTCTTCCGGCAGTCCATAGTGCATTCAATATTCTTTGTTAACACTATAATTCAAATGCTTCATAAGATATCCATCACAAGAACTGAAGATCACAAATCTGTATGATGAAGATAACCATTACAAGTACACACTATTTAAAAAAATGAAAATTTGAGAGAAGATATCTATAGCATCACCAAAATGAAAAACTGAATGACTGAAGAGAAGACACTCTGCCTGATGAATTGAAGTAAGAAAAATAAGAAATGATGAATTGGTTAAAGGCCATAAGAACAACTCAGAAGTCCTGGTAGAGAAGTGTCCCTAAATTCGTGGATTGTGAGAAGCTGGGTAAGGCATACTCACAGATGTTGCATTTTTATTACTTGAGGACCTCCATGAAGTTTCAACTGACAATGGCAAATTTTTCAAATTTTACTTGTTTTAGGTGAGTTTACAGCACAAATTAGTTTCTTATTCAAAAATTCATACACAAGTTATTTTGTGACATTGGTTGCAATCCCCACAATGTGTCAGCACTCTCCCCCTTTCCCTTTCCACTCCGGGTTCTCCTTGTCAATTCATCCAGTTTTCCTGTCCGTTCCTGCCTTCTCCTCTTTGCTTTTGAACAGGCGTTGCCCATTTGTTCTCATGTACTTGATGAACTAAGAAGCACATTCCTCACGCGTGTTGTTTGTTTTATAGTCCTGTCTAACCTTTGGCTGAAAAGTGGACTTTGGAATTGGCTTTAGTTCTGAGTTAGCAGGGTGTCCAGGGACCATAATCTTGGGGGTTCCTCCAAGTCTCTGTCCGACCGGTAAGTCTGATCTTTTTTTTGTGAATTTGAATTTTTTTCTACATTTTTCTCCCGCTCTGTCCGGGCCCCTCTGTTGTGATCCCTGTCAGAGTGGTCGGGGGTGGTAGCAGGGTACCATCTAGTTCTGGGCTTACGCTGGTGGAGACTGTCGTTCATGTGGTCCTTTAGTTCTTTGAACTAATATTTTCCTTGTGTCTTTGGTTTTCTTCATTCTCCTTTGCTCTGAACATGATGAGACCAATGGTTGTATCTTAGACAGCCACTTGCAAGCTTTTAAGACCCCAGATGCTACTCACCAACATAGGATGTAGAATATTTTCTTTATGAACAAGGTTTGCCAATTGACCTAGATGTCCCCGGAGACCATAGTCCCCAGCTCTCAGCCCCAGTAACTGGATTCCTCAAGGTTTTTGGAAGTGTCTAGGAAACTTATATGGCTTTACCTTGGTCAAGTTGTGCTGACTTCCCTTATATTGTGTTGCCTTCCCCTTCACCAAAGTTAACACTTGTCTACTACCTAGTTAGTGATTTCCCCTCCCTACCCTTCCCCTCCCTTGTAACACTCAAAGATTATTTCTTCTGTGTATAAACCTTTTCTTGGATTTTAATAATAATGGCCTCATACAATATTTGTCCTTTTGCGATTGATTTATTTTATCCAGTATAGCACCCTTCAGATTCATCCAAGTTGTGAGCTGTTTCAAAGATTCATCATTGTTCTTTATCATCATGTAGTATTCTATTGGGCGTATTTACCGTTATTTGTTCATCTGTTGATGGGCACTTAGGTTGTTTCCATCATTTTGCTATTGTGAATAATGCTGCAGTGAACATGGGTGTGCACATGTCTATTCATGTGACGGCTCTTATTTCTTTAGGATGTATTCCTATGAGTGGGATTGCTGGATCTTATGGTATTCCTATTTCTAGATTTTTAAGGAGGCACCATATCATTTTCCATGGTTGTTTACCATTTAACATTCCCACCAGCAACAGATAAGAGAAGAGCTCTAATCTCCCAGCAACCCTCCAACATTTGATATTTTCTGTTTTTTTTTTTTTTATTAGAGCCAGTAATGTTGGGGTGAGATGGTATCTCACTGTAGTTTTGATTTGCATTTCCCTAATGGCTAATGATCGTGAGAATTTCCTCATGTGTCTGTTAGCCACTTGAATGTCTTCTTTGGTGAAGTGTCTGTGGATATCCTTTGCCCGTTTTTTAATTGGATTACTTGTCTTTTTGTTATTGAGGAGTTGAAGTATTCTATAGGTTTTAGAGATTAGACCCTTGTTGGATACTTCATAACCAAAAATTTTTCCCGGTCTGTAGGCTGTTTTTTTATTCTTTGGTGAAGACTTTAACGAGCGTGTTTGATTTTTAGGAGCTCCCAGTTATCTAGTTTCTCTTCTGGTGTTTGTGCATTGTTACTCATGGTTTGTATTCTATTTAGGCCATGTATTAGGGCCACTAGTGTTTTCCCTATTTTTTCTTCCATGATCTTTATAGTTTTAGGTTTTATATTTAGGTCTTTGATCTATATTGAGTTAGTTTTTTCGTATGGTGTGAGGTATGAGTCCTGTTTCATTTTTTTTTACAGATGGATATCTAATTTTGCCACCACTGTTAAAAAGACTGTCTTTTCCCCCATTTAATGGACTTTGATCCTTTGTCAAAGATCAGCTGACCATAGGTGGATGGATTTCCGTGTGCGTTATTGATTCTGTTCCATTGGTATATTTGTCTGTCATTGTACCAGTACCAGGCTGTTTTGACTACTGTGGCTGTATGCTAGGTTCTGAGATCAGGTAGTATGAGGTTTCCTACTTTGTTCTTTTTCTTCAATAATGCTTTGCTTATCTGAGGACTCTTTACACATAAAGTTGGTGATTCATTTTTCCTGTCTCATTAAAGAATGTTGTTGGTGTTTGGATTGGGATTGTATCAATACATCTGTAGATCTCTTTGGGTAGAACTGACATTTTCACAATGTTGAGTCTTGAGAGTGGCAAATTATAAGGGGTGATGTGCAAGACTGTATTTGGTCCATTCCCTAAAAGAAGTATGGGAAGCAGAAGTCACCCACCAGCAAGCTTCTCCCTCATTTACTTTCAGAAACCACTGAAATTTAACCAGACTTGGATACAACAATCAAAGGGTATACACAAACCTCAGGGTGCTAGGAATAGAAACAGCAACAAGTTGGGAGGCAGGGTTAGATGTAAGCACAGCAAGGAGGTTTCCTTTCTTTCAGTTCTTTGTCATTATTGATAGGTGATAAGCAGAGGCTAGAGGTCCCTGGGTGATGCAAACAGTCAAGCATTCAACTACTAGCAGAAAGGTTGGCAGTTCGAAACCACCTAGAGTCACCTCAGAAGTCAGGCTTGGCGGTCTATTTCAAGGTCAAGGCCTTGAAAACTCTATGGACCACAGTTCTACTCTGCACATACGGGGTCACCATGGGTCGTAGTCAACTCGAGGGCAACTAACAAGAAGGCAGAGGCTGGCCTCACCAATAGGTGGCTCCCTGCTCCAAAGTATCAGCCTCACATCCATGAGCCCACTCTTTCTCGGAGCAATGCAGGTTTGATTCATAGTAAGGAAAACCCTTCGAAATAAAAATAACATACCACGCTTGCTTTCATTTGGAAAATATTTTAAAAAGATAATAACACCCAATGCTGGTAAGGCTGTAAAGAAATTGGCACATGATTGGTTTTCAAGATTATTGTATATTCGTATGATGGAACACTACACTGCTATTAAAGCTAGGTATTTTTACTGGCATTTAAATATTTTCTCAGTTAAACATAAAAATGCTGTTCACCAGAACTGTACAGTAGAGTATGATTCTATACACGTACATACACATAAGCACACACGTACACCTATAAATATTTTAAACATGAATTTAAACAAGTGCACGTACATTTATGTTTGGTGGATGAAGTTACTTTTAAAAAACTTCTGGGGGTGAATTTAACAAAATGCATACTCTATCTCAGAATAACGTGGTTACAAATGATTTTCACTTTTTACCTTTTTATTAGCTTTTCAAAGGGTATGAATTTCTTCTGCAATTAAACATGGATCATAAGTAAAAGCAAGTATTTCTCTGACACACTCATAGCTGATATCATAATCATTTATTCTTAACAGTTACCTAGAAAAACAAAACCAAACCGATTGCTGTCAAGTTGATTCTGGCTCATAGCGATCCTATAGGACAGAGTAGAACTGCCTTATAGGGTTTCCAAGGAGTGGCTGGTGGATTCGAACTGCCAAGCTTTTGGTTAGCAGCTGAGCTCTTAACCTCTGAGCTGCTAGGGCACCAAAATCCCTGTGAGGAGCATGCCCAAACTGATGGATGTGTGTAGGGGGAGACGGCAGGCTACAGGCAGGGGTGAGATGAAGCTGCAGATGCTGCAAGCTGACCCTCTAGTGCTTCCTCCAGATTCTACAGGCCACTCCATTACCATGTCTCTTGGCATTGTGCCTCCCTGACTGCCAGTTAAGTAATGCCACCAATGGTAATGGATTAAACTTTATAGTCCCCCTGGAAGCCCCACCCCATACCACCCTGAGAACAAAAAGGATACCCTAAACTCTCAAAAAGACCGATATGGGAAAAAGGCTTATTCAGGGCCAAGAAATTGGTTCTCTGCCTTTGGGGCTAAGAATCCTAGCGTCCTGGGTGCCATTGAGGGTAGCCTAGGAGGTGGTAGGCTGCGGGTGGGCAGGTCCCTTTGGTCCCATCAACTCCTAGCCCCAGGGGAGTGGTAGGACCAGTCCTCCGGAAAAATTAACATAAAAGAAAACCCTGATTCATAGGATTTGCTGATTTTCATGGTGTAAACAGTCCCTTTATAGCAATTTCAAGTTACTAATGGTTTTATGTGATTGTTGTGATTGTTAGTTGCCGTTGAGGCCATTCTAAGTCACGGGAACTCCACGCGTGTAGAGTAGAAATGCTCCATAGAGTTTCGGAAGCAGATCGCCAGACCTGTACCCTGAGGTGTCTCTGGGTGGGTTTGAACCTCCCACTTGTGGCTACTTGTCAAACACTTAACCATTTGCATTTGATAGGTTGGCAAAATTCCTTATATTTAACCATCAGCTTTCGTCAGCTGGTACAAGCGCACACCAGCACACCACTACTGAGTCAAACAATGGCCTTGCCGCTGTTCTTTGTTTCATAGCTTGGCAATCCCAATCCCTATAACTCTGCAAATGAAAAACGTGAGTACCATTCCCATTAATCAAAAATTAAAGTGACGCTGATAAAGGTCCATTCATAAGCCTGGACAATAGGTCATAATTCACCCCTGTTTTCCGCCTACATTCTTACATTATCTGCCATCAGTACGACTTCCCTTAAAGAAAAGACCCTTGAAGGGGACCCTCCTACACACACATCATTCCAGTCTTGAGGTCTGGTAACAGAGACTGCTTCAAAGCCCACACATGCTACATGCTGTCAACAATTGAGTCTTTGATGGCCTGTGCCTATTCCCTCCCCCAAAACCAAACGTGTTGCCTCCAGTCAAATCCGTCTCATGAAGACCTCATGTGTTAGAGAGTAGAACTGCTCCATAGGGTTTTCTTGGATGTAATATTTAGGAAAAGCAGATGGCCAGGCTTTTCTTTCATGGAGCTGCTGGGTGGGTTCGGACTGCCAACCATTAGGCTAGTAACCAACCCCATGCTGTGGAGTGGATTCCAACTATAGGACAGAGTGGAACTGCCCCATAGGGTTTCCAAGGAGCACCTGGTGGATTCGAACTGCCAACCTTTTAGTTAGCAGCCATAGCAGCTCTTAACTACTAGGCCACCAGGGTTTCCTATTAGGTTAGCGGTCAAGTGCAAACCATTTGTCCCACAGAGGGACCTTATCCCCTCACCAAGCTCCTTTAATCACCCTTCCCAGAGTAACTTTCTTATTATCCTGCCTGGATCAAACATTTACACTTCTTCTTTTTAAGCTGACATTTACTTAGATTTTATGCAATTTTAAATGCCAGCAACTTTCCAGTTCTAACCCTGGCAGACCCAGCTATAGTTTGAAAGAATCGTTTTTTCACTAAAATGAAGACTCCATGGGGGTTCCTTTCAAGAATTTGCATTAAATCATAACAAGCACGTGACCCTAATACTCCCCAGTACGTTTTCTCCTTTTCAGAATGGGCAACTGATGGCTTGACATAACTAACACCATAATGAACCTGTAATTTTTTTTTTCTTTTTTCTTTACCTTCTCCCTTTTTGCATACCTTCGTTAATGGCTTTGTTTTGCGCATACCTTTGTTAATGACTGTGTTTTATGACTTAGGATCCCCCACAGGAAGATTACAGCCCAGATGTCAGGGACCTATATCTTTAGCCTGATAAGAAAATGTCCGGTTGCCTATCTCTTTAGTATGATAAAGAGTCCCTTGTAATTATCTTGGAGTGAATAATACTTCCAACCTTTGTAAAAATCATACATAAGCTCTGATGTAAAAATGTCTTTTGGGACTCCACAAGGACAGCCTGTGTTGCTTGCTGTTGGATGCCCGGTAGTATACACTTCCTAAATTAAAACTTTCTTTGTCTTTCTGACTTGGAGTGTGTTTCATTGGCTCGATTGCTCCAGGGCACGGACCCTATTCGGGTAACAAGTACTTTCTTCAGGACTCTGCTGGATGCATAAATATTAAGAGCAACAAAAATATGTTTAAAGAAAAGCACTCAGTTTATCTGAAATGGAACTTTTCTTAAAGTCACAATTGTGTTTTTTGAAAGGAAGTCAGGGAGCCTTTTAAATTTTTTTCCCCTGGTATCTTCAACTGCCAAAATCCTCTCTCCCACTGCCTCGATTCTCTTCTGAAACATAAAATTGCACAGTATGTTTTCACCGCCAGCATATCCCTTATTAACAGAGACAAACAACAATGCTGAACTCTTAGCAGTATTTACATATAAGAGATGTACTTACAATAACACTCCGAGAAACGCCATTTGAGGGAATCCATGGCTACAACCTCCTAACTTAAAATCTGCAACAAAAAGGTAAAGCAATTATGGGAACTACAGGGCTCTGGCCTGCTGCTGTTAGGACGGTGGGTTTGGAAGTTCCCAGTCATTGTTAACTAAGCGCATGGAAGTGCTCAACAGCAGGAAAGTAAGTCAATAGAACTTGTCAGTTACCCGTGGCAGCTCAGGAAATGCTGTGTTGGTCATTTAACGCTTCCCATCTCCCCCACCCAATGCATTCCTGGGGAATGAGAGCCGAATCATTTGACCTGCAGAAGCCAACGTGTTAATCGAGTCTGTGAGCCGAAAACCAGTTCAAACTGCAATCCAAATTAATGGATTGGTTAATGTCGGTAATGATGAAATGCAAAAACCTCCACCCTACATGTTCTTTTCATAGATTGAGGATATTTTTGTAATAGCTCATAGTACAGGGTTAAGGACCTAGAGAAATTTAATGATCTTTTAAAACAAATAAGCCCCCTCCCCAAGTAAAAATACAAATACATATGTAACACATCGCCCGGAGCAAACAATGCCCTGATTCTGCTTGGAGGTCTGATATACTAAGATGTCAAGGGAATGAAGCAAAGGAGAAGCAACATCTTTGAAGCTCATCCGTGCAGACAGCTGGGTTTCCAAGAGCTCTGCATACATACAATGGCCTTACTTATAGATTCTTTTCAAGGATTTCCCTTTGTTTCATTTGTCTTTACATCTTCAGAGGTATTTTGCTGTTGCTATTGTTGTTTTTCTTTGTATATTTGTCTTTAGTCCTGACATTTGCCCCCCTTTTCTCTCTAATGCTAGATAAGAGTACTTTTCTTATTTCAGAACTCATCTCAAGGGTGGACCCCATAGGATGAAAGAGTAGCCTTTGTGGTGGACCCTGCTCTCTAGCTGTTCCGCATTTTTCCCGTAGACTTCAGCAAGCTTGAGTAATGCAAATGTAAGCAGTGAGGATGCTTATGCTGAACTGACCCGGGATCAATTGCTCAGACAGGCTGATGGGAAGATCTGAGGAAGGAAGGCCAGACACAGGGCAATGAGAAAGAAAAGATTTATGTGACAGATGGGTCAGCAGTGACGGGTGGAGAATCTTAACCTTAGCAGTGTTGCCTTTTACAATTTAAGTAGCACTCACACTGAAAGTATTTTATTTGGTGGTTGCAAGAGTTCTGTGAGGTACACGGATTATGCATATTTTTAAAGACAGCTTTATTCAGATATCTTACACAACATTCACCTGTTTAAACTGCGTAATTCGATGGTTTTAGACATATTTATAGAGTTGTACAACCATCACCATAATCTAATTTGAGAACATCTTCGTCACCCCCATAAAGGAATCACATACTCATTAGCTCATCAGTCACTCACCATTTCTCACCCCTGCTTCCTGTCCTGGCCCTGGTCCCCTAAACCAGTATCGATCATTAAAAGGAGAAAAAAAACTGCAGACTGAGTTATTTTATGAATATAGATACAAATTTTCCAGGCAAAATAGTAGCAAAGTAAAGTATAAAAATGATACTAGATCATAACCAAGTTGTGTTTATTCCAGGAGTGCAAACGTGGTTTAACATTTGAAAATTAATCAATATAAAATTCTACATTAACAGAAAAAAAGGAGAAAAATTAGTTATTTCAAAAGATGCAAGAAAAGAAGTTAATAAAATTAAAACCCTAGCTATAATTAAAACTCTCAGCTAATGTATAACAGATGAACATGCCCTTAATCTGAGATAGGATGATATTTCAGCAAATATCAGACTTGAAAATAAAATATGAAAAAATGTCCTCTAAGAGCAGCATAACTCCTATAAACACTTACAGTCCACTTTTTACTTGACATTTTGGCCAATGAAATTAAGGCAAAAAAGAGAGAAAAGGTAGAAGGATTGTAAAGAAGAATAAAAACTGTCTCTATCCACAAATGACAGAATTGTGCATATAAAAATCCTATAGAATCCACAAATGAATGAAGAAATAAATAAGTGAACTTGGCAAAGTTTCTGGATGCAAGGTTATCATACAAAAATAAATTGTTGTTGTTAGGTGCTGTCCATTTGTTTTCTACTCATAGCGATCCTGTGTACAACAGAATGAAACACTGCCTGGTCCTGCACCGTCCTCGCAATCCTTGTTATGCTTGAGCTCATTGTTGCAGCCACTGCGTCAATCCATCTCTTCAAAGGACTTCTTCTCTTTGGCTGACCCTCCACTTTACCAAGCATGATGTCTTTCTCCAGGGACTAATCTCTCCTAATAACATGTCCAAAGTACATGAGATGAAGTCTCTTCGTCCTGGCTTCTAAAGAGCATTCTGGCTGTACTTTCTCCAAGACAGATTTGTTCATTCTATTGGCAGTCCATGGTATATTCAATATTCTTTGCCAACAGCATGATTCAAAGGTGTCAATTCTTCTCCAGTCTTCCTTATTCATTGACCAGCTTTCACATGTATATGAGGCAATTGAAAACACCATGGCTTGGATCAGGCACACCTTAGTCCTTAAAGTGACATCTTTGCTTTTTAACACTTTAAAGAGTCCTTTTGCGACAGATTTGCCCGGTGCAATGCCTCATTTGATTTCTTGACTGCTGCTTCCATGGATGTTGATTGTAGATCCAAGTCAATGAAATCCTTGACAACATCAATATTTTCTCTGTTTATCATGATGTTGCTTATTGGTCCAGTTATGATTTTTTGTTTTCTTTATGTTGAGGTGTAATCCATACTGAAGGCTGTAGTCTTTGATCTTCATCGGTAAGTGCTTCAAGTCCTCTTCACTTTCA
>NW_004444137.1:3524692-3626725 GCF_000243295.1 Trichechus manatus latirostris | reverse complement strand
TATGTTGAGGTGTAATCCATACTGAAGGCTGTAGTCTTTGATCTTCATCGGTAAGTGCTTCAAGTCCTCTTCACTTTCAGCAAGCAAGGTTGTGTTACCTGCATATCACAGGTTGTTAATGAGACTTTCATCAATCCTGATGCCAAGTTCTTCTTCATATAGTCCAGCTTCTCTGATTATTTGTTCAGCATACAGATTGAATAAGTATGGTGAAAGGATACAGTCCTGACCCACACCTTTCCGGACTTCAAACCACTCAGTATCCCCTTGTTCTGTTCAAATGACTGCCTCTTGATCTACGTACAGGTTCCTCATGAGCACAATTAAGTGTTCTGGAATTCTCATTCTTCATATTGTTGTCCATAATTTGTCATGATCCACATAGTTGAATGCCTTTGCATAGTCAATGAAATACAGGTGTCTTTGTCATCTAGTGCTGCTATAACAAATACCACAAGTGAATGGTTTTAACAAAGAGCAATTTATTCTCTCACAGTCTAGAAGGCTACAAGTCAAAATTCAGGGCATCAGCTCCAGGGAAAGGCTTTCTCTCTTTTTGTCGGCTCGGGAGGAAGGTCCTTGTGATGCATCAGTCTTCCCTTGGTCTGGAAGCTTCTCTGTGCAAGAACCTCAGGTCCAAAGGACACGCTCTGCTCCCGGCACTGCTTTCTTGATGGTATGAGGTTCCTATGTGTCTCTGCTCGCTTCTGTCTTTTATATCTCAGAAAAGACTGACTTAATACACTATCCGATCTTGTAGACCTCATCAGTATAACCTCATCATAGTGATACAGTTTACAACACATAAGGAAATCAAATCAGATTACAAAATGTTACACAATCATACAATACTGAGAATCATGACTTATACATTTTTGGGAGGACATAATTCAATCCATGACAACAGGCAACATCTTTCAGGTATCCTCTGCTTTCAGCCAAGATCCATCTGACATCAGCAATGATATCTCTAGTTGCATGTCCCCTTCTGAATCTGGTTTGAATTTCTGGCATTTCCCTGTCAATGTACTGCTGCAGACATTTTTGAATTATCTTCAGCAAAATTTTACTTGCTTGTGATATTAATGATATTGTTGTATAATTTCCCCATTCTGTTAGATCACCTTTCTTTGGAATGAGCACAAATATGGATCTCTTCTAGTCGGTTGGCCAGGTAGCTGTCTTCCAAATTTCTTGGCATAGATGAGTGAACGCTTCCAGCGTTGCATCCCATTCTTGAAACATACCAATTGCTATTCCATCAATTCCTGAAGCCTTGTTTTTCACCAATGCCTTCAGTGTAGCTTGGACTTTTTCCTTCGATGTCATCATTTCTTGATCACATGTTACCTCCTGAAAGGGTTGAGCGACAATTTTTTTGGTACAGTGTCTCTGTGTACTCCTTCCATCTTCCTTTGATGCTTCCTTCAATGTTCAGTATTTTGCCCATAGAATCCTTCAGTATTGCAACTTGAGGGTTGAATTTTTTCTTCAGTTCTTTCAGGTTGAGGGATGCTGAGCAGGTTCTTTCCTTTTGTTTTCTAACTCCCAAGTCTTTGCACATTTCATTATAATGCTTCACTTTGTCTTCACGAGTCACCCTTTGAAATCTTCCGTTTACCTCTTTTACTTCACCATTTGTTCCTTTTGCTTTAGCTACTCTTTGTTCAAGAGCAAGTTTCAGAGTCTTTTCTGACATTCATCTTAGTCTTTTCTTTCTTTTTTGTCTTTTTAATGACCTTTTGCTTTCTTCATGTATGATGTCCTTGACTCATATCACAACATGTCTGGTCTTCCCTCATTAGTGTTCAATGTGTCAAATCTATTCTTGAGATGGTCTCTAAATTCAGTTATGATATACTCAAGATTGTACTTTGGCTCTTGTGGACTTATTTTAATTTTCTTTAGCTTCAACTTGAACTTGCATATGAGCAGTTGATGGCCTGTTCTGCAGTCTGCTCCTGGCCTTTTTATGACTATGATGTTGAACTTTTCCATTGTCTCTTTCCACAGATATAGTCGACTTGATTCCTGTGTATTCCATCCAGGGAGTTCCAAGTGTATAGTCAACATTTTTATTGTTGAAAAAGATATTTGCTATGAATAAGTCATTACCCATACCCGTTGCCGTTGAGTCGATTCCAACTTGTAGCCACCCTAGAGGACAGAATAGAACTGCTCCATAGGGTTTCAAGGAGCAACTGGTAGATTCAAACTGCTGACCTGTTGGTTAACAGCCACACTCTTACCCACTGCACCACCGGGGCTCCTAAATAAGTCGTCGGTCTTGCAAAATTCTACCACGTCATCTCCAGCGTTGTTTCTATCACCAAGACCATATTTTCCAACTACAGATCCTTCTTCTTTGTTTTCAACTTTTGCATTCAAATCACCAGTAATTATCAATGCATCTTGATTACATGTTTGATTATTTTCAGACTGCAGAAGTTAGTAAAAATCTTCAATTTCTTCATCTTTGGCGTTAGTGGTTGATGCATAAATTTGAATAATAATCATATTAACTGGACTTCCTTATAGGTGTATGGATATTATCCTATCACTAACAGCATTGTACTTCAGTATAAATCTTAAAATTTTTTTTTGATGATGACTGCGATGCTGTTCCTCTTCAATTTGTCATTCCTAGAATAATAGACTGTATGATTGATGCTTCCTTCAATGTTCAGTATTTTGCCCATACATATATATATAGCTATATACATATATATATGTATGTATATATATATATATATATATACACATAAAATTAAGTCTGAGAAATGGTTTGCCTCAAAGTGGAAGAAGATACTTGCAATACATATAAGTGATGAAAGACTCATATTCAGAATATATTCTTCAAATCATTAACACAGAGTCCAATTTTTAAATGAGTAAAAGTTGTAAGCAGGCACTTCACAAAGGAGAATATCCAAATGGCCAATAAATATGAAAAGATGTTCAATCTCAGATATCAGGGAAATAAAAATTAAACCACACTGAAATACAATTATCCTTTCACCCAAATGGTAAAATTAAAAAGACTGGAAATACCAAACATAGATGAGAATGTGGCACAGCTGTAATTCCTTTGTGTTGGGTGTGTAGATAGGCACAAGCATTTTGGAAAACTATTTGGCAATATCTATTAAAGATGAACATATACATGTCCAATGATTGAGAAATTCCACTCCATGTATTTACTCAACAGAAATTTTATACATGTGTTCCAAAACACAACAGAACTATCGTTTCTCTTTTTTTGTGATAGCAAATAGTGGAAAACTGGGAAGAATCTAATCATTCCTCCACAGTACAATGAAAATACAAATTGTGTTATTGTCACAAATAGAATACTATGCATCTATGGAAACAAAGTGAACAATGGCTCCACACAACAGCATGGATTAATCTTACAAACATAAAGCTGAGTAAAACAAGCCAAACACAAAAAATATGTATGTATGGTTCTCTTTACATCAAATTCAAAAATAGACAAAATTAATCTATGATTCTGGAAGTCAGCATAGTGGTTATCCTTCGAGAAGATGGAGGCAGTTGTGATTGAAGGGCCACACGGGAGACATCTGCCATGGTAGGAATACTCTACTTCTTGACTCGCATAGTCTGGACATGGGTTTGTTCAGATGATGATAATTCAGAATGCTAACCCGTAATAAAGATATTTTTAAAATATGAAGACTGGGATAGATTTATGTAATGAGGAGTCTAACTCCACGTTTTGATGTCTGACTGTTGAGAGCCTTCAAACCTCACCAGTCTCATTTCCCCTTGTGCCTTACATCTGAGCAAGATGACAAGAAAGTCTGGGTACTGTCTCCCTTGGTGCTGTGGGAGATTGAAACCACAAAATCCTCCGCCCGTTACATGTAGGAACTTTCATCCCACCCCACCATCTGCCCACAATAAAGACCTAGGCCTGTCTCCTTGCCTAGCTCTCAAGTTACTTCAGACCTACTTTCGAGGCCTGTCCTGCTCTCCCCAGATATCTTAATAATTTAAGTAATAACTTTTTACTCTCTTGGTGCACGTGTGACATCGTCAGTCTAAACATCAGGATCAGATTTTGGGCTTGGGACCCTCCTGCTTTTGCAAGATGACCACAACAATTTGTTAGATGTTTTCTAGCAAATATAAGTGTTTTTTTTAAGGCAAAGCAATGCACAGAATTTTGTGTATTTTCTTACATGATTGTATAAAAGAAATTGGAGGCATGCATGCACATGCACGCATATATCTTTATAATGTCTGGATATAAAACAGAAACATTATTTTTTAGAAGAGACACAAGAAATTGGAGACTATAGTAGGAACTATTGTGTCACAGTAAAACTTTTTGTAAAGTTAACACTTTGCTTTTACTATGTTCCTTTATTATTTCTCAAGTTTAAAAAAAAGCCAGTTCGGTCTACTGTACAAAACGAAAAAAAGAAGAGAAGAGAAAGAAAAAAAGAAAGAAAAGAAAGACAAAGAAAAGAGCAAAAGGAGAAGAAGCAATCATCAGAATAAATAAGAGAACAAAAAAGTGTGCGCAGAAGTCTAGAATACGTGGTACATTCGAAAGATTTATTTTTGTGAGCGCTAGGAGAAGAATTACCCTGCAAGGTATTAGTCACACGCATGGCTCAAGGTGAAAATGAAGATTCTGTTTTGGCAAATGGTTAATTTTCATCACTTCTTGCCATCCTTTGAGAAATATATTTTGTAGAGTATATGCTATTAATGGGACTACTACTTTTATTCTTCTATAAACTTGAACACTCAAGTCAAAATATGAAAGAAAAAGTAATGAAATATAATCCAGAAAAGTGCTTGAGAATACTTCGAAAGCTTCCCACATATTTACCAGGTAGTTTGTACTTTCATGAAATACATTCGAAATGGTTTCCTCTTTGTGATACTATGCATATATAGTCCATCCAAGCCTTTAAAAATAGCTGAAGTTAGTGTAATGAGGCTCACTTATTTGTGAATTATGGGGCTAGAGGAGTTGATCTTCAATGACCACTTCCAGCCAGAATAGTTCAACATCCAAGAAATCTACCTGCACAGATGTCTCTCATTTGTAGGTTTTAATACAGACAACATTAAAAATGTTGACCTTAGAATCATGGAGAAATATATATATATATCTATCCCTGGTGGCACAGTGGTTATGTCTATCACCAAGTCATTATTCTCCAACTACTGATCCTTCTTTATTTCCAACATTCACATTCTAATCACCAGTAATTAGCAATACATCTTGATTTCATGTTCGATCAAGTTCTGACTGCAGCAGTTTGTAAAATCTTCAATTTATTCAGCTATGGCATTAGTGGTTGGTGCATAAATTTGAATAATAGTTGTATTAACTGATCTTCTTGTTGGTGTATCGATATTATACTATCACTGACAGTATTGTACTTCAGGATAGATCTTGAAATGACCTTTTTGATGATGAATACACCACCATTCCTCTTTAATTTGTTATTCCCAGCACAGTAGACCACATGGTTGTCCAATTCAAAATGGCAAACTCCTGTCCATTTCAGCTCACTAATGCCTAGAATATTGATCTTCAAGCATTCCATTTCATTACTGATGACTTCAAATTTTCCTTAATTCATACTTCATGCATCCCATGTTCTGATTAATACTGAATGTTTGCAGTCATTACTTCTCAGTTTGAGTGGTGCCACATCAGCAAATGAAGGTCCCAAAAGCTGGACTCCATCCACGTCATTAAGGTCCACTTTACTTTGAGGAGACAGCTCTTCCTTAGTTGTAATTTGAATGCCTTATAACCTGAGGGCTCATCTTCTGGCACTATATCAGACAATGTTCCACTGCTATCCATAAGGTTTTTACTTGTTACTTTTTTTGGAAGTAGATCATCAGGTCCTTCTTCCTAGTCTGTCTTAGTCTGGAAGCTCTGCCGAAACCTGTCCGCAGTGGGAGACCCTGCCAGTATTTGAAATACCAGTTTCCAGCATCACAGCAACATGTATGACAAACCGGCAGAGAGGTGGTGGTTAGCAGTGGAGCACAAACCATTTGCACTGCCCAGGGCCTTACAAAACAAAGAAGTTGTAGTTAAAATGAAACAAACACCTAGAGCTCTCTAGCTATATGCATTTTATAGTTTATAAAAGTGATGTCAAGGCATAAACTCCAGTTTAAAAGCATTATTAGTTGTTGCTTAAAAAAAAAAATCCACAGATTACAAGTCTTAGAAAAACTTAAATGGGAATGAATCCAATTGGATATGCTTCACTCCCCCAAGGATTAGATGAGAATTCAAAGTTAAACCCAAAAAACCATTGACATCAAGTAGATTCTGACTCATAGTAAATCTATAGCACAGAGTAGAACTCACCCCATAGGGTTTTCAAGGAGTGGCTGATGGATTCAAACTGCTTGCCTCTTGGTTAGCAGCTGAGCTCTTAACCACTGCACTACAATTCAAAGTTAGACCTTTTTATTATTCATACATAAGTACATACCTGACTTATGTTTATATCTAAAATTTGAGAAACTTAAGGTTATAATACCTGGTCAGAGCGTTCTTTTTCTCTTTATGGGTTGCTTCCCAAGACCTCAAAAAATCTAGGCTTACTAGTCAACTTCTTTATTACCTGTCCATTGCTGTAAAGGCAACTTGTTTTTAATGTGAGCTCTGTCAGGCTGAGTGGTAATGCTTCTCAGAACACTGCGATATTCTAGAATCCGTTTTGCCTTTTTTATAAGACTCAATGTTTTTACAATAATAATGCTTCTAAATCACTGTGCTATAGTAGTTATAGTTATTTTGATAAAAATTACTTTAAACCATTAAAATATGTTATAGAAGCAAAGTTCCATATCTCGAAGTTGTACATGATGTTGATATCCTTTTGTCTATGTCAAAAGCACATCCTCGTGATGAAATTATTTAAATATCTATGTTGAGCATTTAGAATCCCAAAAGAAAAAATTACAAACTTTGAATGGGAAATTTCAGCTCGATGTATTATTTTGTTAATGCATTCTAGAGTCCATTTGCTTTTGTATGCTTTCAGAAGAGTAAGCTAAATTGTTATATATAACTTTTTTTTCCCAGCAAAGATTTATGTAATTATTTTAAGAGACTTGTGTGAGTTGGTAATTATATTTCACATTATGCACTCATATATCCTCAAATAGTTGTATATAAATCAAATTATATAAAATGGGATATTTCCCATTAACTTAAATTATTTTGATACTTTAAATTATGTTTCAAAGAACAATGTCTGTTAATACTTTAATTTGATCTTGTCCATTTCTCCTACTTCCAATCTCCCTAAAACATACAATTTTTTTTTATTCTCTCTCAAATTCTCTGGAAGAGTGTATTTACAAGGATACGTGAAATGCAAATAATGAGTTCCAATTTATCTCTCTGGAAAGACCAAATGGTTCTGTATAGGTACTGTCAAAATGTTATAAAACAGTGATAGCTTTATATAACATTGAAACTAGAAGAAAATTAAGCAATCATTTTACGTTTACATTAACCTTCTCGTTTTACAAATTTGAAAACTGGGCACTGGAAGCATAAAATTGCCAAAAGTAAATAAGCAACTTGGAGACAACCCAAGATGGCGGCTTAGTCAAATAAACCATGCCATCTCCTACAGCAAAGACCCAAGAAACCAAGTGAAACTGATACAGATGACAATCTTGGAACCCTGAGCAGCAAAGAGAAGGACAAAGACTTAGATCAAACACTGAATGGAGGGAGAAACTGAATGAAAACTGCAAACGAGGAGATTTATGGATCATAGGAGTCCTACTAGCCAGCCCAGCACAGCGTGGACATCTTGAGACAAAGCAAGCATGTTCCTGGGTGAGGAGCACAGGAAAGCAACTTCACAGAATTCTTAATAGGAGACAGAGATACTACGTAGACAAACTTGGAGTGAAGCAAGTTTCCATTTGCACTTCTGCCAAATGATCAGTAGATGTTAGCACCCTCATCCAACATCCACCCAGCTGCAATGTCACACATCCCACACCCAAACAGTTCCTGCAGGCCACCTGCACATGCACTGAATCCTCTTGATCCCCTACCACCTACTAAGACATAAATTCATGCACAGAGGGACTATCCCATCCATTAGGCTACCACTCCCTCACAATGGCTACAGAGACATCCTGCCTTGACATCCAGAGGATGTACTAACTGCTTGCACCAACCCAGAAGGATCCTACAGTCCCACAAGGGCTGCGAAGGGGCCCTGACCACCCAACACTTGTCACCTGCTATGGATTGAACTGTGTCCCCCAAAAATGTGTATTAACTTGGGTAGGTCACAATTTCCAGTATTATGTGGTTGTCTACAATTTTGGGACCTGATGTGATTATCCTATGTGTTGTAAATCCTAATCTCTATGATGTTAATGAGGCAGGATTAGTGGCAGTTATGTTAATGAGGCAGAACTCAATCTACAGGATTAGGTTGTATCTTGGGTCAATCTCTTTTGAGATATAAAAGAGAGAAGCAAGCAGAGAGGAGAGGGACTTTATACCACCAAGAAAGAAGCACCTGGAATAGAATGCATCCTTTGAACTGGGGCAGCTACACTGAGAAACTCCTAGACCAGGGAAAGATTGATGATAAAGACCTTCCCCCAGATCTGACAGAGAGATAAAGCCCTCCTCTGGAGTTGGCACCCTGAATTTGGACTTCTAGCCCCCTAAACTGTGAGAGAATTAATTTCTCTTCATTAAAGGCATCTTCTTGTAGTATTTCTGTTATAGCAGCACTAGATAACAAAGACATTGCCCAGTAGCAGGGAAAGAACTAGCTGTCTCACCTCCACTCAATTCTGTAAGGGAAAACATATGAGGGTAACCACGGAGGACACACATGTGGGTGTGATCCACCATACCCACTAGTGAGAGGATATCACACTGAGTCAACTGATACCATCAAAGTCGTACATAGACCATTACCACAGAACAATAACAATTAAAGTGATACAAAAGAAGTAAGACATTCTAAAGAGAAAGAGAAGAAACATAGCTCCTGATATATCAAAACAATGTGGGGACCATGGTCTTGGGGAGCATCTAGCTTAATTGGCATAACATGGTTTATAAAGAAAATTTCCTACTTTCTACCTTGGTGAGTAGTGTCTGAGGTCTTAAAGGCCTGTGAGCAGCCATCTAAGATACTCTACTAGTCTCACCCTTTTGGGAGAATGAAGAAAATAAGATACAAGGGAAAGATTAGGCCAAAGGACTAATGGCCCACAACTACCATGGCCTCCACCAGACTGAGTCCAGTACAACTAGATGGTGCCTGGCTACCACCACTGACTGCTCTGACAGATCACAACAAAGGGTCCTGGACAGAGCTGGAGAAAAGTGTAGAACAGAGTTCTAACTCGCAAAAAAAAAAGACTAGACTTACTGGCCTGACAGAGACTGGCAAGACCCCAAGAGTATGGCCCTCGGACACTCTTTTAGCTCAGTAATGAAGTCACTCCTGAGGTTCACCCTTCAGCCAAAGATTAGACAGCTCTAGAAAACAAAATGAGACTAAGGGGGCACAACAGTCCAGGGACAAGGACTAGAAGGCAGGAGGGGACAGGAAAGCTGGCAATAGGGAACCCAAGGTCGAGAAGGGACAGTGTTAACATGCCATGGGATTGTTAACCATTGTCATAAAACAATATGTATACTAACTGTTTAATGAGAAACTATTTGTTCTGTAAACCTTCATCTAAAGTACAATTAAAGAAACAAATCCATTGCTGTCAAGTCGATTCCGACTCATTAGTCATTAGGGAAATGAAAATCAAAACCACAATTAGATACCAGTTCACACCCACTACGATGACTACTATAAGAAAAACAGAAAACAACAAGTGTTGGAGAGGATGTGGAGAAATTGAAACCCTCATCCATTGCTGATGGGAATGTAAAATGATGTAGCTGCTGTGGAAAACATTGGTGTTTCTAAAAAAACTAAACATAGAATTTCCATTTGACCCAGCAATTCCACTCCTTGGTATATACCCAAAAGACTTGAAAGTAGGGACTCAAACAGATACTTGTACACCAATGTTCATTGCAACATTGTTCACAATAGTCCAACCATGGAAACAACCCAAATGTTCATCAATAGATTATTGAATAAACAAAATGTCACATATACAAAAAAAAAAAAAAGCCAAAACAAGCAAATCAGGACAAAACAAATATACTATCAATAAAAATTATATAAATAAATTAATGCCTTAGTAACTTGGAGACAGCAGACAATAACAAATCATATGAAGAAATAGGATAAGATGGCTCCAACCAGTGAGCAAAATAAAGGAACAGGAAAACCTTCCTAATGAAGAAATGGTAATAGTACTACGTGATAAGGAATTCGAAAGACTTATATGTAAGCTCATCAAAGAGATCAAGGAAAACAGAGGCAAAACTCTAGGAGAATTCAGGATAACAAAACAAGAACAAAATGACAAACTAAACATATAATTAGAAACCACACAAAAACAACAGCTAGAAATCCAGAAGATTGACAATAAAATATCAGAAATAGAAAACACAATGGAAAGACATAGAATTGAATCAGTGGAAGAAAGAATCAATGAAATAGAGGACAAACACCTGGATGCTAATTTGTTTGAGGAAAAATCAGAAAAAAGAATGAAGAAAGCCTAAGAGTTATGTGGAAGGCTATCAAGAGGAATAATTTACAAGTAATACGAATTCCAGAAGAGAAGGAGAAAAGAAGTACAGAAGGAATTTTTGAAAATATATTGGCAAAAAACTTCCCAAACATCATGAAAGACAATAAGGTTTCCATCCAAGATGCTCAATGAACCCCATACAGGATAGACCCCAAAAGAAATTCACCAAGACATATCATAATCAAACTTACAAAAACCAAAGACAAAGAAAGAATTCTGAGAGCAGCTCCAGAAAAATGAAATATCACTTACAAAGGGGCACCAATAAGACTAAACGCTGATTTCTCAGCAGAAACCATGAAGGTAAGAAGGCACAGTAATGACATATATAAAATCTTGAAAGAAAATAATTTCCAACAAAGTTTCATATATCCAGCAAAATTATCTTTCAAAGATGATGTCAAAATTAGGACATTCCCAGATAAGCAGAAATTAAGGGAATTTTTAACCACCAGACCTGCCTTACAAGAAATATTAAAGGGAATCCTTTGGACGGAGAACCAACAACATTAGACAATAACCTGAGGAAAAAACCACACAACAATATCACCAAGATCCAATCCAGATAAAGATTTCACAAAAGCAAAATAAAGCTGCAAAACTGATGACAGGGAACCAGAGATGTTAAGCTATAAATGATGACAACTTCAAAACGAAAAGAGGGAATAAATGGTGTAGTTACAGAACTTCCATATGGAGAGGAAGTCAAACTGATATCAAGATATAACAGACTGTTTTAAACTTAGGAATATAAAAGTAAATTCCAGAGTAACCACAAAGAAAATTAATAAATCTACTCACCAAAATAAAAAAGGCTCAGTAAACACAAAAACAACAACAACAAAAGATAAAAACCAATCCATATACAAAAGGAACTCAGTGCAGAAAATTAAATGTAACAAAGAAACCATTAACATGACCCAACAAAGCATAATAAAACAGCAGCAGTGAATTCATATCTATTGATAATCACACTGAATGTAAATGGATTAAATGCATCAGTCAAGAGACTGAGAGTGGCAGAATGGATAAAAAAATCAAGACCCATCAACATGTTGCCTAAAACAGACACACCTTAGACACAAAGACATAGATTGGTTAAAGATCAAAGGATGGAAAAAAATACATATATCAAGCAAACAGTAACCAAAAGAGAGTAGGAATGGCAATAATAATCTCTGATAAAATAGACTTTAAGTCAAAATCCATTATAAGAGACAAAGAAAGGCATTATACAGTTATTAAAGGATCGACTCATCAAGAAGACATAACAATAAAAAATACTTATGCACCCAATGACAGAGCTCCAAAATACATAAAACTAACAAAATTGAAAAGAGAAATAGACTGTTCTACAATAATAGTAGGAGACTTTAACACACTACTTTCAGTGATGGACAGAACAACTAGAAAGAAACTCAACAAAGATACGGAAGATCTAAATAACACTTTCAGCCAACTCGAACTCATTGACATATACAGAGCACACCACCCAAGAGCAGCACAGTAAACATTCTTCTCCAAAGCACATGGATCATTCTCCAGAACAGACCATATTCTAGGCCACAAAGTAAGCTTCAATAAATTCAAAAATGTTAACATAATACAAAGCATCTTCTCTGACCATAATGCTATAAAACTAGCAATCAATAACAGAAAGAACAAGGAAAATATTAAATATATGGAAACTGAATAACATCTTACTCAAAAAATATTGGGTAATAGAAGAAATTTTTAAAAATTTAAAAATTCTTAGAATCAAGTGGGAATGAAAACACAACATACTAAAACCTTTGGGACACAGCAAAAGCAGTGCTCAGAGGAAAATTTATAGCAATAAATACACACATCAAAAGAGAAGGAAGGTCCAAAATCAATAACTTAGACCGACAACTTGCAAAAATAGAAAAGAAACAGCAAAAGAAGACCAGTTACCAGAAGAAAGGAAATAATGAAGATCAGAGTAAGAAAAAATAAAATACAAAGCAGAAAAACAATAGAAAGAACCAACAATACCAGAAGTTAGTTCTTTGAGAGGATCAACAAAATTGACAAACCACTGGCCAAAATGACAAGGGAAAACAAAAATGAAAAGACTTAAATAACCAAAATAAGAAATGAAATGGATGACATGACAACAGAATCAACTGAGATAAAGAGGATCATAACAGAATATTATGAAAAATTGTACTCCAACAAATTTGAAAACCTAGAAGAAATGGACAAATTTCTAGAAATGCACTACCTACTTAAACTAACACAAATAGAGGCAGAAAACCTGAAGAGATCCATAACAAAAGAAGAAATGGAAGATGTCAAATCCCCTAACCACCCCCCCAAAAAAAACCTCAACTCATATGGCTTCATTGGAGAATTCTATCAAACATTCAGAGAAGAGTTGACACCAATTCTACTCAAACTATTCCAGAACGTAGAAAAGGAAGATACTCCCTAATTCATTCTGTGAAACCAACATAACCTTGATACCAAAGCCAGGCAAAGACACCACAAAAAAAGAGAATTACAGACCATGAATATAGATTCAAAAATTCTCAATAAAATTCTTGCCAAAATAATTCAATAGTATATATATATAAAAAAAAAATACATCATGATCAAGCAGGATTCATACCAGAGATGCAAGGATAGTTCAACATTAGAAAATCAATCAATATAATTCACCACATAAATAAAACAAAGGAAAAGAATCACATGATCATCTCAAAGGATGCAGAAAAAGCATTTGATAAAATCCAACACCTTTTCCTGATAAAAATCCTCAGCATAATAGGAATAAAAGGGAAATTCCTTAACATAATTAAGGGCATATATGCCAAACCAACAACCAACATTATTCTCAGTGGAGAAAGATTGAGAGCATTCCCCCCTGATAATGGGAATGAGATCAGGATGCCCATTATCAAAACTCTTATTCAATATTGTACTGGAAGTCCTAGCCAGAGTAATAAGAAAAGTAAACGAAGGGTATCCAAACTGGAAAGGAAGAAGTAAAACCATCCTTATTTGCAGATGACATGATTTTGTACACAGAAAATCCCAGACACTCCACAAGAAAATTGCTGGAACTAATAGAGGGATTCAGCAAAGTGGCAGATTACAACATCAACACACAGAAATCAACTGGATTTCTCTACATAACAAGGACAACTCTGAAAAGGAAATCAAGAAAATAATACCATTTCAATAGCCCCCAAAAGAGTAAAATACCTAGGAATAAATCTAACCAGAGACGTAAAAGACTTACACAAGGAAAACTCTAAAACACTACTGCAAGAAACCAAAAGACTTATGTAAATGGAAAAATATTCCATACTCATGGACTGGAAAACTTAACATTGTGAAAATGTCAATACTACCCAAAGTGATCTATAGATATAATACAATCCTAATACAAATCTCAACAACATTCTTTAATGAAATGTAAAAAATAATCTCCAACTTTATATGGAAAGGAAAGAGACCCCCAAAGGCTAAACCAATACTGAAGAAGAAGAACAAAGTAGGAGACCTCGCACTTCCCGATCTCAAAAGTTTCTACGCAGCCACAGTGATCAAAATGGCATGGGACTGGTTCAATGACAGACATATAGACCAGTGGAATAGAATTGAGAACCCAGGAGTAAATTCATCCTTCTACGTGCAGCTGATCTTCAACGAAGTGCTGAATTCCATTCGATGGAGGAAGAAACTGTCTCTTTAACAAATGGTGCTGGCAAAACTGGATATCCATTTGCAGAAAAGTGAAACAGGATCCATACCTCACACCATGCACAAAAACTAACTCAAAATGGATCAAAGACCTGAATGTTAGGCTTACAACTCTAAAGTTCCTAGAAGATAACATAGGGAGAACACTAAGGGACCTAATTTTCAGCTCGAATAACCTATCAAACACAGCTAAAAATGCATGAACAACAGAAGATAAATTAGATAACTGGAACCTTCTAAAAATTAAATACTTTTACTCATTTAAAAACCGAAAAACAAACAAACCCATTGCCTTGAGTTGTTTCTGACTCATAACGACTGTATAGGACAAAGTAGAACTGCCCCATAGGGTTTCCAAGGAGCACCTGGGGGGTTTTGAACCGCCGACCTTTTGGTTAGCAGCTGTAGCTCTTAACCATTATGCCACAAGGGTTTCCTCATTAAAAGACTTTAACAAAAGAGTAAAAAGAGAACCTATAGACTGGGAAAAAAATCATTGGCCATGACATATCTGACAAGGGTCTAATCTTTAAAATGTACGGAAAACTTCAACTCAACAACAAAAAGACAAACAATCCAATCCAAAAACGAACAAAGGACCTGAACAGACACTTGACCAAAGAGGACATTCAGGTGGCCAACAAATACATGAAAAGATGCTCGAGATCATTAGTCATTAAACCAGTTGCCAACCAGTTGCTGTAGAGTCGATTCCGACTTATAGCGACCCTATAGGACGGAGTAGAACTGCCCCATAGAGTTTCCAAGGAGGGCCTGGTGAATTCAAACTGCCAACCTTTTGGTTAGCATCCATAGCACTTAACCACTACGCCATGAGGGTTTCCAAAGAGGAGGTACTGGGGATTGAACCCAGGGCCTCATGCACGCTAAGCACATGCTCTACCACTGAGCTATACATGCAAATCAAAACTATAATAAGATACGATCTCACCCCTGCAAAAATACAAAAAAAGAAAGGAAGAAAGAATACTAACAGAGGTAGTGGTCATGTTATTTATTGAACCTCTAGAAGAAAGTGATTCCATGGACTCCAGCGGAGGAAAGTGTATAGAGAACAATAGCCCGAGTCTGTTTCTAGAGCGGAGGAGTAAACAGGGTGCAGAGCAAACGTTGTTAATAGCAACTGGCAATGTGGGAAGGCAGGAGCATGACTGGAAGGTAAGTCATGGAAAGGGTTGTTGGTTTCTCTGGTGTTGGTTTCTGGATGGATACTTGAAGAGGATCATTCCATAATTATAATTATTGCTGTTATTCAGATGCAGAGAGGGGATTAGATTAGAGGAGAGAGAACATGGAGGGTGAAATTCAATAGCTCACCGGAGTATGTTTTAGAACAAAAAATTTTTTACACTTTTTTTTAAAGGAAATATTATGTTCAGGTTCCATGTATTTCAAGTTTTGGTATGTATTCTATACCATATATTATTATTATAGTGAAATTTTTTACATATATACATCCAGACTCAATCAAGTAATCAAGATTTTGCTATACTGGCTTCATCTATCCCTATTTTTGTTGTTGTGGTTGTTTTGTTGGTGAAGTAGTTTAAAGCTAAGCCAAGACTTCCTGTCATTTCACTCATATCATACTTAAGTATAAATTTCAAAAGAAAAACAAGTCATTATTGGCATAATCTCAATGCCTCTACAATACTTAACAAACTTAGTAATTTCTTAGTAACATCTAATACTGACAACATACTCATATTTCTCTAATCACCTCAAAAGCATCCTTCTACATTTGGTTTATTCAAATGTGAACCAAAAAATGTTCTCCACACTGCCTTTGGTTTAGCCTCATAAACTTGTTTTCAAGTAGTCTCTTTCCCCACTCCTTTTTAATGAAATTGATTTGTTGAAGAAACTGAGTCAATTGTTCTATAGAATATCTTGCATACCTTCCTTCTTCATGTTGTTTAAATTGTTCCTCTGCTCCCCGTATTGCCTATAAACTGGAAGCTCTAAAGGCTTGATTAGATCCAGATTTAGTGATTTTTGGCAAGAATGCTTCACAGGGGATGTGTTGCCCTTCATACTTCATCACATCAGGATACATGTGAGATCTGGTTGTCCCCTTATGAATGATCAGTGGACTAGAGTGGTGAGTGCCTGATCTCTTCACTGAGACATTTCCCATCTATGTTTCACCTCCTGCTGTTATCACCCACCAATGACCACTACTTAAATGAGAGATTTCATGAGAGAATGTAAAATTTGATTCTCTATCCCTGGAATTCTTCTGTAGAAAAGAATTTCCCTTTGTCAACTTCAGCTATTTAGTTTCTATAAAATACTGTTTGTACCAGAAAGGCAGCAATTTCTAGTAAAGTGGTCCCTTCAGTGATGACCAATAAGGGTGTTTTTGTTTGTTTGGTTGATCAGGTCGTTGACGTTTGCTATTTTTCTATTTCTTTTTTATATGTAAGTATGAGCTCATGGGTTATTATATATTCAATATGCTTCATTGAGCTGAATCATGATTCCAGTGGGGGTCTCATCATGTTGCTCTTTTTTTCATTTTACAAGACCTATTCATTTTGCATCACGTAACTGTAATTTGTTTTATATCATAAAGCTGAAAGATTTTATCTATTTTTTTTAAAAGTTAACATACAAAATATATTTTGCTCCACTTTATTTTTAACAAAATTTAATATGAGAAGTTTATTTTGCAGGTAAGCCCTACTTGACACTAAGTCACCACTTTTTCTATAAGTCATAATTGTGCTTCATGTTTTAATGCTTTGGCTATAAATGAACCTCAGTGTTCAGGCTAAAAAAAGTTGATAGTAAATAGTCTTTTTTTTTTTTTTTTTTAATGTTGAGAATCAGTGTATGATCCAGCTTCCCTCAGACTGACAGTGACAAATAAGATTTAAGAACTTTTCTCCTAACGCTACATCAGCTTTCTCTCAGGTGACACTAGAAGCAGACCTACTCAGACCCAATGACTTCCTTGTGGCGCTGTCAGGCTATTACACTAGTTAACTGTTACATAGTAGATGGCGATGGCGAAACACCTAATTTAATGAAATATTATTCTCTGGAAGCCATAAGCCTATTTTCAAAGATATCTCAAAAGCAACAGTTTATCTGAAGGGAAACTCTGATTGTATCATACTAAAATCTTCTCTTTTCTTTAACCTCTGTGTTTTCTGTCTTCCTTCCTTCTTTCATTTCCTAGCCTCCCCCCACACACTTCTTCTCTTCCTTTGTCTTCTCTTCTTATTTCCTTCTTTTAGCTGTCTTTTTTTTTCCTGCTGATTTGGGGGAATATAAAAATGCTTGAGATAAGCTCATAGCCTGAGTTTGGAGCCCTGGTGGCTCAGTAGTTAAGAGCTACGGCTGATAACCAAAGGTCGGCAGTTCAAATCCACCAGGCCCTCCTTGGAAACCCTATGGGGCAGTTCTACTCTGTCCTATGGGGTTGCTATGAGTCAGAATCGACTTGATGACAGCAGGTTTTTTTGAGTTTTATATATATAATTATTATTATTATTATTACAGAAAGTCTTGGCTCTTCCAAAGGCTTATTTCCTTGCACCTGCTCCAGCCTTTCTGTAGTTGGATTTGAGTTCACTAACTTCACGCGTATGAGTGCGTACATACACATAATACCAACAGCGTAGAAACAATGAAATTCTGCTGCATTACTTTGAGGGAAGATTTTTCCCTTAAGTCAAATCCCTTGACAAGCTTGTCATTTGCCATCAAGCATGTCATTTTTCCCCTCAAAGTCTTATTGGTCATTTATGTGATCTATGAACAAATAGTAGGAAAGTCAAACCTGAATTTGTGGTTATGTTTATCTTCTAGCTGTCTTAGAGTTATGATTCCCAAAGTCTAAGCCAATTACGGGCCTAAACTACTTTGGACCTAAAGAGTTCCTGTGAGTTGGGCTTAGAACCAAGTTTGCATCAAGCATTGTGCCATAACGATATTAGGGAATGGAATAATGATATATATCTACCATATGCATTAGACTGAACCATATGAAATTGCTTATATCATATGGTTACACCTAACACTAATTACACATATACACACACACACACATATTCATGTAAATATATTGTTTCCCACATTTATGAAGAAGCTGTTGTGATTACTTAAAATGCATGTAAGACCTCACTGCATTTAATGTTGCTTTTTCACCTCTTTTGCTTCAGCAATTGAGTCAAAAAGAGATTAGTCAAAAAGAAGGATGATGGAGAAGGAGTATATGTTAGTTTCCTATTGATGTTATAACAAACTTAGTGGCTTAAAACAAATGTATTATCTTTGTTATCAGTTCTGTGGGTCATAAATATGATGCAGGTCTCACTGGACTAAAATCAAGGTGTTAGCTGAGCTGTGTTCCTTCTGAAGACTGTAGGGAAGAAATCATTTCTTTGCCTTTTCCAGCTTCTAGAGGCCTCCGGCCTTCCTTGGCTCATGGCCTCTTCCATAGTCAAAGCCAGAAATGGCTGGTTGAGTATTTTTCACACGGACTCACTTTGACATACCCTTCTCCCTTTTTCTTCCCCATTTAAGGACCCCATTGGGCCCACCTGGATAATCCAGGATGACCTCCTTATGTTAAGGTCAGCTGATTAGCAACCTTAATTCCATCTGATATTTTAATTCCCCATTTCTAAGTAACATAACTTATTTACAGATTCCAGGGATTAGGACCTGTACATCTTTGAGGATCCGTGATTCTGCCTACCACAGAGTGACAGAGTGCTTTATTTTGAGGGTATGATAAAGAAACAGATATATGGGACAAGAAATATAAATCACAACTAGAGAAAGGGCTTTGACAAAAACAACAAAACGATACTTGAACTTGAAATAAAAGAGCTGAATTGAGTGACAGACTGTAGATCGAGTATGAGGAGCTACTCAGTAAAATGTCATCCCAGGGAAGGAAGGGCTAGGTGGATCCAGGCAGGGGTAGAGGCTGAGAGCACTGATGACCTAGAGGAAGGGGAAAACAGGAGTATTGTATCATATCGTATCATATCATGTCATGTTGTGTCGTGTTGTGTTGTGACGTGTTGTGACGTGTTGTGTCATGTCGTGTTGCACTGTATTTGAGGCAGGGACAGAAAGATAAGGAAGAGTTTTATTGTTTCCCCTAGAAAATAGGAGATAAAGTCACTGTTTAAAGTAGAAAGATTGGCTCATCCAGTCTTGAAATGCTAGAAGTGGCCAGGGAGAGATGAGAGATGACCAACCTCTCACCTGGGATTGGAGACATGGGTGGCTTTATGCCAGCCACCAACCCACGGGGTCACACAATGTCTTCCTCAGTTCAAAGAAACTTAGGGGTAAATATAGGAATGCAAATGTTGAGAGTGTCGTGGAGCTCACCGTCTGTAAGTCAGGCACTGAGGAAAGGCAGGTAGACACCTTGGTATCAGTGCCTTGAGGTGGAACCATGGATAATAGAGAGGTAAATAATGTCATGAGCAAATAATGGTAGAGCTGAAGGACTAAAATCTCTCTGAAGTTGGGAACAGGTACCCTGGAAAAAGAAACCAGCGATCTGAAGGGGAAAGATGCAGGACCGTTGAAGATGCTAATGTCAAATGTGATTCAATGTCAGCTGCTCACCACTCCTAGGATGCAGTCTTGGGAATGGCGGACACAGAGAAGAAGTAAAGATAATTTGTGTCATGGACTTCTAGGCTGAGCTTCCATTTGCATATCTATGGAATAAGAATCACAATACATACTTCCACAATTGTGGTGAATAATAAATAAGATAATAAATGAAAGACAGGGTCTGAGAATGGCAACTGGCGGGATAAATTCAGCCTGTAGGATGGATTTGGCTTGAATGAGAATGTCCTTAGGTAAGTGTATATTCTCAAGCAGCACTGCAGTCCCCACATCACCTTTGCCCTGCCCACTGTCCTTGGTTTCCGTTTGTCTGATACCCCTAGGTATTATAGTTTGAAACCTTTGATGGAATGACAGACCCATTGATATTCAATAAGTTACAGTAATGGTGTCAAGGGAGGAGGATGAATATTTTATAGTCCTAGAAGAAGAAATAAAAAGCAACACTTTTTATTTGCTAAAAACATGTCCAAATTTTGTATCAGATCCAACTGTATCTAGAAAAAAACGTATAGTAGTTTAATGTTTTGTTTTTTGCCATTGTTAACATATTATTAATAAAGATCACATCATCAGTTTAACTCTCAATTCAGGAATCTCTGCCTTTCCTCCTCCACCCCTTAAGCCCACACTTGAAAATATTGGTCACTCTAAGTGGTTAATGCGCTTGGATGCTAACTGTAAAGTTGGTGGTTTGAGTCCATCCAAATGCACCTCAGGAGGATGGTCTGGTGACCTACTTCCAAAAAATCAGCCATTCAAAACCCTATGACACATGGGGCTCAATGAGTCAGATTCGACTTGACAGCTAAGTGAACAAACTAATACGCAGGAGAAGGTTGGTGCAGAGAAACGTCAGTATTTTTCTGTCAGTTAAAAACATCATCCTTCAAGATTAGCCATGACTTGAAAAGTGTTGAAGCTAGGTGGTATGTACATGGCAGTTCAATGCACTCTTATTTTGTGTCTCAAATGTCCATAATTAAAAAAACAAAAACAAAAACATTGTCCTTTGCTCTGCAAGACAGTGCACCTGGCATGGTCGTGACCTATGTGTCCACCTGCAGTTGAAAACTTCAGCACCAGAGCAGCTCCTCTGAGAGCAAAGTCAGCCTGTGGACTGACACCTAAAGCCACTGTCTCAGAAATGTCACTCTCTGGGACTCAACATTAACACAAAGCCATTGCCCCAGGGAGAAAGCCATTGCATCTTTCATGTTAACTGTTTGGCCATTGGCAAGCAAGTCATCTCTAAGCCTTAGCTTATAGATGATATTTGCCTCTCCCATTGTTGGTAGGAGGATTGAAGATAATGTATACTAAGGACCTGACACGTAGGTGCTCATAAAGTGGGAGATACTGGTTTTGTACTTTCCATCATAACTTCATCATAACGCTCTTCTGCCTGTCTGGCCTCTAACTCACAACCATTTCATTTCACTGATGTTGTTCTACTTACGGCTGTACTTCTATGAATTCGTAAAACATTTCTCTTGCCTCCCCAGCTTCTAAACACGTGTGCTTAATATATGACAGCTGCTTGGAAGCTGATTTCTGATTAAAATGATCTTTGAAATTCACTTGATTTGACAACAACTTGAAACCATGGGTTATCTGATGCTCTGAAAATGTAGCCATAAAGGCAGATGGTGTCAGACTTGGATCAGAATGGGTTTGCTTCCAGGAAATACCACAGAACTCATTTGCTTTGAGTCAGTCCTGATTTCAAACTTTATTTTCAGTCATTTCATCTTTCTCATAAAAGTGGATTTTAGAATATGTAACCATATGGTTATTCTGGACAGAAAAAAGAGTTGTCTTTGTGCAATATTATTGGCTCAAAGATGGAAGTCACATTCTTTCAAATGATTTCGTCATGGCTCAAAATCTTGGCTTTTAAGTTAAATTTGTCTGTGTTCCAATTCTGACTTTGAACCGCACTAGCTCTGTGCCCTGAGGAAAACTATTTAGGGTCTCCGAGCATCTGTTCTCTTATTTGTAAATCAGGGATAATTAATGCTTTTCTTGCAGAGTTATTGCAAGAATTAAGTGAAATAATCATCCTACATATGAGCTTGGCTTATGACAATAAATGTTAGTTTTCCTCTTTCTTTCTCTGCAGGAAATTGTCTTATGTTTTATCTATGTCCTTTGAATTGTCAGCACCTCTCAAAGGTTTCTCTGGGATTTCTTTCCTACTTGCACGTCACTTTCTTGTCAGCTTCTACCCACTCTTATATCTTTCTTGTACCAACTTCCCTTATAACGTGTTAAAAAATATTCATACTGATTATTTAAAAAAATGTTATGTTATTTGTTCAGGGAAAATATGCTCCAAAGCCTATGAATACTTCAGAATTACCAGACAAAAGGCACCTTTCTGCCCTTCTGCCACAATTCTCTCAAAGTTCTTAACGTATGACTGTGACTCATTCAAATGCATGTTTTAAGTGTGCACCTTCTTTCTTTGCAAATCTTCTAAGCTATTGGACATTAGGAATAAATTTGGCCCACTGGAATCCACAAGGAAACACTGGGTTATGGAGTTTGAAAGGCAATTTCTACCACCTTGTCAGCTCCCTAGCCCCTACTCTAACTTGTCAGCACAAGCATCTCAACTGTTGGGTGACAGAATGATGTTTCTGTCCTCAGTCTATCCTCACTCCAAGCTATTTGATCCTTCCGCCCTTTAGCTGCATTTCCATCTCTACAATTTAAATGTTCCCAAACTCTGCATGCCCTGTTTGTCTCCTGAGGCTCAGAACTGGGCGCAGCATTTTAATACATATGACTATAAGATGAGCAAGAGGAAAAAATCAGCTCACTGCCAAGGACCATTGCATCTATGTTCATATGTTGTCAAGAGACTTGTGACTCCCTTTCCCATCTGCAAAGAAGGATGTCAATAGGTAGGGCCCACCGAACTCAGCCCTACTGTCATTTTCTCCCATTTGCGCAATAGAAGTAGCTTCTTGTTGTTAGCTGTTGTTGGCCCCGGATCCATGGCGACTCCATACACTCAAAACAAAATGCTACCCGGTCCTGTGCCATCCCAATGATTGGTTGCAAATCAGACTATTGTGGTCTGTAGGGTTTTCACTGGTTGATTTTTAGAAGTAGATCTCCAGGCCTTTCTTCCTAGTCTGTCTTAGTCTGGAAGCTTCAATATCATAGCAACATGCAAGCGTCCACTGACAGACAGGTGGTAGCTGCACATGAGGTACAGTGACCAGGAACAGGACTTGGGTATCCTGCATAAAAGGAGAGAATTCTACCACTGAACCACTACTGCCCTCAGCAGAAGGAGAAGCTGGAGCTAAATTCCACCAGTCTCTATAAATGACTCATTCCCTTGGGCAATAGGCCACCTGCTCTCCTTAGATAGAAACTTGGCCAGAGGAAAGGGCTGCAACTAGCTAAAATAATTATCAATTATCAGGTTAATTTTGTTAGTCGAAATAATTTAAAAATATGAATGTACTCTTACTTTTTTTTAAGTTTTTTTCTTCTTTTTTAAAAATTTTATTTATTTTGTTGTTGATATTGTTGAGAATAAACACAGCAAAACATACACCAATCCAACAGATTCTACATGTACAATTCAGTGACATTGATTACGTTCTTTGAGTTGTGCAACCATTCTCACCCTCCTTTTCTGAGTTGTTCCTACCCAGTAATTATACAATCTGCATTCTCACCAGCAATGGATGAGGGTTCCAATTTCTCCACATCCTTGCCAACACTTGTTATTTTCTGTTTTTACTTTTAAATATTCATCCTAGTGGATGTAAAGTGGTATCTCATAGTGGTAATGATTTGCATTTCCTTAATTACTAATGACGTTGAATATATTTTCATGTGCTTATTGGCCATCCACATATGTTCTTTAAAGAAATGTCTATTAAGTCTTTTGCCCATGTTTTTAATTAGGTTTTTTTGTTGTTGAGTTATAGAAGTTTTTAATGTATTCTAGATATTAAACCCTTATCTGATATATGATTCCCAAATATTTTCTCCCACTCCATAGGATGTCTTTTCACTGTCTTGATAACTTCCTTTGATCCTTTTATGCACAAAAATTTATTTTTTATTTTGGTGAATTCCAATGGAGATATATATATTTTTCCTCTTGGTGCTCATGCTTTTGCTATCACATCTAAAATCCATTGCCTAAAAGAAGATCCTGAAACTTTACCTCTATGCTTTCTTCTAGAATTTTAGCGATTTAGTTCTTATATCTATGTTCCTGATTCATTTTGAGCGAATTTTCATATATGGTGTACAGTATACATCCAGCTTTATTCTTTTCCATGTGGAGATCCAGTTGTCCCAGCACGATTTTTTGAAGAGACTTTTTGTTTCCCATTGAATGGAATTGGCACCCTTGTTGAAAATCAGTTGTAGATGTATGGGTTTATTTCTGGTTTCTTAATTGAGTTTCCATTGGTCTATGTGCCTCTCGTTATACCAGTACCTTGCTATTTTATTACTATAGCTTTGTAGTAAACTTTGAAATTGGGAAGAGTCAGTCCTATTTTGTTCTTCTTTTTCAATAGTCTGTCTACTCAGAGTTCATTGCAGTTTCATATAAATTTGAGGATCAGTTTTCATTTCTGCATAAAGGCTGTTGGAATTTTGATAGGTATTGCGTTGAACCTATAGATTGCTTTGGGTAGTATTGACATCTTAACAATATTAAGTCTTCCTATCCATGAATATGGGATGTCTTTCCATTTATTTAAATTTTCTTAAGTTTTTTTTCAGCAATGTTTTATAATTTTCAGTGTACAAATCTTTCACCTTGGTTAAATTTATTCCTCAGTGTTTTATTCTTTGAGCTGCTATTGTAAATGGGATTGTCTCTTAATTTCCTTTTCAGATCATTCATTGGCAGTGTATAGAAATGCAACTGATTTTTGCATGTTGATCTTGTACCCTGCAACATTGCGGAATTCAATTACTAGCTCTAAGTAGCTTTCTTTGGATTTGTTGCGATTTTCTATATATAGAATCATGTCATTTGCAAATAATTTTAGACTTGAGATAATTTTACTTCTTCCTTTCTGATTTGGATGCCTTTTATTTCTTTATCTTGCCTATTTTCTCTGGCTAGAACTTCCAGTACAATGTTGAATAGCAAGGGTGAAAGCAGTCATCCTTGCCTTGTTTCTGATCCTAGGGGGGGAGTCTTTCCATATTCATCCATTAAGTATGATATTAACTGTGAGTTTTTCATAAACGCCCTTTACCATGTTGAGAAATTTCCCTTTTATTCCTAGTTTACTGAGTGTTTTTCTCATGAAAGGGTATTGATTTTGTCAAATGCCTTTTTTGCGTCAATTGAGATAATGCTGTGGTTTTCTTTCATTATATTAATGTAGTGTATTACACTGATTAATTTTCTTATGTTGAATCACTCTTGCATATCTAAGATAAACCTCACTTGGTCATGGTATATAATCCTTTTAATATGCTGTTGGATTCAGTTTGCTAGTATTTTGTTGAGGATTTTTTCATCTATATTTATCAAGAACATGGGTCTGTAGTTTTCTTTTCTCATGGTGTCTTTATCTGGCTTTCGTATTAGTGTATTGTTGGCCTTTTCTGTTTTTTTTTTGGAAGAATTTTAGAAGAACTGGTTTTAATTCTTCTTTAAATGCTTGGTAGAATTCACCAGTGAAGCCATTTGATCCTGGACTTTTCTTTGTTGGAAGATTTTTTTATTAAAAATTCAATCTTTTCACTTCCTATAAATCTTTCAAGATTTTCTTTTTTTTTCCTTGACGCTACCAGGTAATTTATGTGTTTCTGGGAATTTGTCCATTTCATTTGGATTATCTTGTTTGTTGTCATACAATGGTTCATAGTATACTCTCTCTCTCTCTCAGTTTTTTATTTTTATTGTTGTGCAAATATACACAACCAAACGTTTTCCAATTCAACAGCTCCTACATGCACAATTCAATGACATTGATTACACTTTTCATGTTGCACAACCTTTATCTCTATATTTTTCGTAATTATTCTACTTCCGTTAACATAAACTCCATGCCCCCAAAGCAAAAACTCCCCCTTTCCCCTGCCCTACCATTCCTGTTAACCACTAATAAGCTTTGGTTGCTATAGATTTGCTCATTTCATTTAAGCGAGGTCATAGAGTATTTATCCTTTTGTGACTGACTTGGCACTCAGCATAATGTTTTCAAGGTTCATCTGTGTTGTGGCATGTATCAGGGCCTCATTTCTTTCTATAACTCAGTAAGATTCCATTGTGTATGTACTACATTTTGTTTATCCATTCATCTACTGATGAACATTTAGATTGTCTCCACCTTTTGCCTATTGTGAAAAGTGCTGCAGTGAAGACTGGTATGCAGGTTTCTGTTTGCATTCCCGCTTTTACTTCTTGTAGGTATATACCTAAGATGAGAACCGCAGGGTCATATGGTAGCTCTGTGTTCAACCTTTTGAGGAACTGCCAAACTGTTTTGTGCAGTGACTGCACTATTTTCTCCATATCCTCTCCAACACTTTTTGTTTTGGTTTTTTTTTTTTATGATTGCTATTATATTGGGGATGAGGTGGTATCTCATGGTGATTTTGATTTACATGTAGTAGTCTCTTATAATCCTTTGTATTTCTGTGTGAACCATAGTAATGTCCCCACATTCATTTTTGGTTTTAGTCACTAATGTTCTCTCTCTCTCATCAGTATAGCTGAACCTTTGTTAATTTCTTTGATCCTTTTAAAGAACTGATTTTGGGGTTTATTGATGCTCTTCATTGTTTTTCTATTCTCTGTGTCATTTATCTCCCCTGTTGTCTTTATTATTTCTTTTCTTCTGATAGATTTGGGCTTAGTTTACTCTTCTTTTTTCTAGTTTCTCAAGATGTAAAGTTGAGTTATTGATTTGAGGTCTTCTTTTTTAATGTAGGCATTTACAGCTATAAATTTCACTCTCAACACTGCCCTCACTGCATGTAGTAATAACTTTTTTTAAATAAACTGAACTTTTCATTTTGTGATAGTTTAAACTTTTCAGAAAAGTTGCAAATATAATGAATGTATCAGTAATGATTCTGAAGAGAAAAAGAGCCAGTAGGGTGTGTGTGTGTTTTTGTGTGTGTGTGTGTGTGTGCAGAGAGAGAGACAGGGAGATTTCAAGGAATTTGCTCATGTGATTGTGGAAGCTGGCAAATTTAAAATCTGTAGGGAAGGCTGATAAAGTTCTCTTGGGCAAGAGTTGATGCTGCAGTCTTTAAGCAGAATTTCTTCTTCAGGGAAACCTAAGTTTTGCTTTTAAACTTTCAACTGATTCATCAGGCTCACCCACACTAGGGAAAATAGTCCCCTTTACTTCAAGTCAACGGATTGTAGATGTTAACCACATCTATAAAATACCTTCACAGTAACACCTAGATTAGTGTTTGATTGAATAACTGGGTACTATAGCCTATCCCTGGTTAACAGCCAAGCTCTCAACCAAAAGTTCAGCAGTTCAAATCTACCAGCCACTCCTTGTAAACCCCATGGGGGCAGTTCTACTCTGTCCTCTGGATTCAGAATCAACTCGACAGCAATGGGTTTGGTTTGGTTTGGTTTATAGCCTAGCCATGTTGACACATAAAACTTACCATTTTCATATACCTCACATCTAGTTTCCCCTATTTTTAGCATCTTACTTTAGTATGGTACATCTGTCACAACAATCTTGTTGAATTCACTAATTTGTTCTAGAAGTGCTGTAGTAGTATTAGGTTGAACCATATGAATTTGCTAGTACTTGCCGGTGTTTAACCAATAAAATATCAAATTCATGTCATCAATCAAGTAATATAAAAGAGATATAAATGAAAAATGATAGTTAATTAAAAAGCATATATTTCAATAGACAAATGCTTAGGGACAGTGTCCTGGGTGCCATAATAAAGTAGATGAAGGTGTACAATTATTTATAATGAGTAAGCTTACAATTAAAACAAGCAAGACACTCAGAGTCCACATTAACAAGAGGCACAGGATTCTGAAAATGCAAAAGGAAAGATAGACATTAAAATAACGTATAATATTAGGAGAAGTAATTACAGGTCATATTGCATATAACAAGAGAAAGAGGGAAATACGCTTAACTGAAATGTTGTTATAAATCAAGGCAAATTACAGATTGGTAAAATGGAAAAAAAAAGACAAGGCATGAAATTCATACTCATGAGCCCATTTTTGTTTATAGACACAGTCTCAAAATAATTTCCTGTGTTATCACACAGGTTAGGGGAGGGGCAGATTATCCCAGAAAACTTTCCTCCAACTTTCCACATGTGGAAGCTATGTTCAGTCTTTAGTATGTATGAAGAGCTTCCAGAAAATATCTCCCTATCAGTCCCAAAAAGTATAGCAAAAAGAAAATAGTTAACCAAGAGGACATGTAGAGACTCTGTGTTAGGCTGTGAGGCCATTATTAGAGAAAGACTGATGAATAGCCAAAGAGTAGTCAAACCCTAAATCAATCCAATATACACTTTTCACAGCATAGGTTGCCTACCATTGTGCTATTCAAAAGTGTGTATGTGTATTCATATATCTGTGTGTATGTAGTGCTGGACTACTAACTGAAAGGTTGGTGGTTCAAACGCACCCAGAGGCACCTCGGAAGTCAGGCTAGCGATCTGCTTCTGAAGGATCTCAGACTTGAAAACTCCATGGAGCAGTTCTACTCTGCACACATGGGGTCACCATGAGTTGAAATTGACTAGTGGGCAACTAACAACAATAACAACAAGTATATATATAGTTTTATATTAATTGATTGATGACATGAACTTGATAGGTGTGTGTGTATGGGCGTATATAAGTATGTATATATATGAAAAATAGCTTTAAACAAGCTGCATTAATGAAATCCACTGTGATCCTTGTGTTTTGTGTGTTTGATAGTATTTGGCTCTCAGGCTGTTAAAAGGAGTTTCAAATTTCCTTCTCTTTTCTTAGATACTGCAATCGTTCCAATGCTTTTTTAGTAGCCACCCTATGGCATTGAAACTATGTTTAGGAAAATATGGAGTTGGAAATGGAGCTCGATGAGTAGTTTCGTTGTTTTTTTTTCCCGAGAGTGGATATGAAAATCTTAAATATCAGATCTTTTCTAACTTTAAAAATTAAAGTGTATTTCAGCCTCCAAGATACTTCTATTTTAACTTGTTTTACTCCCTGCAGATGGTTAATATGTTTGCTGTCCATTTTAAATAGATTAATAATAAAAGGTGGTATTTTACGAAGATAGAGATCTTTCAATCAATTTAAAATGGTATCAACTGTGAGCAATAGATTTCTAAATCAGAACCTTTAAATGTATCCTTATGTAATTCTCAGAGTGCGAGTATGTCTAAATGACATACATTTATTGATAAATGCCATGATAATCCCCTTCAGGTTAATGAAATTGAGTTCATTTCTTTACAACTTAAAAAGGTCCCATTTAATGTCTTACATACCTTCTCCTCACTTATTGACTATCTCATTATCTGATATTTTGCATTTCAGCAATAGTAAAAACTCTTCTATCCAACTGTTTTGCATATTAACAATGTAGGTCTTGCAGTGATGAACACCGGCGTGCCAGGTGAGAGTAATGCTGGCTTTAATGGTTAAGGTTATGTGTCAACTTGACTGGCCACATGATTCTCAGTGATCTGGCAATTATGTAATGATATAATTTGGCAGTTATGTGATGATGTAGCTTGGCAGTTATGTAATGATGTAACTTGGCAGTTATGTAATGATGTAACTTGGAAGATATGTAATGATGTAGTCATCCTCAATTTTGTGATCTGATGTGATCATCCTCCATTTTTGAAGAACTCTAATTTTGCATAATCTCATCTTTGGAAACTGATCATGTCGATAAGTAAGAAGAAGGTGTGTTATAAAGTAAGGAGTAAACTTGCATTGTTTGTAGAATCACTGTAAGCTCAACAACTGCAAATGCAGACTGATTTTGCAGCAGATTTGCCCAATGGAATACATTATTTGATTTATTGACTGTTGCTTCCATGGATGTTGTCTGTAGATCCAAGTAAAATGAAATCCTTGACAACTTCAGTCTTTTCATCATTTATCATGATGTTGCTTATTGGTCCAGTTGTGAAGATTTTTCTTTTCTTTATGTTGAGGTGTAATCCAAACTGAAGGCTGTAGTCTTTGATTCTCACCAGTAGGTGCTTCAGTCCTCTTCACTTCCAGCAAGCAAGGTTGTGTCATCTGTGTACTGCAGGTTGTTAATGAATCTTCCTCCAATCCTGATGCCGAGTGCTTCTTCAGATAGTCCAGTTTTTTCGGATTATTTGCTTAGCATACAGATTGAATAAATACAGTGAAAAGATACAACCCTGATGTACATTTTTTCTGATTTTAAAACATGCAGCATCCTCTTGTTCCGTTCAAATGAATTACTCTTGGTCTATGCACAGGTTCTACATTAGCACAATTAAGTGTTCTGGAATTCCCATTCTTCACAATCTTATCCATAATTTGTTATGATCCACACAGTCGAATACTTCTGTGTAGTCAATAAAACAGGTAAACAACTTTTTGGTATTCTCTGCTTTCAGTCAAGATCCATCTGACATCAGCAATGTTATCCCTCATTTCATGTCTTCTTCTGAATTTGGCTTGAATTTTGACATATCTCCGTTGATGTACTGCTGCAACTGTTCTTGAATTATCTTCAGAAAATTTTACTTGACTGTGATATTAATAATATTGTTTGATAATTTCTGCATTCTGTTGGATCATCTCTCTTTGGAATGATGGATCTCTTCCAGTCAGTCGGCCATAGATGAGTGAGTGCTTCCAGCGTTGCATCCATTTGTTGAAACATCGCAACTGGTATTCTGTCAGTTTCCTGGAGCCTTGTTTTTCACCAGTGCCTTCAGCGCGGCTTAGACTTCCTCCTTCATTACCATACATTCTTCATCATTTGCTGCCTCCTGAAATGGCTGAACATCGACCAGTTCTTTTTGGTGCAATGACTCTATGTATTCCTTCCATCTTCTTTTGATGCTTCCTGTGTCGTCCAACATTTTGACCATAGAATCCTTCAATATTGCAAGTTGAGGCTTGAATTTTTCTTCAGTTCTTTCAGCTGGAGAATGCTGAGCCTGTCTTCAGGTGTAAGCCACTGCTATCATTCAATCCTATTAGCAACTCAGAAATAATTAGTGCCCAATTTACGGGAAAAGAAACCAAGGCTCACAATGCAAAAATGCCCTGTTATAGTCATACAGGTCATGTGTGGTAGAGCTGGGATTAAAACTCAGGTCTGTCTGACACAGAGCCACGCCCTTTCCACTAGACCATGCTGGTGTCAATCTCTTTTGACTGAATGAATGGGCAAATGGTGAATACAAATAAAATAAATGAATGAGTGACGCTTTATTTGACCTCAGCCTTCTTTTGCAACTAAATCTCCCCTTACAGAGGAGCTGAGACTCCTACAGGCTATTTTACTTTACAATATGAGGAGGTTATATCCATACTACAAAGTGATTTCACATTTGGTGAACCCAGTGCTTTTTCTTGGATGGACTTAAAGCCACTGGAAGCAAAATCGCTAGCTATTTTAACTGCATGAGTCTGTATTAATTCCTTTAGTTTGTGAACCAATAATGAGTCACAGTAATATTGCAGAATCACGTGGGGCTTTTTTGCCTTTTTTGGGAGGGTTGGATTACAAAGCCATTTGGGGGAGTTTTTTGGCTTGAAAAGTGAGGTTTGAAAAATTAAGCAGGTTGAACTAATTTTGTAGGTTAAACTAAAGTGATCATTAGCAATGCAGTCATCATTTCCCTCAAAGGCTGTTTCTACTGAAACTGTTCTTTTTTCCTCTCTATCAAAATGATACATCTGAAATGTAAGTTAAGCAAATTTGATGGACAGATAGGGCAACCCAACAGAAAACACCTGATTGATTCTACAAAGTGATAAAACAATGAGGCTTCATGTGCATGATGATATGACATGTCACTGCATTTGACACAGGTTAATTTTAATAGAAAGATTTTAAAAGCAGTTCTAACTGATAAAGTGTGAAAAGTTAATCAAATGTATTACTGATTATTATTGATATATTATTATTGCCCATTTTAAGTCCAGCATCAAGCACTATAATACGTTGCATATTGTCTTATTTAATCTTTATGTAGCGTATGGTATTTTCCCAATTTTCCATGTGAGGCAAGTGAGGCTGACAAAAGTAAAATAGATTGCATGATCCAGGATCACAAAGCTAGTAATCTCAGAGCTGATAATTAAATCCAGATATGCCTTGCTCCAAAGGCTAAATCTTAAACTTATACTGTACTGTTCATTTATGTAATATCCACAATGCACAGCCCAGTATGTGTGCTAAGTGCTAGCTAAGGGTGTTATAAAAAGTAGCCCAAATGTTTCTGCGTTAACAAAATTGTGAGCTTCATAAAGATCCTAGTGAGGGCATTCCTTGGAGAGAAAACATCATTGCAAAAGTCCTGAGGCAGAAAGTAGCTTGGAAAAGTCCAGAAACAGCTAAGAAGGAGGAGAGCCTAGCCTGCCAGTTCTGTCCTGCTGCTATCTCGTATTCAGCCATCTTCAGTATTACAGCTCTCTCTATCTTCTGGGTCTAAGAGGTTCTCAGTGCAGGAACTCTGGGTTCGAAAGATGTACTCTGATCCTGATTCTTCTTCTTGATGGTAGTGAAGTTCCCCACTTGCTCTCTGGGATTGGCTCCTTTTAAACCTAGGGGAATGGCAAAACTGACCAATCCCCTCCAGGTGTTTCATGCACCTTATTTGCATTAGCAGGCTGTCCAAATCCCCTTGGCGGGCCAGAAGCACCCTACTTGCAGAGTCCTACCCAATCATTCTGTGGGAGCCACAAGACCATGGCTAGAAGGGCCATATTAAAGCAATTCACTGCCCTGCTGATGAGTAAGAAGTGTTTTTCAGTAAACGTGTGGTTAAAATGCTTGTATGTGTCGTATGATATCATCATCTTCCTGGTCATACAGGATTTTTCTAGTTGCCTTGTCAGAACAACCAACCAAATGATTGTGGAAGTTGGTGCATTTTCTTTAAGCCAGGGCTTGCAGACTGCTGTTTGCCAAATTTCACCCACATCTGTGGATGTTAGTTGCCATCAAGTCAGCTCCAACAAATGAAGACCTTATGTACAACAGAACAAAAGTTTGCCAGGTCCTGCGCCATCCTCATGGTGGTTGATATGCTTGAGCCCATTGTTGCGGTGAATTGTCAATCTAGCTCATTGAGATTTTCCCTCATTTCCACTGACTCTCTACCAAATAGGATGTCGTTTTCTAGTGATTGGTCTTTCCTGATGATGTGTCCAAAGTAAGCAAGCCAAAGTCTCACCGTCTTCATTTCTAAGGAGCGTTCTGGTTGTATTACTTCTAAGATTGATTTGTTAGTTCTTCTGGCAGTCCACAGGGTGATTATAAACTATTTTAACATTAATGCTTTTAGGTATGATATACACTACTATTCATCCCCTTCTCTCCACAACCACCCCTCACCACCTTTTCTCTAATACCTAGTTACTTTACAAATTTCAATTGATCTACTCACCTTTCCAGGCGTCTGAGTTGGTGTCCCCGTGTGAAGACAGCAAGGTTTCTAGAACTTTCATCATCTTGTTCACCCTTCCAAAGAGTTTTCTAATTTTATTAATTTCTTCTTAAAATACATCATTTAGGCTTTTTTTTTTAATAAAAAAAATAATCTAACAATACAGGTTGAAATATAAGAACCTGGAAATGAGTGGGTAATAAATCTATTCAATGACCTCTCCAAAATCAGATGTGCTTTTGACACGTGTGTGATTGGTGGCAGTCTGTGATTGCATTTGTGGCCAACTACCTACAGTATGGGGCCCTGGTGGTACAGTAGTTAAGCATTTGGCTGTTAACCAAAAGGTCGGCAGTTTGAATCCACCATTCACTCCTTGGAAACCCTATGGGCCAGTTCTACTCTGTCTTGTAGGGTCGCTATGAGCTGGAATTGACTCGACAGCAATGGATTTTTTTAATGGCTTACCTGCAGTATAAATTCTGGCAATGGGGGTTTTGGGGAGAGCCACAGTCTCCAGAGACCTGGATTCACTGGGCAAAGGAGGTCATTATCTTGTAAAACTCTGAAAACCGAGTATGGGGACTTCAAGTTTAAGATGACAAAAGAAGAAATCTGAATCTATCTCCCACAAAACCTAAAACAAAGAATGACAGATAAAAAATGAAAGTCAAAACCCCAACAATAACAACAAAGGAAAATCTGTTGTCCAGTGACAGAGAAAAGCGAAAATGTTCAAGAATCCTCTCAGCTTGGCTTGTTGTCTGTCTTAGTTATCCAGAGCTGCTGTAACAGAAATACCACAAGTCAGTGGCTTTAATGAAGAGAAATTTAATCTCTCACAGTCTAGTAGGCTAGAACTCCAGATTCAGGGTATCACCTCTAGGGGAAGGCTTTCTCTCTCTGTTGACTCTGAGGGAAGGTCCTTGTCTCTTTTCAGCTTCTGTTCCTCAGTTCTTTGGCAATCTTCATGTGGTGTGGCATCCATCTTCCCCATCTCTGATTGCTTACTTCCGTGCCTAATCTGTCTCTTTTATATCTCAAAAGTGATTGGCTTACAATACACCTTACATGGATATGGCCTCACTAACATAACAAAGAAAAACTCTATTCTGAAATGGGATTACATCCACAGATACAGGGATTGGTATGCCAACACATATGTTGAGGGGACACAATTCAATCTATAATAATGTCTTGCCTCATAAGTCTCAACCCTACATTTGACAGAACTACAGAGGGTGGTGAAAAGCACAATTCTGGGGGGAAAATGCCATGAATAACACCAACCTGGAGAAAGAACAAGTAGGTGTGGCTTGAGCAGAGCTGGGTGTTCATTAGAAATTTTTTACACAGCGAAAAACTCTCCCCAACCATTGTCATTTCCAAGCAAAGGCAGGAACAGCTACTGGGTTTCCAGATGAGTAAAAACAGAAAGACGACAAAAGTGGATGTAATTATCTCCAAAAATAGTTAGCAATTTAGTCAAAGAAATAGTAAATTGGAAAATCATCTAAGTACACAGGAAATGGAAGAAGAAGAACCAAAAGGAACTCAACTATTCAGGGACCCTGAAGCTATTTCCATTTATCTTTACATTCTTCTCCTTTAAGTGGGTTTAAGTGCCTGCTAGGAATTCCTAGGTTGTACAACTGGTTAACGCACTTGTCTGCAAACCCAAAGGGTGGAGGTTTGAGTCCACCCAGAGGCACCTTGGAAGAAAGTTCTGGTGGTCTACCTCTGTTGAAAACTCTATGAAACTCAGTTCTACTTGGACACACATGGAGTCTCCAGGATTTGGAATCGACTTGATGGCAATTGGTTTGGTTACTGGTTAAATGCATGCTGGAGAGAAGCAGGAGTAGCTGGGTAGAGAAACAATCCTGGTGGCTGCTTCCTCCACAAAGATAGCAAGAGCTGAATAGGAACAATGATTAGAAGCCAAAGATACCCTAGACCAGAAAAGAGACATGGGAAGTACATCTGCACCCCAACAGGCTGCAGGAAGCTGGATGTAAGACACCAAAGAAAGCCTCAGGAAAGTGGGTAGAGCCCAGGCCAGTGCAGCTCAGGTCATCTACACCTGGGCTCTGCTGATGCAGAGAACTCAGAGTGGCCTAGTAAAACCCCAGAGAAACCCTAGATCTCAATGAGGAAGAGAACCGATCTCAAAAAGAGTAGGGAAGGCTTCATTGAAAACCCATCTACACTACATCCAGACAAAAAGATTATGTAAACAAAACTTACTCTGCATTTATTCAACCATTAAGAAAACAACAACAACAAACCAGTTGTTGTTAAGTTGACTGTAACTCATGAAGACCCCATGTGTGTCAGAGTAGAAATCTGCACCATATGGTTTTTATGGCTGTGATCTTTCAGAAGCAGATTGCCAGGCTTTTCTTCTGAAGCACCTCTGAGTAGATTTGAACTGCCAACCTTTCTGTCAGTAGCCAAGCACTTAACCATTTGCATCACGCAGGGACTCCTATGGAACCATAGCACAACATAACCGAATGAATTATATAATGATTAAAGAAAGAAGGGGAGGAAGAAGGAAGAAATATGAAATTGCACATGTAATGATCTATTCCAGAAAAAAAGGGGAAGCTTAGATCAAAAATTTTAATCAAGACATCACCAGTGCATACTTCATAAATGAAATAGCAAGAAATAGAATAGAGTTGGTTTAATGCCAAGTTACCCATGAACAGGAAAAGTATGAGACCTTCCCGTGAACGCAGAAGGAAAAAAAGAAACAGATAAATGTAAATAAAAAGGAGATTGCACCCATGGAGAACGATTATTGTCATCAATGAACTTGGGGCCACTAAAAAGAGAACGGGTAGTGTTTTCAAAGACATAACAGAAAAGGATTTTTCTGAACCTGAGGAAGAGTAGTCTGTAGCTATAAAGGGAAAACCAGGATTCCAAAAAATTGTCAGAAAATTTGACTAGCTAAGTGTTAAAATATAATGATAGATAAAAAGATAAACAAAATGTGGTATAGACATACAATGGAATAAAGAGAAATGAAGTCCTGATGTGTTCCACAACATGGATAAACTTTGAAAACAGTAGGCTAAGTGAAATAATTGAGTCACAAAAGGACAAGTATCATATGATCCCACTTATATGAAGTAGGCCCATGTATAGTGACCACAGCTTACTAGAGGTTTCCAGGTGTGGGAGGAAGGAAGAGTCATTGCTTAGGGGGCACTGAACTTCTGTTAGTTGTGTTGGAATCATTTGGAAAAGGATAGTGGTCATGATTGCATAACGTAATGATGGTGATCATTGTTTCTGAATTATGTCTGTAAAAATTATTGAATTGGTAAATATGTATATATTTACTGCAATAAAAAAAAAAATTCTTGAGATGCCTTGGAAAGACAAAACAGGTAAGTGACAAAGCGACAGCTCGGCCTCAGTGTCCCCCAGAAAACCGTGCAGAAACATGCTACATGTCACGAAGTGTTGTAGAAAAGAAGCTAGAATCCAGGGTGGTCACTTGCAGGAAGCTGGAACTGAAGTATCCGGACATGAAGGGCAACATCTTGCACAGGAGATAACCCAGGAATGTATTACCATTGGATGCTGGAAAAAGAGGTTGGATCTGAACATTCAAGAGATTTAAAAAAAAAGTCACATTAAAAGGAGTGGTAGAAACTAAGAAACCCATTTATATACAAAACTAAGAGAAAATTGCTGAGTGCAATGTAGTTCCAGAAAGTACACTTTTTGAACCTCAAGAAAATAAATTCACTAAAAAAACAAACAAGAATCAGGGTAAGGAGAAGAAAATGCAAGAGCCATCATTCCCCTGGAAACCCTGGTGGTATAGTGGTTAAGAGCTATGGCTGCCAACCAAAAGGTTGGCAGTTCGAATCCACCAGGTGCTTCTTGGAAACCCTATGGGGAAGTTCTACTCTGTCCTATAGGATCACTATGACTTGACGGCAGTGGGTTTGGTTTTTTTGGTAATTTCCTCACCTGTCACAGAAGGGAGTGGGTAAGACAAAAAAAAAAGGAGCCTATGAGGATTACTTGAAGCTGTAAAGGGAACCACCAGAAGAACTAAAAATAATGATAAAATCAAGGAAAGTCTGGAGATGGAGGGGGAAGACAGAGGAAGTGGAAAGTGGTAATTTTCTCTTAGTCATAACAGAACCAACAGATGCTCTGTGAGATTGCTAAATTCGAAAATGTTGGGTTAAGTATAACATACAGAATTATAAAAATAACTACTACAAGAACAAAAAACAGAGTACATGACTTCCAAATTACGAAATGACAGACCCACATGTCCACATAGTCATACGTGAAACAACTCCTTAAAAAAGCAACAATAAGCCATAAAACAAATGATCGAAAAAAAAGGAAGGAAGTTTAAAATCAGATGATATAGTAAGACCAAATGTATGCTACATCAGTACTGGAAAATGGAGTAATCTCAGCTATAAAAAGAATAAAAAAGAATTTTATAAAGACAGAGAGACTAATCCTATGTGAGCCTGATTAGGAAAAATAAAGTTAGCAAAAACTGTACAAGATTAGGAATGATATAGGAGACCTTAACTCAAAGAAAGAGTCCCTGGTGTAAACAGATAACTTGCTTAGTTGCTAACTGGAAGGTTGAAGGTTCAAGTCCACACAGAGGCAATTCAGAACAAAGGCCTGGAGATCTACTTTTGAAAACTCAGCCATTGAAAACCCTGTGGTGACTCACATGGGGTCACCCCGAGTTGGAGTTGACTATGGCAACCAGTTGTTTGTTTTTGTTTGTGTTACTTTGAATAAAGGGGAAGGGGATTAAAAATAATCATAAGTGAATCTATAGGCAACATTATGCAACAAATTTAAACACTTTGAGAAAAGGGGTGGTATTCTAGCAAAATGCAGAATACCCAAATTGTCCCGTGGAATACCGTTTATCATAACAACAAAAAAAAACCAAACCCGTTGCCATCAAGTTGACTCCTACTCACAAAGACCCTATAGGAGAGAGTAGAAGTGCCCCACGGAGTTTCCAAGGAGTGCCTGGTGGATTCAAACTGCTTTTAACCACTACACCACCAGGGTTTCCATAATAAGAAAAGAGAACCACTCTTAGCAAAGACATGAGGCCCACAGTGGTCCACACCTGTGCTGGGCTCACCTTTGTGGAATATACGCTTTCACAGACATAGATATGGGAAAGGATAGAAAGCTTCTGATTTATTTTATAAGGCCAGCATAACTGTAATTGCAAAATACAAATTAGGACAGACAAAATTATGAACGTAGACGTAAAGTTATAACCAAAATATTAACACTGAGAATGGAAGGAAACGTACTAAATATGACACCGACATATTAAAAACCAGAAGTAAATAATGTTCTAAATAATGAAATGATAAAGCTGCTGACTTATAAGCCCACTTGTACGCATTAGTTTTCAATATTGTCTGAGTAGTTCCAATGAATACAAGACAAAATATGATATAATTTATACAAACATTGGCATATAAGAGATATTTCTCTTTGCTGATGGTATGAGCATATCCTAGACAATCCTAGAGACTCCATGTAAACTTTATGATTCAGGTGAACTGGTGGGACATAAATGAAAATCAACAGATACTTTTTTTAAAATAACTACAAAAAGAAATATATATATTCATGCATTCTCAAGAACAACAAAGAGCTTAAAGTACATAAAAATGTATTTTTTAAAATGCCACAAAACCTATATTAAAAATTATATATATATACATATATATAGTATAATCTTACTGAAGAATACAAGCTAAGACATGAAAATGTGGAAAGAATAAAAAGATCTGTTTTCATACTCGTGCCAATTTTACAAAAATTAATATAAAATGAAATTAAATTCCAAAATAGTAGGAAAAAATGGGTGTTGATTGTGGATCCAAGTAAAATGAAATCCTTGACAACTTCAATATTTACTCCATTTATCATGATGTTGCTTATTGGTCCAGCTGTGAGGATTTTTGTTTTCTTTATGTGATATATACATGTATATATATATGTGTATATATACACATATATATATTTTTTCTTTGCTTTATGCTTGCAGGAAACCCTGGTGGGTTAGTGGTTAAGAGCTATGGCTGCTAACCAAAAGCTCGGCAGTTCAAATCCACCAGGCGCTCGTTGGAAACTCTATGGGGCAGTTCTACTCTGTCCTATAGGGTCGCTATGAGTTGGAATCGACTCGACGACAATGGGTTTGATTTTTGGTGGGTTTTATATGCCTGCATATAGCAAGGGAAAAATCTGGAAGATGAAACACGAGATTGTCGTCACAGGTCCTCTGCACGGGTAAATGGGACCTGATCTGGATAGAATAGATAGATTAGAGGAGGAGAGAACCAAACTGAAGCAAAAAAGGGAGGGGCGGGGCGGTACGAACATATAACAGTTGTACATAAACTTTGTTACTTAATCTAAAATACTAGATGGGTGTATATACGTAAGTAAAAGTGGAACCAGTTAATATAGCAGATGGAAAGAATCTATGTCCAGTACTATGTTGTTTCTAATTGACGGTTCTAACAAAATGTACATGTAAAAGCACGGGCAAAGACATACTGGAAAAATTGTAACTAAAAAGATGTAGGATTTGCGAAATTAATAGAGGATGAACTTGAGCTCCAGGTAGAGGTTGTTAAACAAAGACAAAGAGGGACAGAGAACCATGACCAAAGTTTCAGTTAATAATAAAGTAGTAACGATCATAACTCTCCATGCACAGTGGATTCAGGGGGAGATTGACAGGAGCTAGAGAGCAATGGCAGACCTTAACTTCCCTTACCACACGTGTCAAATAAACACAAACAAGGAAGAAGTCCGAGATTCTGAACAAAATGATGCATGTTTCTCAAGCATCCACGAAATACTGACAAAATGTAACCATATATGCCACAAAGAAGAACTCAATAAAGTTACAAAAGCAAATTTAAACTATACAAATCACATTCTCTGATCACAGCAAGAGATAACTAGAAAGTAATCACAAAAAGAATAAATAAAATAAGTTTAGAAGTTTTAAAAATATGTAAGTAACAGTTGAGCAAAGAAGAAATCAAAATCAAAATCTAGAAAATAATCATAAAAGAGATACAACACATTACATCTTAAAAATATGTTAAAGCTGTGTACAAATCTGAAAACATTTATACAACTGATACGAAATAGGGAAGATGAATAAATTAAATAACCTGTTTAATTTTAAAAAAAGAGAAGTAATAAGAACAAATGTAAAACAATACATATATTAACACAGACTAACACATGTCAAATACAAGGCAAGACCAGGCTGCACAGATTTATCTGATAAAGAAACAGCAAGCCCTTTTTAGATTTAGTTTATTACTTAGGCAGACAGTGAATGATAGCAAAAGTAGTCAAAGGTGCCAGCTCCCTGTGGCCCATACACAGGATGACATTAAAACAAAAGGGGAAAAATGATGGCAAAATGAAAGGCAGGGCACACTGTTACTGAGAAGCTAATGCTATTCTGTTGCTAAGCAGTTTTACAGCCTGTAGCTATGCCCTAAAGGCGTCAAGGCAGAAAGCCCCATACCTCAACAGAACCCAGATAAGGAACTGTCTTATGACAGCCTCCTTGGAAGTCAGGGAAACGAATGAGAAATAGCCTTGTAGGAGCTCCTCGATAAACCTCCATTACAAAGGTAACACAGCAATGCAATGAAGAAGAATAGCCTTTCCCATAAATGGTGCTGGATCATCTGGATATCCATATGGAAACAATTAAATCTTGACCCCTATCTCACACTATAAGCAAAAGTCAATTCCAGATGGATTTCAAATCTCAATATAAAAGGCAAAAAAGAATCACTTTATAACTATAGAGTAAGTAAATATTTCTTAAGCAGGACACAAAAATATTAACCATAGTAGGAAAAAATGATAAATTTGACTATATGAGGTTCAAAGATTTTGTCAAAAAACACCATTAAGTAATGGAAAAGTCAGGTCACAGGGTGGAAGAAGATATTTGAAATATATCTATCTAACAGTGGACAGAATATATAAAGAACTTTTAAAATTGAGTAGGAAAAAGACATACAATCAAATATAAAAAATGGGCAAGAAATTGAATAGGCATTTCACAAAAGAGGGTATCCAAATAGCCAATAAACACATGCAAATATGCACAACTTACTCCTTGTCATGGATTGAATTGTGTCCCCCCAAAAATACGTGTAGCAATTTGGCTAGGTCATGAGTCCCAGTACTGTTTGATTGTGTAATATGATGTGATTTCCTTATGTGCTCTAAACTCTATCACTATGATGAGGTTATATGTGATCTCCTTATGTGTTATAAATTCTATCACTGTGATAAGGTTATACTTATGAGGTTTACAAGATTTGATAGTGTCTTAATGCAATCTCTTTTGAGATATAAAAGAGAGAAGAGAGCAGAGACAGACGGGAACCTCATACCACCAAGAAAGCAATGGGAGGAGCAGAGCACGTTCTTTGGACCTGAGGTTCCTGCGCAGATAAGCTCCCAGACCAAGGGAAGACTGATGACATGGACCTTCCTCCAGAGCAAATGGAGACCGAGATCTGATGCCCTGAATTTGGACTTGTAGCCTACTGGACTGTGAGAGAATAAACTTCTCTTTTTTAAAGCCATCCACTTGTGGTATATCTGTTAGAGCAGCACTAGATGACTAAGACACTCCTCATCAAAAAAAAAAAAAAAGGAAATTAAAACCTCAATAAAATATCACTATTTAGTCAGCATAATGGCTAAAATGGAATAACTGAGAATACGAGGTATTTACAAGGATGTGGAGCAATTGAAACTCATGTACACTGCTAGTGTGAGTGTAAATTAAATGCAACCTTATTGCTAAACTGTTTGGCAGTCTCTATTAAAACTAAACATGTACGTTCCCTATGACCCAGCAATTCTACACCCAACAGAAGTGCATGCATAAGTTCAACAAAAGGCATATACAAGAATGCTCATAGCAGCACAGTTTGCAATAGCCCCCAAAGTGGAAACCACCCAAATGCTCTTCAACAGTAGAATGGATGAATCGACTGTGGTGCAGTCACACTATGGAATACTATGCAAAAATGGGAGTGGATGAACTACAGTACAGTCAATACCAGTTGCTGTCGAGTAGATTCTGGGGTCAGACACAAAAGAGCATGATTCTGTATGATTTCATTTGTATAAAGATGAAAAACAGACAAAACCAGTCAATGATGTTAAAAGTGAGGGCAGTTGTTGCCCTAGGAGAAGAGTGACTTGTGGGAAGAGGGAAGGGAGTGTCTGGGGTGCTGATGATGATCCAGGATGGGCTCCTTGTATGAAAATTCAATGAACTGTGTACTTACCACTTGTGAGCTTTTTCTGCATCCCTTTTTACTTCATTTAGAAGTTTTTTTAATTAATAAATGTAAATCAGTACATTGAAGAATAATACATGATAAGCAAGTTGGGTTTATGCCAACTTACCTTCTGGAAACTTATAAAGTTAAACCTCTATCATGTGTTATTCCAAAATTAATTCCAAATAGATAAAAAATTTAACGGAACAGGAAAATCATGAGTCAGAAAGTATGGGAGGCTTTTTTTTATGTACTTGGAGTAGAGAAGGTCAAAAAGAAACTTTATAACACTGAAATAAAAATTAAAACATTTTTTCATCTGAAAAGAGGCTGTAAACTAATTCAAAAGAATAACAAAAACTAGGAAACAAGCTCACTTGGAAGCTGAAGGGTTATTCCCTGAATTTGTAAAAGCTCATACAAATCCGTAGGAAAAAAAGGCTAGAAGCTCAGTAGAAAAAAAAGAAGAACAGAAATGAATATGGAGTTTATGGAAAAAAGGAGAAGAAACAGAATAGGCCCAACAGTCTCACATGTATGTGAAAAATGCCTTGTTGTTGTTAGTTGCCATTGAGTTGGCTCTACTCATGGAGATCTTATGCATAACAGAACAAGATGCTGTCCAGTCTTATGTCATCTTCATGATTGTTGGTGTGTTTGAGTCATTGTTGTGACTATTGCGTCAATCTATCCTATTTTCGCTGACCCTCTACTTTACCAAACAAGATATCCATCTTTCCTGATGACATGCCCAAAGTAAGTGAGTCAAAGTTTTCATCTTCACTTGGCAGGGATTTCTGGTTGTATTTCTTCTAAGAAAGATTGATTTGTTCTTCTGGCAGTCCACAGTATATGCACTATCCTTCATCAACACCACTGTTTGAATGCATAATTCTTCTTCTGTCTTCTTTTTTTCTTGTCCAGCTTTCACATGCATATGAGGTGATTGAAGACCATGGCTTGGGAAAGATGCTTCAGCTCCAACTAAATTAAAGAGGCAGATATTAAAACAACAGTGGGAACATCATTTTGAATTAGTAGACTAACAAAAATTTATAGGATTATGTGATGCCTAACCTAGATAGGCATATAACCTATAAACTAAGTCAAAATGATATGCCCACTGTTGTTTTAATATCCACCCTGGTGGCGTAGTGGTTAAGAGCCTCAGCTGCTAACCAAAAGGTTGAGACTTCAAACACCAGGCACTCCTTGGAAACCCTATGAGGCAGTTCTACTCTGTCCTATGGGGTTGCTATGAGTTGAAATTGACTCCACAGCAACAAGTTTGGTTTCTTGGTTTTTCAACCCATATAAGGACATAGGCAACTAGTTGCTCTAGTGTACCTTCAATGAAAGCTCCATGTCATTAAGAGAAATTAGATAATATTATCCTATTTTATCCCCATGTGTCTGTCAGTTTTTCGTACTGTGGGGGCTTGCGTGTTGCTGTAATGCTGGAAGCTATGCCACCGGTGTTCAAACACCAGCAGGGTCACTCATAGTGGACAAGTTTCAGCTGAGCTTCCAGACTAAGACAGACTAGTTAGAAGGACCTGGCAGTCTACTTCTGAAAAGAATTAGCCAGTGAAAACCTTATGAATAGCAGCAGAACATTGTCTGATACAGTGCCAGACGATGAGCCCCTCAGGTTGGAAGGCACTCAAAAGACTACTGGTGAAGAGCTGCCTCCTCAAAGTAGAGTTGACCTTAATAACGTGGATGGAGTCAAGCTTTCCTGACCTTCATTTGCTGATGTGACATGACTCAAAATGAGAAGAAACAGCTGCAAACGTCCATTACTAATCAGGACATGGAATGTACGAAGCATGAATCTAGGAAAAATGGAAATCGTCAGACATGAAATGGAGCACATAAACATTGAAATCCTAGGAATTAGTAAATTAGCTGAAATGGACTGGTATTGGCCATTTTGAATCAGATGATCGTATGGTCTACCATCCGGAAACGACAACTCGAAGAGGAATCATGTTGCATTTATTGTCAAAAAGAACATTTCATGATCCATATGCCTAAAAGGAAGACCAGTTACTACAACTATTATTCAAGTTTACACACCACCCACTAAGGCCAAAGATGAAGAAATTGAAGATTTTTACCAACTTCTGCAGTCTGAAATTGATCAAACATGCAATCAGGATGCACTGATAATTACTGTTGATTGGAATGCAAAAGTTGGAAATGAAGAAGGATCGGTAGTTGGAAAATATGGGCTGGAAGATAGAAATGATGCTGAAGATCGCATGATAGAATTTTGCAAGACCAATGACTTCTTCATTGTAAATACCATTTTTCACCAACATAAATGGTGACTATACTCATGGACTAGATGGAATACACAAGAATCAAATCAACTACATCTGTGGAAAGAGACAATGGAAAAGCTCAATATCATCAGCCAGAAGAAGGCCAGGGGCCAAATGCGGAACAGGCCATCAATTGCTTATATGCAAGTTCAAGATGAAACTGAAGAAAGTTAGAACAAGTCCACAAGAACCAAAGTACAACCTTGAGTACATTCTTCCTGAATTTAGAGACCATCTCAAGAATAGATTTGACACTTTGAACACTAATGACCGAAGACCAGACGAGTTGCGGAATGACATCAAGAACATTATACATGAAGAAAGTAAGAGATCATTAAAAAGACAGGAAAGAAAGAAAAGACAAAATGGATGTCAGAAGAGTCTCTGAAACTTGCTCTTGAACGTTGAGTAGCTAAAGCAAAAGGAAGAAATGATGAAGAAGCTGAACAGATTTCAAAGGGCAGCTTGAGAAGACAAAGTAAAGCATTATAATGACATGTGCACAGACCTGTAGATAGAAAACCCAAAGGGAAGACCACTCTTAGCATTTCTCAAGCTGAAAGAACTGAAGAAAAAACTCAAGGCTCAAGTTGCAATAGAGAAGGATTCTATGGGGAAAATATTAATCGGCATAGGAAGCATCAAAATAAGATGGAAGGAATACACAGAGTCATTATCCCAAAAAGAATTGATCAATGTTCAACCATTTCTGGAGGTAGCATATGATCTGGAACCAATGGTACTGAAGGAAGAAGTACAAGCTTCACTGAAGGCATTGGTAAAAAACAAGGCTCCAGGAATTGATGGAATATCAACTGAGATGTTTCAACAAATGGCGGCAGCGCTGGAAGTGATCACTCGTCTATTCCAAGAAATTTGGAAGACTGGTACCTGGGCAACTGACTGAAAGAGATCTTATTTATGCCTAGTCCTAAGACAGGTGATCCAACTGAATGGAAAAATTATCGAACAATATCATTAATGTCACACTCAAGTAAAATTTTGCTGCAGATCATTCAAAAGCGGCTGCAGCAGTATGTTGACAGGGGACTGCCAGAAATTCAAGCAGAATTCAGAAGAGGACGTGGAATGAGGGATATCATTGTTGATGTCAGATGGATCCTGGCTGAAAGCAGAGAATACCAGAAAGACGCTTACCTATATTTTATTGACTATGTTAAGGCATTCAACTGTGCGGATATAACAGATTATGTATAACACTGAGAAGAACAGGAATTCCAGAACACTTAATTGTGCTCATGAGGAACCTGTACATAGATCAAGAGGCAGTTGTTTGAACAGAACAAGAGGATACTCCGTGGTTTAAAGTTAGGAAAGGTGTGGATCAGGGTTGTATGCTTTCACCGTACCTGTTCAATCCGTATACTGAGTAAATAAGCTAAGAAGCTGGACTATATGTAGAAGAACGAGGCATTAGGGTTGGAGGAAGATTCACTAACAACTTGGCAATATACAGATGACACAACCTTGCTTGCTGGAAGTGAAGAGGACTTGAAGCACTTACTGATGAAGATCAAAGACCACAGCCTTCAGTATGGATTACACCTCAGCATAAAGATATCAAAAATCATCACAACAAAACCAATAAGCAACATCATGAAAAACAGAGTAAATAATGAAGCTGTTAAGGATTTCATTTTACTTGGATCCACAATCAATGCCCATGGAAGCAACAGTCAAGAAATCAAATGATGCATTGCTTTCGGCAAATACACCACAAAAGACCTCTTTAAAGTGTTAAAAGGCAAAAATGTCACTTCAACGACTAAGGTACACCTGATCCAAGCCATGGTATTTTCGGTCACTTCACATGCATGTGAAAGCTGGACAATGAATAAGGAAAATTGAAGAAATGCCACCTTTGAATTATGGTGTTGGTGAAGAATATTGAATATACCACGGACTGCCAGAAGAACAAACACAGCTGTCTTGGAAGAAGTACAGACAGAATGCTCCTTAGAAGCAAGGATGGCGAGACTATGTCTCACATACTTTGGACATGTTATCAGGAGAGATCAGTCCATGGAGAAGGACATCATGCTTGGTAAAGTTGAGAACCAGCAAAAAGGAGGAAAACCTTCAACGAGATGGATTGACACAGTGGCTACAACAATGGGCTCAAGCATAACAAGGATTGTGAGGATGGCACAGGACCAGCCAGTATTTTGTTCTGTTGTACATAGGGTCGCTATGAGTCGGAATCGTCTCAACAGCACTAACAACAACAACAACCTATTTTAAGTGGGGCAGTCATGGTTCAGTGGTAAAATTCTTACCTTCCATGCAGGAGACTTAGGTTCAATTCCCAGCCAATATACCTCATGTGCAGCTACCACCTGTCTGTCAGTCAAGGCTTGCGTGTTGTTGAACAGGTTTCAGTGGAGCTTCCAGACTAGGAGGGACTAGGAAGAAAGGCGTAGCAATCTACTTCCAAATATCAGCCTTTGGATCGCAATGGTTTGATTATGGACTGGGCAACGTTTCCTCTCATTGTGTATGGGGTCACTATGAGTAGGTGGGCCAACTCCACAGTAGTCAACAACAACATAGCGATGATATTTGTATGTATGCATACATTTTGAGGCATCAGTTCCACAGATAGAAATTTACCTTGAGCTCATATAAACAAAAATTCACCAACTATGGATTCAAGATCTTTCAGTGAACCATTAATTCAGCACTAACAAAAATTGAAGATAAGTTAACTATAGGGAACGGGGTTAAACAATTATGCTGCAAACATAATAGATTACTATGTGTCCCATTAAAAATAACATAGTAAACCCACCTATGCTGATACAAAAACTTTTCCATGATATTTTATTAAAGGAAAATAAAGCAAAGTGCAGAACATACAGTGTGGTTCTTGTGTAAATAGAAGTAGAATATATTTTACAATTAATTTATTAAAAAAAAAATGTATGCCAGGCACTGCTCTAGACCCAGACTATTCAGTTGTAAAAATGATCTATATGATGGTTGCTCTAGTGAGCTCAGATGGGCTGGAGTGGGGTAGAAAGCTGCAGCAGGATCTCACCACACCATCCCAGCCGCCACTGAAGAAAGCCTTCTTACAGCCAGAGGCTGGGACTCCACAGAGCTCGCTTGCATCCAGGTTCTGCAGCAGTGCCAGACCTGGGATGTGGAGGTGAGTGTTAAAAAGCCAAGGCCCTGTGCTTCTTTAGGAGGAGCAGAGCTGGGGGGAGAGTGTTTCTTGTTGCTGTGGCTACAGTGGAAAATCTCCCTGTGGTCTTCGGACTCCTAAGCAGCAGGTGGCAGTAACAGCAGATTTTCACTCGGATAGTCCCACCATGTGGCTGGATTTCTTCCAGTGGTCTAGCAATCAAACTTTGTTTCCTAGATCTCTGAAACTCTGCAAGCTAAATAACACATGATTAAAAAAAAATCTTTCTACTTAAAAATTATCAAGTGAACTTTGCTGTGTACAACTGGACTGTAATCAATAGAGTAAACAAATACATAAACAATGGAATTTCAGATTGTTACCAGTGCTAATGAAAAAATAATAAGTGATACTGGGACAAATTGTGGCTGGAGATAATAATTTGCAGGGAGATCCAGAAGGTGATACTAGAGTTAAGATCTAATTGAAAAGAAAACCAAAACCAAACCCGTTGCTGTCAAGTCAATTCCGACTCATAGTGACTCCATAGGACAGAGTAGAAACCACAGGGTTTCCAAGCAGCGGCTGGTGGACTTGAACCGCTGACCCTTTGGTTAGCAGCTATAGCTCACCATAGCTCTTAACCACAGTGCCACTAGGGCTCCATATGAAAAGGAGAGGGGAGAAAAAAAGAACCGGGGCCAGAGCTTGAGGTCAGAGGATACAGAAGCTAAGCTATGAGTGTGATGCGTATTCTATCAAGAGACAGAAGGCCAGCCTGGCTGGATCTTGGCAGGAGAGAGACACCAGGAGGAGGGGAGGGCAGAAGGACAGGGAGAATGAGAGAGGAAGAGAGAGAAAGAGAGAGAGAGATAATGAATGAGAGAAGAGGCACAGAATGTGAGAGAATAAAAGATGGAGAGAAGGAGAAAGGGAGGGAGAGAAGGAGAAGAGATGGAGAAAGAGAGAGGAGAGAGGGAGAGGGAGAAAGAGAAAGAGAGGGAGTGAGGGAGCAAGGGAGAGAAAGGGAAAGACAGGAAGAGAGAGAGAAAGGAAGAAAGGTGCAAGTTAACAGGGCGTCTTAGTCATCTAGTGCTGCTGTAACAGAAATACCACAAGTGAATGGTTTTAACAAAGAGAAATTTATTCTCTCATAGCCTTGTAGGCTACAAGTCCAAATTCAGGGCATCAGCTCCAGGGGAACGCTTTCCCTATCGACTCTGGAGGAAGATCCATCAACCTTCCCTTGGTCTGGGAGCTTCTCTGCGCAGAAGCCTCAGGTCCAAAGGACGCGCTCTGCTCCCGGCACTGCTTTCTTAGTGGTATGAGGTTCCCATGTGTCTCTACTCGCTTCTCTCTTTTATATCTCAAAAGAGATTGGCTTAAACTATCCAATCTTGTAGACCTCTTCAGTATAACCTCATCATAGTGACAGAGTTTACAACACATAAGGAAATCACTTCAGATTACAACATGGTACACAATCATACAATACTGGGAATCATGACTAACACATTTTTGGGGGGACGTAATTCAATCCATGACACAGGGTAACAGGAAAATTTCATTAGAGACTATTTACAAAGTTCTGACGAAAGTTAAGGAAATAACTTTCAGAAGCAGAAAGCCAACCTTTGCATTAGTAGTCGAGCTCCTAACCATTTGCACCATCCAAGGACTGCCTGAGATAGCAAGCTAGCAGACATAAATCCCAGACCTCACGAGCAAGGGGAGGGAGCAGTAGCTATAGGAGGGAGCCCCTGATGGGCAAATGGACGCAGAAAGTTCTGGGGAGAGCAATACCCTGATTTGCATTCCGTCTTACTGAATATCCCACTAACCAAACAGAATTGGGAGGAGTGTGGGGAGCACATCGATGAAGTTCATAAATCAGTTCCTGGACGCAGAGCAGGATGAAGAAAACCAGAAGGGAGAAACCATATAAACACAGCTGCTATAGCCCCATGTGTCACTGGACTTGAGGTCTAACTTGATGACCACAGTTCTCTTCTTCAAGCACTCTTCTGGGTACCGGCACAGTGGTTAAGAGCTCAGGCTGCTAACCAAAAGGTTGGCAGTTCAAATCCACTAGCTGCTCCTCGGAAACCTTTTGGGGCAGTTCTACTCTGTCCTATAGAGTGGCTTGCTATGAGTCGGAATCGTCTTCAAGGCAATGGGTTTTTTTTTTTTTTGTTTAAAAACCAGCTGATAAAGTCCAAAAGCAGGTAACACCACTCTCTGGTGTCAGAAGTGACTCCCCTGACAGGCGTTAGTGAGCAGAGGGGACATGTCAATGGCTGGGGTCTGGTGGGGTCTGGTCATGTTCTGTTATTTTGTCTTTGAAATTCTACATATTAAAAATAAGCTAACAAACATTTAAAACCTCTCCAGTCAAGGTACATTAATAATGAAGACTAATAATGAAAATATCAGATATTAATATCAAAAAAACTGTAATCACTTAATTTACCAATAACCTAATATTTGTGGTACATTAAGGACTAGTTGTTCACAGAGATGGAACGCTTCAATGGCAATTTAGTAGACTATCTTGCATATCATTTGATTTCATTAAATTTCACAAAAATTAAACAAAGCCTACATCTGTGCCTTAGCATAAGCAGAAGCAATCTACTCTTCCAGGATTACGGCCAGAGAGAGTTCACCAGCAAGACTAGATTTAGCTCAGAAAAAAAGGAGCACCAGATCTGCATGAGGATGTTTTCAGTATTAACATAAGCCTCAAAATATTTGTGCTGTCATCTTAGTTATCTAGTGCTGCTGTAACAGAAATACCACAAGTGGGTAGCTTTAACAAACAGAAACTTATTCTCTCACAGTTTTGGAGGCTACAAGTCCAAATTCAGGGTGCCAGCTCTAGGAGAAGGCTTTCTGTCTATGTCAGCTCTAGAGGAAGGTCCTTGTCTCTTCTGAGCTTCTGCTCCTAGGCGATCTTCATGTGGCTTGGCATGTGTCTTCCCCCATCTCTGCTTGCTAGTTTGCATTTAATCTCTTTTAGATCTCAAAAGAGATCGACTCAAGACACACTTTATACTTATCCTATCACATTAACATAATAAAGGCAACCTATTGCCAAATGGGATTATAACCACAGGCATAAGAACCCAAACCAAACCCACTGCCTTCAAGTCAATTCCAACTCATAGTGAACCTATAGGTCCAGTAGAACCACCTTATAGGGTTTCCAAGGAGCAGCTGGTGGATTTGAACTACTGACCTCTTAGTTGGCAGCTGAACACTTAATCACTGCGGCACCAGGGCCCCATTGGAGGACACAATTCAATCCAAATGTTATGCTTTATAATCCATTCCCTATTCTTAAAAACAACTTGCAAATGTGTTTTTGAACATTTAATAGACTGCTGGTATGTTCTATACGTTTTTGCCTATCTTAGCATCAAAACTGAGCAAAGAATTCAGTCTGCCTCAGTTTATTTGTTCTCGTAGTTCAAGAATTACGGTTATATCTCCGTTTACATTCTGCCCTCAGACAGCCATTACGTCAAGATTTTTTTCAGGAGACTGGTTTTTCCTCTCCCTACGATTATTAAAGGGAGTCGTTTTCCCCTTTCTTATCCCACAAATATTTTGGAAAGATTAAAATGTCAAAGGCAGAGAGAACAAAAGTCATTTAGAACCAACACAGCCATGTATAATGCTCTCCGTGTCATACGACTTACAGGTTTATTTAGAATAACTGAAAAACGGGTGGACTACAACTACCACAGCCTCCACCAGACTGAGTCCAGTACAACTAGATGGTGCCTGGCTACCACCACTGACTAACAGGGATCACAATAGAGGGTCCTAGACAGAGCTGGAGAAAAATATAGAACAAAATTCTAACAAAAAAAAAAAAAGACCAGACTTAATGGCCTGACAGAGACTGGAGAAACACTGAGAGTATGGCCCCTGGATGCCCTTTTAGCTCAGTAATGAAGTCACTCCTGAGGTTCCCCCTTCAGCCAAAGATTAGACAGGCCCATAAAACAAAACAGGACTAAAGGGGCACACCAGCCCAGGGGCAAGGACTAGAAGCCAGGAGGGGACAGGAAAACTGGTAATAGGGAATCCAAGGTCAAGAAGGGAGAGTGTTGACATGTCATGGGGTTGTTAACCAGTGTCATAAAACAATATGTATACTGTTTAATTAAAAGCTAGATTATTCTGTAAACTGTCATCTAAAGTACAATTAAAATAAATAAATAAAAGAATAACAGGTGTCAGGTTAGATGTGCCTCCTTCTGTTCCTTTCTACACATTCATTCCTAAATTAAAACACTGTGGCTCTCATACATTTAACATGGCATAAATACACACAACATACACACACAAAAAATCTCTATTCAGTTCTCAGATTTGCTTATTTATTTATATACATATTTTTATATTCTTTTATCTTTATATGTTTCATGACATGTTATGATCTCTGTAGTAGCAGGTCCCCCTCATTTATTCCTATAATTTTTTAGGCTAAACTTCTCTATTTTCTCCTTCCTGTGAATTTTAGAATGAACTTGTCAAGCTCCATGAAAATGTTCTTGGCATTTTAATTAGGACTATATTAAATTATCAGTTTGGGGAGATTTGTCTGATCTAGCGTACCCTTCGGAAACGTGATACATATGTTCTTTTGGATCCTTAGATACGATTTTACTGTTTGCCATACAGTAGAGATTTATTATCAACATTTGGTAAGCATATTCAAATGAGTTGATCGACTTTTTCTTCTATGCTGTAGAACAGCTTTATGACATAACCAGTTGCCATGGAGTCAATTCTGACTCATGGCAACCCCATGTGTGTCAGAGTAGAACTGTGTTCCATAGGGTTTTCAGTGGCTGATTTTTTTGGAAGTAAATCACCAGGCCTTTCTTCCAAGGTCCTTGTGGATGGACTTCAACCTCCAAGCTTTCAGTTAGCAGTCCAGTGTGCATTAACCATTTACACCATCCAGGGACTCCTTTTATGACATAAAAACAAAAAACTCATAGCAACCCTGTAGGGCAAAGTAGAACTGCCTCGTGGGGTCTGCAAGGCTGTAAATCCTTACAGAACCAGACTGTCACATGTTTCTCTTGCAGAGCGGCTGGTGGGTTCAAACCTCCAACTTTATGGTTAACAGCTAAGCGCTTTAACCACTATGCCACCAGGGCTGCTCTCTTATGACATAGGGAACACCTTTCTTACAGATGTCCTAGCTTGATAGTGGACCTGATATATTTTTAGAATGGTCCCTGGAATACCTTTACACTGTCTTCCAAGATTTCTACTCCTCCAGTTAATTTTGGTTCTATTATTTTCTTTTTTGTAAAATGGTGGTGAAAATGTACATTACAAAACATATACTATCTCAACAATTTCCACATGTACGATTCAGTGACATTATCACATTCTTCAAGTTGTGCATGCATTCTCACTATCCTTTCCCAAATCATTCACCACCACTGACATAAACTTAATGCTCCCTAAGCAAAATCTCCATCTTTCCTCCTCTTTTCCACCCCTGATAACCACTAATAGGCTTTGGTTTCTACGTATTTTCTTATGTCATACAAGTGAGGTCATACAGTATTTGTCCTTTTGTGACTGACTTTTTTTCACTCAGCATAATGTTTTCAAGGTCCATCCATGTTGTAGCGTGTACTAGGACTTCATTTTTCCTTATAGCTGTGCAGTGTGATGGGTTGTTTTTTGTGTGGCCTTTTTCATCATGGTCGTGTAGCTTCCACCCGATTGGGCAGGACTGTGCAAATAAGGTAATTGTGGCCTACCAAGGGGATTGATCAGTTTTGTCATCCTGGCAGGCTTAAACTGAGCCATCCCAGAGCAGAAAGGATCTCACCACCACCAAGGAAGAAGAGCCAAGAGCGGAGTACATCCTTTGGGCTCAAGATCCCTGCACTGAAAAGCTCCTAGAACCAGGAGACCGAGAGAAAGCTGTAACACTGAAGATGGAGAGAAGCGGTGGTGGCAGAGATTGGCAGGAAAGACCAACAGGAGACGGCACAGTGGGTTTCCCCACTCCATGGAGTGAGAAAGCTGAGTGCCTTGAGGCAGGAGGCTTCCTGTTGGAGCAGGGTGCCTCAGGGCACTTGATGGAGCTAGGTTTGCTAACCCACAAAGCTAGAGCTGAGCGCCTTCAGGCCAAGGCTTACTGGTGGAGTAGGGTGCCTCTAAGTACTTATTGGCACAGCTGAAAGAGGTCTGTAATACTTGCAAGAGCAATGCAGAGGCTGAGGGGCCAGAGAGAGGCATTCCTGTGGGCACAGCCGAAAAGAGGCTATCCTGATGGAAGAACTGTGACCTGAGTGTTCCTGAACCTGAATTGTAACCTATTACTTACTGAATAAACCCCATAATTGTAAATATGGTCTGTGAGTTTTTTGTGGCCATTGCACTGAATTACTGAACCCAGCAGAGGAGTAGAGGGCCGTGGGAGAGACAGTTGGTGTCAGAATTGGTAAAGATGGTGGAGAGAGGAGGCATGTCTGACCTCCACCTCATAGGAATCAGCCTTAAGCTATTGATCTTGATCTCCTTCCCTCTTGTGAAGTTAGAGAAGGTTAGACGCCACCACCACACCATTTTCATAAGCTGAGTCATATTTCATTGTATGTATTTGCCACATTTTGTTTACCCATTCATCCGTTGATGGACATTTCGTGTGTTTCCACCTTTCCACTATTGTGAAAAGTGCTTCAGTTAACAATGCTGTACAGGTTTATGTTCAAATTCCTGCCTTCACTTATTCTGGGTATATACCTATGATTGGGATTGCTGGGTCATATGGTGGTTCTACATTCAACTTTTTGAGGAACCACCGAACTGTTCACAGTGGCTGTACCAGTTCTATTATTTTCTGAAAAATAATACTACTTCATCTCAATCTTAAAATCCCCTGGTTTAAGTCATTTGTAATGTTCTCTTAGTTCGCTCTGAGACACTGCAGCCCCCTGACTGATGCACAGTCCCAGGAGCTCCCAGAGGTGGATGAGTGCTGAGTCCCTAGAGCTAGGAGCTGAACAGTCTTTGTTGATGTTACAGAAGAAGTTGGTCAGGAGAATGTCTCAGTTGGTCATGAGAGTTCCAAATGCCCAGTAAGGTCCATTCATGCCTCTTGGGTGGCAGCAGGTGAATAACCATGTGTGAGCCCTCCCTTTGCTCTTTTTTCTGAACTAACCCTCTGTTACTCTTGTATGGAACTGAAGCAATGCACTTCAGTTCTTCTTACTGCACTTGTTTCCACTTCCACCTTATGGTCTCCTTGAAGAGGATGGTGTGACAACCACAGCTTTGTACTGTTTAGAGAATGGGGCAAAGCATCAGTGCACCTCAGGCAGTAATTGACTCCCAAGTCCCCCCCATGCCACAAAGAATGTGATCGACAAAGGAATGTTGGAGTGTGCACATATGAGCAGGCCACCAGCTGAAGGGTGAGGGCCTGAAGGCATGAACCGGTATACATTGATGTCACTCGTTAATCCTCCCAACAACCATATAAGACGGAGACTTTTAGTATCTCCATTTTATGGCTGAGCAAACAAAAGCTCAGAGGGGTTAAATAACTTTGCTAAGGCCACACAGCTAGTGAAGGGCAGACTCAGGAGTCTAACCAGTTGGTGAAGCTACCTTCAGACTTCTGAACTAGAAACAAAATGCCCAGAGATTTAAAAGGAAAACTTCAAGTCTATAAATTAATAACCGCCATTTACAAGGCTTCCCATTCTTCCACATCAGGAAGTGGGAGAAAGTGTGAATGTCATACATACCGCTGGCAGCATTTCTGGTGTTTTGTGGGTGTTTGAGAAATCACTTCTTTCTATCAATACCCAGTAATACAGAAAACCATAAACCTGTTATTCTACTCTAAAGCAATAAGTATTCAGTAGCTTTCTAAGAAAAATCTGCAGTTGGTCTACGGTCCCTAAAATTTTTATTTTATTCTAGTTATAACATAGGAAGAGCTTTCAAGTTATATTTCATGAGCAAAAAAACCATAGAGACACATCAGGTGTCACCCATCCTGACAGGTTTGGTCTCAATAAAATCAGAGAACATGGAGAGTGAGTTGAATACGGAATAGTTGAAAACTTCCTGCTGCTTCTTTCCTTTTGAGTCCTCACCATTATCCCAGCCCACAGGTGGGATGTGTAAGTTTTTTCAACCTGGAATGTAAGAACGCGGTTTTGGCACCAGGCTGCCTGGATCTGAATCAGGCTTTGCTATCCTGGCGATATGCTTTGTCCAAGTGCCTTCTTCGTTTCTGAAATAAGGAAATCATAATATCTTACTCATAGGATCACCAGGAGGATTAAATGAAATAATACATGTAAAGTACTTAACCTGGTGCCTAGTATACAGTAAGTACTCAATTAATATGAGCAATTATGTATTCTAATAGTTATTAAAGGTCCTTGGGTGGTGCCAACGGTGAATGTGGGCAGCTGCTAATTGAAAGGTTGGAGGTTTGAGTCCACCCAGAGAGACCTCAGAAGGTGTCTCTTGATGACCTACCTCCAAAAAATCAGCCATTAAAAACCCTATGGAGCAGAGTTCTACTCAACACACATGGGCGTGCCATGAGTCAGTCACTTTGACAACAACTGGTATAATAGTTATTAAGATGGTAGCGATGGGAACTGAACCCCCACATAGACTTTGGTATGGAGTCTTCCTCTCCAAATCCCAGATATGCATTACATTTCCAAACTGATGAGAGCAATACTTAGCACAGACGCCTAACTAAAAAGCCCTTAGATGAAAAGAAGCGGTTATCAACTGATAGCACCATGCTTTAGGAAGGGGGAGATGTGTCTTAACAACGACCCCGTTTTACAGCCCGTGACTGTCAGCTTCACCTTTCCAGTAGGCTTCTCCTAAAGAAAGAACCATGAGCACTGGCAGCCCCTGGTCCCACCATCATGCCCCCCAAGATAAACATGCCTTCTCTTCCTCACTGAAGCTGGATCATGACTGGCCTTGGGTGGGTTTCAAACCGACATTTGGGGGTGAATCTTGTTATCAGGAGAAAGAAAAACGACATGTAGAAAAAAACAAAAACAACAACTATCCTGTAAACCTCTCGGACCAAAAACATAGATCCAGTTGGCGTACTAGCCTGCGCCTGAGTTTCCAAATGTTCTCAAGGACAGAAAACAAGAATTTCAACCATTATAACCATGAATTGCAGTAACCTTTTGCCTGTCCTGAGAAACTCGATGCCTTAATTTCCTCAGACAGTCAATTTTTCTCAGGAGAAGCAATGCAATGTTTAAGAAAGGGAAAAATAATAAAGACTGTGTAGTGACAGTGCATAAAGATAGATTTACAAGATAACTTGATAGAAGTGTTTTTTCTGCTTGTAATTTATAGGCTTCTCGCTAGCTCACCTCACACCTTTTTGGTAATATATTATGTCCAGCTGAGGATGTATAACTTCAAGATTAGCTTAGGTGAAATTCTCACCACATACAAAATTGACTTCAATGCCTACAGAGAGACATTGATGAGCTTTTGTCTGTATTGCCATAACAGACTACAAGCATGAGAGCATGCTGAGCTGTAAACCGGTTTTCTCTGTAAGTCCCTGCAGGGCCTGGCAAGTTGGCAAGGACAATAACAGTGACAGCAGTAACAGTGGCTTTTTTTTTTCTTCTTCTTCCCTCCAAAATCTATTTGGATACAGAAAAGGCAAGCAGGCACTTGGAAAAGGAGAACATTTATAATGACTTTTCAGAGGTAATTTAGTCAGGGTGTTAGGAGACATTACACTGGAGCATTTTTCTATTAGAAGCTGTCATTGATGATTTTATGTTTTCTCATTTCCACTCAGGCAACAAAATAAGCTTTTACGCAAGAGGAATTCATTCAGAGTCAGGCAGACAATGCTATAGAGCCATAGCTTCCTAGAAAAGTCTGATGTGGAAGGCTTCCAACAATTTTGAACCATTTTCAGGAATTTCATGTCCAATGAACATGAAATACATATGTGGTTTTAATGATAAACTGTATTTTGGGCTTTATAAAGAAAAAAGTAACTTGGTGGTACCAATTATACTATCTAATATTAGGCAAGAGTTGTTTTGGAAATGCCTTCTTCAGGTATGTTATACAGCAGAGCTTGAGCTCATTATTTAATTAATGAAATAAGATGTCTGTTAGTCCAGTTGATATTTATATTGCTCTCTTTTATCCAAAAAGTGTCACCTCCCTCTGAGCATCACACACCTGTTATGAGAGGTGTCTACACTGCCCGGGGAGAAGCCGGGGCCACTGCTCGGCATCAAAGATCTTGGAAAGTTTCTATTCAGTTGTATTCATCTGCTTCATCACATCTCATATTCTGCCTTTATCAAGTGGCCTTCACTAATGATGATGCAACACTAACATTGTACTTATTTACAGGACAAAGCAACATGTCTTTATTTTCCTCAGAAAATAAAAGAAGAAAGACTTAAAAAAAAAAATCACAGCACTTGGGAAATATCTTCCACGTCTACTCTCTTTATTGCCAGGTCCCAATTCCTCAGCCTTCAGGGAAGTGCTAGATAGATGCAGCAGGGAAGATCCATCCCTTTGTGGATTTCTGGTTTTGCCTTAGAGAAGTTATCTTTCCCCCTGTGATACACATCAACGTGAGTTCAATGAAGTTGTGTTTTTCCAACAGAGTTAATAATATAAGGATAAAATTCTAAACCCTAATTGTAAAGACAATTATAGTTGGTTGGGCATCCTCAGCTGGACAGTGTCAGTTGATTGTACTGTGGTGGCTTGTATGTTGTGACGCTGGAAGCTGTGCCACTGGTATTTCAAATAGCAGCAGGGTCACTCATGGTAGATAGGTTTCACTGGAGCTTCTGGACTAAGACAGACTAGGAAGAAAGGCCTTGTGATCTACTTCCAAAAATTAATCAATGAAAACCCTATGAATCACCACAGAGCATTATCTGACTCACTCGCTTTGGACATATCATCAGGCGGGATCAATCATTAGAGGAGATATCATGTTTGGTAATGTAGAGGGCCATCAATGTTGAGGGAAACCCTCAGTAAGATGGATTGGCACAGTAGCTGCAACAATGGGCTCCACACGCTATGACTCTGAGGATGATGCAGGACCCGACAACATTATGATATGTTCTGTTGTACATAATTTCGACAGGAGCTGGTGTTGACTTGAGGGCAACTAAAAAAACAAAAAATTGTGAAGAGCTGATAGTTGGTGGAGTTGGTGCCAGGTAAATAGTAGGAAGAATCATGAATATTAGTTGCTGTTGTTCTTAGGTGCTGTTGAGTTGGTTCTGATTCGTACCAACCATACGTACAACAGAAAAAAACACTGTCCAGTCCTGCGACATCCTCACGATTGTTATGTTTGAAACCATTGTTGCAGTCACTGTGTCAATCCATCTTGTCAAGGGTCTTCCTCTTTTTCACTGACCCTCTACTTTACCAAGCTTGATGTCCTTCTCCAGGGACTGGTCCCTCCTGATAACATGTCCAGAGTACATGAGATGAAGTCTCGCCATCCTCGCTTCCAAGGAGCACTGTGGCTGTATTTCTTCCAGGACAGAATTGTTCTTTCTTCTGGCAGTCCACGATATAGTCAATATTATTTGCCAACACCATAATTAAAGGCATCAACTCCTCTCCAGTCATCTTTATTCACTGTCCAGCTTTCACAAGCATATAAGGCTATTAAAAACTTCATGGTTTGGGTTGGGCACACCTTAGTCGTCAAGGTAACATCTTTGCTTTTCAACACTTTAGAGAGGTCTTTTGCAGCAGATTTGCCCAAAGCAATGCGTCTTTTGATTTCTTGACTGCTCCTTACATGAGTGTTGATTGTGGATCCAAGTAAAATGAAATCCTTGACAACTTCAATCTTTTCTCCATTTATCATGGTGTTGCTTATTGATCCAGTTGTGAGGATTTCTGTTTTCTTTATGTTGAGGTGTAATCCATACTGAAGGCTGTGGTCTTTGATCTTCATCAGTAAGTGTTTCAAGTCCTCTTCACTTTCAGCAAACAAGGTTGTGTCATCTGCATAATGCAGATTGTTAATGAGTCTTCCTCCAATCCTGATGTCCCTTTCTTCTCCATAGAGTCCAGCTTCTCGGATTGTTTGCTCAGCATACAGATTGAGTAGGTATGGTGAAAGGATACAACCCTGACCCACACCTTTCCTGACTTTAAACCACACAGTATCCCCTTGTTCTGTTCAAATGACTGCCACTTGATCTATGTACAGGTTCCTCATGAGCACAATTAAGTTTTCTGGAATTCCCATTCTTTGAAATGTTATCTATAATTTATTATGATCCACACAGTTGAGTGCCTTTGCATAGTCAAAAAAGCACAGGTAAACATCTTTCTGGTATTCTCTGCTTTCAGCCAAGATACATCTGACATTAGCAATGATATCCCTGGTGGCAAGTCCTCGTCTGAATCTGGCTTGAATTTCTGGCAGTTCCCTCTCAGTATACTACCGCAGCTGCTTTTGAATGGCTTCAGCAAAATTTTACTTGAGTGTGATACTAATAATATTGTTCAATAAGTTCCACATTCTGTTGGATCACCTTTCTTGGAATAGGCATAAATATGGATCTCTTCCAGTCAGTTGGCCAGGTAGCTGTCTTCCAAATTTCTTGGCATAGATGAGTGAGCACTTCCAGTGCTGCATCTATTTGTTGAAACATCTCAATTGGTATTCCATCAGTTCCTGAAGCCTTGTTTTTCACCAATGCCTTCAGTGGAGCTTGGACTTCTTCCTTCAGTACTATCAGTTCCTGATCATATGCTACCTCCTGAAATGGTTGAATGATGACCCAGTCTTTTTGGTATAATGACTCTGTGTATTCCTTCCATCTTTTTTTCATGCTTCCTGTACCATTTAATATTTTCCCCATTGAATCCTTCACTATTGCAACTCAAGGCTTGAATTTTCTCTTCTGTTCTTTCAGCCTGAGAAATGCTGAGTGTGTTCTTCCCTTCTGGTTTTCTATCTCTAGGTCTTTGCACATATCATTATAATGCTTTACTTTGCCTTCTCGAGCTTCTCTTTGAAATCTTCTGTTCAGCTTAATTACTTCATCATTTCTTCCTTTTGCTTTAGCTATTCAATGTTCAAGAGCAAGTTTCAGAGTCTCTTCTGACATCTATTTGGTCTTTTCTTTCTTTCCTGTCTTTTTAATTACCTCTTGCTTTCTTCATGTATGATGTCCTTGATGTGATTCCACAACTTGTCTGGTGTTTGGCCATTAGTGTTTAATGAGTCAGATCTATTCTTGAGTTGGTCTCTAAATTCAGGTGTGATATACTCAAGTTGGTACTTTGGTTCTCGTGGACTTGTTCTAATTTTCTTCAGTTTCAACTTGAACTTGCATAGGAGCAACTGATTGTTCCACAGTTGGCCCCTGGCCTTGTTTCTGACTGATGATATTGAGCTTTTCCATCATCTCTTTCCACAAATGTAGTCAATTTGATTCCTGTGTATTCCATCTGGCAAGGTTCATGAGTATAGTCGCCATTTATAGTGTTGAAAAAAAGGTGTTTGCAATGAAGAAGTTGTTGGTCTTGCAAAATTCTATCACGCAACCTTCAGCATCGTTTCTATCACCCCGGCCGTATTTTCCAACTACCAATCCTTTTTTTTTTCAACTTTCCCATTCTAATCACTAGTAATTATCAATGCATTCTGATTGCATGTTCAATCAATTTAAGACTGCAGATGTTGGTAAAAATCTTCAATTTCTTCATCTTTGGCCTTAGTGGTTGGTGCATAAATTTGAATAATAGTCATATTAACTTGTCTTCCTTGTAGGCATATAGATATTATCCTTTCACCGACAGCGTTGTACTTCAAGATAGATCTTGAAATGTTCTTTTTGACAGTGAATGCAACACCATTCCTCTTCAGGTTGTCATACCCAGCATAGTATACCATATAATTGTCTGATTAAAAATTGCCAATATCAGTCCATTTCAGCTCACTAATACCTAGGATGTTGATGTTTACGCATTGCATTTCATTTTTGACTATTTCCAATTTCCCTAGATTCATACTTCATATATTCCATGTTCTAATTATTTATGGATGTTTGCAGCTGTTTATTCTCATTTTGAGTCATGCCACATCAGCAAATGAAGGTCCTGAAAGCTTGACTCCATCCACGTCATTAAGATCGAGTCTACTTCGAAGAGGCAGCTCTTCCCCAGTTGTCTTTTGAGTGCCTTCCATGCTGGGGGGCTCATCTTCCGACACTATATCAGACAATGTTCCACTGATATTCATAAGGTTTTCACTGGCTAATTCTTTTCAGAAGTAGACCGCTGGGTCCTTCTTCCTAGTCTGTCTTAGTCGAGAAGCTCCACTGAAACCTGTCCACCATCGGTGACCCTGCTGATATTTGAATACTGGTGGCATAGCTTCCAGCATCACAGAAACACCCATGCCCCCACAGTTGGACAAACTGACAGACATGTGGTGGATTTTGCCCATAGAATCCTTCAAAATTGTAACTCGAGGCTTGAACTTTTTCTTCAGTTGTTTCAGCTTGAGAAATGCCAAATGTATTCTTATCTTTTGGTTTTCTAATTGCAGGTCTTTGCACATATCTTTATAGTATTTTACTTTGTCTTCTTGAGCTCCCCATTTGAAATCTTCTGTTCAGCTGTTTTACTTCATTATTTCATGATTTTGTTGATGTTAAAGTCAATTTGAGAAGATCCTCAGACGCTGAATGCACAATGCAGTGTTATCCATCTCAAAACTTAAGAAAGAAGTATAAAGAATGAAGAGTGATAAAAAAGAGGAATATTCCCTGAGGATACCTGTCCAGAGGGTCAATTTGTGATTATATCTAAGATTTAATAGTTTTAGTGTTTCTTTCTCAGATGACTGGATGCCTTCCAACAGGCCATTTGCTTTGATGTCTTTTAATTTTAGAAGTAAAAATTTTTGTATGAAAAAAATTGTGTTGAGAGTTTATGAATTTAAAAGGTTTTAATTCCAAGAACTAATCTGATTGACTTTTTTGTTTTTTAAATCCGAATTAACTCATGTCTTGAAACAGCCTGTTGTTTTGGTCTCAATAATTATAACAGCTGCTAATCTTCTGAAATAATATGGTTCCCAAATATTTTAAAATAAGTACCCCATTCTGATATGAAAAAAATAATAATTGCAAGAATGTATGGTAACAAAAAGCTGTTATGAATTCAATGACATATTTTAATTAGAATGTGCCATGATTTCTGAAAAACAGGATATGTATATGTGAAGCATGCTATTTATATAGCCTGCAGATGATACTCACTTAGATTTCACATGGATTCGTGGGCATGATTTCCATTTTTCTGAGGATTCCCAGGGCTTTCTGTACCATTTTTCTTAGACGATTGTTCTCAGCAGATTAAGTATGATGGTTTCATGCTTAGCTAAGGGTACATAATTTGGCTTTCAGCATATTTAGGAATAAATGATAAGCACTTACTATTCAGGTTAAAACAGGGGAGAATGTGTACATTTTCTTCCATGGAAGCTAACAAGGAGAAAATAAGGAAGAAAGAAACTAAAATTTCTCCTTAGAACATAAGCTCTTCATAGATGTGGCAGTATGACTGACTAGCTGTTCACCAAATGTACTTTCACACTGAGCACATAGAATGTACTTTCCTTCTTCCCTTTCAGTTACATGTGGCCATGTGGTGGCACTCTAGCAAATAGCGTACACCTTCTCCTCATTTATTGATTATCTCATCCAACGTTTCATATTTATGACAATAGTAAAAAAAACCTGCTATCCGACTATTTTGCGCATTTATTTAATGACATACATCTGGCAGTAACAAGCACCGAGGTGCAAGGTGAGACTAATGCTGGCTTTGATGGTTTATGTTATGTGTCAACTTGGCTGAGCCATGATTTTCAGTGGTTTGACAGTTATGTAATGATGTAATTTGGCAGTCATGTAATGATGTAACTTGACTGATACATAATGATGTCATCTTCTTTTTTGTGATTTGATGTGGTCATCCTCCATTTTTGCATAACACTAATTTCTCATAAAGACCTGGTCTTTGGAACCTAACTATGTTGATAAGCGAGAAGAGGGTATATATGTAGAAATGGTATGTGTTCCTTCCATTCCTGGCACATTAAAACTCACTAGGCACAATCGTCTGAGCCCTTTCCCGGCTGGTTAGAACAGAAACTACATTGAAGGTGACCTTGGAAACCATGCGGTAAAACGGCAGAGCCAGAGGTGAAAGGACTCTTGGTTCCTGAATGACCACTTGGAGGGGATCGACCTACCAAAAAAGAGCAACAGTTAGGAAATTGTGGGAATGAGAAATAGATTTTCATTGCATTTGATCCATTATATATTTTGGACTTTTTATGTTTGCAACCTTGCCGTATATGATAAATATCAAATTACTTTTAATACCTAGAGATGACGACTCTAACATCTTTTTGATTATGTGAGGTGAAAGAAGAAATGGAGAGTGGAACCTAACTTCTCTTGCATAGCCTCTGTGTAAAATTTGCAAATTCTCTAGGTACCATTTGTATATTTTCTATGTGAGGTTGTGACATACATATCTTTTACATATATTAACTCATCTGTATTTTAATATTTTTATTGAGGGAAAATTTATGTATAGGGAAATGTACAACATTTAAGTGTACAATGTAATGAGTTTTGTTAAATATTTATACTCATGTAACACCAAATAAAGAACGTTCCCATCAACCCCTAAAGCTCCGTTGTGTCCATTTTTAGTCAATCCAAAATCACCCCTCCCCCCATAGGCAATCATGATTCTGACTTCTATCACCATAGATTAATTTGCCTGCTTTTAAAAAATTCATATGAATGACATTATACTTACTTATTGTTTTATGTCTGGTTGCTTCTGCATAGCATGTTTTTCAGATTATACATGTTGTTTTGTGTATCACAAGTTACTTCTTTTGCATTGCAGAGTAGTATTCCATTGTAATGAATATGCCACAATATATTTATTCATCCTCAAGTTGATGGACATTTGTGTTGTTTCCACTCTGGAGCTATTATTAACATTTTTGTACAAGCAATTTTGAATATATATTTTTATTTTTATTTTTATTGGGTGGAGTTTCTATATTAGGTACATGTATGTTTCATATTTTTAGGAAGAGTTTTCCAAAGTGTTGAACTATTTTATACACAAAGTTGTACTTGCTTCATAGAATCATTATGTTCATCAATACTTGATGTTGCAAGACTTTTGTACTTTTAGCTATTCTGCTGCGTATGGAATCATACGTCATTGTGGTATTAATTTATATTTCCCTGATGCTTAATTATGTTGAGCATCTTTTCACATGTTTAATGTTCATTCATATATGTTCTTCTGTAAAGTTAAAATATTTTTATTCTTTTATTGGACTGTTTTGTTTTTTATTATAGATTAATAAGACAGTATTATATATTTTGATATAAATTCTTTGTCACAGATACGTACTGACAATATTTTCTTTAAGTCTATGGTTTGTCTTTTTCATTTCCTTTCAATGGTGTCTTTTGATAGCAGAAGATTATCGATGAAAATCAATTTGTCTATTCTTTAAAAAAATTATAGTTAGTGCTTTCTGTAGCCTATCTACCAAAACGTTACTTGTTTGTATATCATGAAGATATGCTCTTATGTTTTCTTTCAGCAAGTTTATAGTTTAACTTTTTAAAAATATTTTTTTAATTTTTGTAGTTGAAAATATCCACAGCAGAACAAACACTATTTCAACAATTTCTACAAATACAATTCAGTGACATTGATTACATTCTTTAAGTCGTGCAACCATTCTCACCCTCCTTTTCCAAATTGTTTCTCCTGCATTAACAAAAACTCACTGCCCTCTTAGCTTCCTATCTGCCCTTTCAAATTTCTGTTTTCAATTTCATCCATATAAAAAAAACAAACACTTTGCCGTCAAGTAAATTCCAACTCACAAAGACCCTATAGGACAGAGCAGAACTGCCCCATAGGGTTTCCAAGGAGCAGCTGGTGGATTTGAACTGCTGGTCTTTTGGTTAGCAGCCGAGCTCTTACCCACTGCACAACCAGGACTCTAAGATAGTTCTTTAAAAGAGCACAGTGCTCAAGGCAGACATTCCTTACTAATTTTGATAAATTATTGTTTGATTTAAAGAAGAACTTGGGATATTTTTGGCTTAAGGTCTAAGGTTTAAAGATTCTCACAGGACAATAGTTTTGGGGGTTCTTCCAGACAGTCTGAATTCCATGAGAATTTGAAATTCTGTTCCACATTTCTCCCCTTTTGATCAGAATTCTACTATAGAATCTTTGATCAAAATGTTCAGTAATGGTATCTGGGCACCATCCAGTTCTGGTCTCGCGGCAAAGGAGGCAGTTGTTCATGGAGGCAATTAGACACACATTCTGTTTCCTCCTTCTATTCCTGACTCTCCTTCCTCTATTAATCCAGGCAAACAGAGACCAATTTGCATACTTTGGATGGTGACTTGCAAGGTTTTAAGACCCCAATCACTACACAACAAGCTAAGAGGTAGAACAGAGACACTAAACATGATATTAGGCCAATTAACACTGATATCCCATGAAACCGGAGACCTGGTGGCATAGTGGTTAAGAGCTCGGCTGCTAACCGAAAGATTGGCAGTTCAAATGCACCAGCAGCTCCTTGGAAATCCTATGGGGCAGTTCTACTCTGTCCTATAGGGTTGCTATGAGTTGGAATTGACTCAATGGCACCCAACAACAACAACTATACCCATGAAACAACAATGCTCATGAAACCATGACCCTAAACCTCTAAACCAATGAGCCAAATCCCATGAGGTGGTTAGATGTACATAAGCAGCCTCAGCAGCTTCTCTTTTTTTTTTTTTTATCATTGCTATTGTATATATCACACAACTTTTGCCAATTCGAATTCTACAGGTATGCAACTTATTGACGTCGTTTACATTAATCAGCTATGAAACCCTTGCCCTTAATCAATGCAAATTTTCCATCACCATAAATGGAAACTCAGTGATCCATAAGCAATAAATCCCCCACTTTCTCTCTCTCTCCTGTCACTGGTAACCACTAAAAAACTTTTATCTCTGTACATTTGCCTGTTCTTGTCTTTTTATATAAGTTAGGTCATATAATATTTATGCTTTTGTGATTAACTTATTTCATTCAGCAAAATGTCTTCAAGCTCCATCCATATTGTAGCTCCATCCATATCGTAGCATGTATCAGGACTTCAGTTTTCTTTAAGGCTGAGTAGTAGTCCATAGTATATATGTATTGCAGTTTGTTTATATATTCATTTGTAGAAGGACACTTGGGTTGTTTCTATCTTTTTGCTGTTCTAAATAGTAAATAAGTCAATCACAAAAGAACAAATACTGTAAGAACTCACTTATATGAAAAGATAAGAATGGATAAGGCATCCAATCTCCCCATATACTCGCCAACGTTTGTTATTTTCTGTTTATTTTTTTTTATCATCAACATTCTAGTAGGCAAGAGATGGTAGTTTTGATTTGCACTCCTCTAATGTCGCTATGAGTTGGAATTGACTCGCCAGCAAAAGGGTTTGGTTTTGGTTTAATGACTAATGACGATAAGCATCTCTTCATGTGTTTGTTGGCTGATCGGATACCCTCTTTGGTGTATTTGTACATGTCTTTTGCCCATTTTTTGATTGAGTTATTTGTTTCTTTGTTGTTAAGTTGTAGAAGTTTTATATATATTTTAGATATGAGACCCTTATTGGATTTATGGTTCCCAGTGATGTTTTCCCAGTATGTAGGTTGTCTTTTTACTCTTTTGATAAAGTCTTTTGATCAACATAAATATTGTTGCTGCTTGTGCATTCATTGATGTATTGATAATCTATCATTAAAAGAGAAAAGTAAAACTAGTCCATGAGAGCCAAAGTATGACCTTGAGTATATCCTACCTGAATTTAGAGACTATCTCAAGAATATATTTGACACATTGAACACTAATGATCGAAGACCAGACGAGTTGTGGGATGATATCCAGGACATTATATATGATATTAAGGTCATTGTACAAGAAAGCAAATGGTCGTTAAAAGAAAGAAAAGACCAAAATGTCAGAAAAGACTCTGGAACTTGTTCTTGAACATAGAATAACTAAAGCGAATGGAAGAAATGATGAAGTAAAAGAGCTAAATAGAAGATTTCAAAGGGCAGCTTGAGAAGACAAAGTAAAGTATTATAATAAAATGTGAAAAGACCTGGAGTTAGAAAACCAAAAAGGAAGAACACACTCAACATTTCTCAAGCTGAAAGAATAGAAGAAAAAAGTCAAGGCTTGATTTGCAATATTGAAGGATTCTGTGGACAAAATACTGAATGAAGCAGGAAGCATCAAAAGTAGATGGAAGTCATGGTACCAAAAAGAATTGGTTGTCATTCAACCATTTCAGGAAGTAGCCTATGATGAAGAACCGATGGCACTGAAGGAAGAAGTTCAAGCTGCACCGAAGGCACTGCCAAAAAACAAGGCTCCAGGAATTGATGGAATGCCAAGTGAGATGTTTCACAAAACGGATGCAACACTGGAAGTGCACATTCATCAATACCAAGAAATTTGGAAGACAGTAACCTGGCCAACCATCTGGAACAGTTCCATGTGTGTGCCCCTTCCAAAGAAAGATCCATCAGAATGTGGAAATTATCAAACAATATCATTACTATCATATGCAAGTAAAATTTTGCTAAAGATACTTAAAAAACGGTTGCAGCAGTACATTTACAAGAAACTTCCAGAAATTCAAGCTGGATTCAGAAGAAGACATGGAACAAGGGATATCATCGCTGATGCCAGATGGATCTTGGCTGAAAACAGAGAATATCAGTAAGACGTTTAAATGTGTTTCATTGACTATGCAAAGGCATTTGACTATGTGAATCATAACAAATTATGGATAACTTTGCAAAGAATGGGAATTTCAGAACATTTAATTGTGCTCATGTGGAACCTGTACGTAGACCAAAAGGCTGTTGTTCTAACAGAACAAGGGGATACTATGGTTTAAAATCAGGAAAGAGGTGTGACAGGGTTGTATCCTTTCAACATATTTATTCAATCTGTATGCTGAGCAAGTAATCTGAGAAGCTGAACCTATTTGAAGAAGAACATGGAATCAGAATTGAAGGAAGACTCATTAACAAGCTGTGATATGCAAATGACACTTCCTTGCTTGCTGAAAGTGAAGAAGACTTGAAGCACTTACTGATGAAGATCAAAGACCACAGCCTTCGGTATGGATTACACCTGAACATAAAGAAAACAAAAATCCTCACAACTGGCCTGATAAGCAGCATCATGATAAACGGAGAAAAGATTGAAGTTGTCAAGGATTTCATTTTACTTGGATCCACAATCAATGCCCACGCAAGCAGCAGTCAAGAAAGTAAATGATGTATTGTATTGAACAAATCTACTGTACTTTTACAGTGATGAAAAGCAAAGATGTCACCTTGAGTACTAAGGTGTGCCTGATCCAAGCCATGGTATTTTCAATTGCCTCATATGCATGTGACAGCCGGACAATAAAAAAGGAAGACTAAAGAAAAATTAATGCCTTTGAATTATGGTGTTGGTGAAGAATATTGAATATACCATGGACTGCCAAAAGAATGAACAAACCTGTCTTGGAAGAAGTACAACCAGAATGCTCCTTAGAAGCAAGGATGGCCAGATTTCGTCTCACATAATTTGGACATGTTATCAAGAGGGACCTGTCTGTGGAGAAGGACATCATGCTTGGTAAAGCAGAGGGTCAATGAAAAAAAGGAAGATTCTCAATGAGATGGATTGACAGAGTGGCTGCAACAATGGGCTCAAACGTAGCAACTTTTGTGAGGAAGGAGCAGGATGGGGCAGTGTTTCGTTCTGTTGTACGTAGGGTCGCCGTGAGTTGGAACACTTTTAACTGCGCCTAAGAACAACAACATTAAAAAAAAAAAAAAAAAAAAAAACAGGTACCACAGCTTTGCTCCTATATTTTCTTCTGAGCACTTTTTGGTTTTAGATTTAACATTTAGGTCCATTTTCCATTTTAAGTTTGTTTTTGTGTATGGTGTGAGTTATGCATATTGCTTCATTTTTCTGCATGTGGATATCCACTTTTGCAAGCACCATTTATTGAAGAGACTCTTCCTTCCCCCATGGAATGGACTTAGACCCCTTGTTGAAAATTAATTGTCAATAGATGTATAGGCAGAATTATTATTATTATTTTTTATTTATTATTGTACTTTAGATGAAGGTTTACAGAACAAAGTAGCTTCTTATTAAACAGTACACATTGTTTTGTGACATTGGTTACCAACCCTACGGCAAGTCAACACTCTCACTTTTTGACCTTGGGTTCCCTATTACCAACTTTCCTGTCCCCTCGTGCCTTCTGGTCCTTTCCCCTGGGCTGGTGTGCACATTTAGCCTCATTTTGTTTTATGTGCCTGTCTAATCTTTGACTGAAGGGTGAACCTCAGAAGTGATTTCATTACTGAGCTAAAAGGGTGTCCAGGGCCATACTCTCAGGGTTTCTCCAGTCTCTGTTAGGTCAGTAAGTCTAGTCATTTTTTTTGAGTTAGAATTTTGTTCTACACTTTTCTTCAGCTCTGTCCAGGACCCTCCTTTGTGATCCCTGTCAGGGCAGTCAGTGGTGGTATCTGGGCACCATCTAGTTGTACTGGACTCAGTCTGATGGAAGCCATAGTAGTTGTAGTTCATTAGTCCTTTGGACTAATCTTTCCCTTGTGTCTTTATCTTTCTTCATTCTCCCTTGCTCCCGACGGGGTGAGACCAATAGAGTATCTTAGATGGCCGCTCACAGGATTTTAAGACTCCAGACCCTACTCACCAAAGTAGAAAGTAGAACATTTTCTTTGTAAAGTATGTTATGCCAATTTAGCCAGATGTCCCTTGAGACCATGGTCCTCATAGCCCTCAGCCCAGTAATTCAGTCCCTCAGGGCGTGTGGATGTGTCCATGGAGCCTACATGACCTTACCGTGCACAAGCCGCGCTGGCCTCCCCAGCACTGTGTACTGTCTTACCCTTCACCAAAGTTGCCATTTATCTATTGTCTATTTAGTGTTTTTCCATCCCCATCCCTCCCCTCCTTCGTAACCATCGAAGTTTTTATAGTAGTGGTCTAATAAAATATTTGTCCTATTGTGATTGACTTATTTCACTCAGCATAATGCCCGCCAAATTCATCCATATTGTGAGATGCTTTGCAGATTCATCATTGTTCTTTATCGTTGCATAATACTCCATTGTATGTGTGTACCATAGTTTATCCATTTATCTGCTGATGGTCATCTACGTTGTTTCCATCTTTTTGCTATTGTGAATAATGCTGCAAGGAACATGGGTGTGCATATGTCTATTTGTGTGACTGCTCTTATTTCTCTAAGATATATTCCTAGGAGTGGGATTGCTGGATCGTATGGTATTTCTATTTCTAGCTTTCTAGGGCAGCCATATCATTTTCCAGACAAGATGTACTATTTTGCATTCCTACCAGTAGTGCATAAGAGTTCCAGTCTCCCCACAGCCTCTCCAACATTTGTTATTTTCTGTTTGTTTGATTAGAGCCAGTAATGCCGGGTGAGACGGTATCTCATTGTGGTTTGGATTTGCATGTCTCTCATGGCTAGCTATCGTGAGCATTTCTTCATGTGTCTGTTAGACGCTTGAATATCTTCTTTGGTGAAGTGTCTGTTCATTTCCTTTTCCCATTTTTTAATTGGATTATTTGTTTTTTTGTTATAGAGATGTTGGATTTTCCTACAGATTTTAGAGATTAGAACTTTGTCAGATTTGTCATAGCTAAATTTGTTTTCCCAGTCTGTAGGTTCTCTTTTTACTCTTTCGGTGAAGTCTTTTGATGAGTATAAGTGTTTAATTTTTAGAAGATCCCAGTTATCTAGTCTATCTTCTAGAGTTTGTGTGTTGTTAGTTATGGTTTATATCCTGTCAATGCCGAGTATCAGGGCCAGCTAGCATTGATCCTATTTTTTCTTCTATGATCTGTATAGTCTTTGGTTTTATATTTAGTCTTTGATCTATTTTGAATTAGTTTTTTTATATGGTGTGAGGTATTGGTCCTGTTTCATTTTTTTTGCAAATGGACATCCAGTTTTGCCAGCACCATTTGTTAAAAAGACTGAATTTTCCCCATTTGATGGACTTTGGGCCCTTGTTGAAGATCAAGTGACAGTAGGTGGATGGATTTACATCTGTTCTCAATTCTGTTCCATTGGTCAATGTATCTGTCATTGTATCAGTACCAGACTGTCTTAACTACCATAATGGCATAGTAGGTTCAGAGGTCAGGTAATGCAAGTCCTCCTACTTTATTCTTCTTCAATAGTGCTTTACTTATCCGGGGCCTCTTCCTTTTCCATATAAAGTTAATCATTAGTTTTTCCGTCTCTTTGAAGAATGCTCTTGGTATTTGGATGGGGATTGCATTGTATTCGCAGATTACTTTGGGTAGAATTGATATTTCACAATGTTGAGTGTACCTATCTATGAGCATGGTATGTTTTTCCATTTATGTAGATCTTTTTGGTTTCTTACAAAAGCGTTTTGTAGTTTTTTTTTTTTTTTTTTTGTATGGGTCTTTTACATCCCTGGTTAGATTTATTCCTAAGTATTTTATTTTTTTAGGGGCTGTTGTAAAAGATATTGTTTTCCTGATTTCCTTTTCATCATTCTCTTTATTGGTGTATAGGAATCCAACTGATTTTTGTATGTTTATCTTGAATCCTGCTACTCTGCTGAATCTTTCTATTAGTTCCAGTAGTTTTCTCGGGGAGTCTTTCAGGTTTTCTATGTATGGTATCATATTATTCCCAAATAGGGACAGTTTTGCTTCTTCACTACCAATTTGGATGCCCTTGCAGAATTATTTTTGGGGTTTCGAGTCTATTCCATTGGTCTATGTTTCTATCATTAAAACTAGCACCAGGCTGTTTTAAGTACTGTAGCTGTGTAATGTGTTTCAAAGTCCGAAAGTGTGAGGCTCCTATTTCATTCTTTTCTTGCCTATTGCTTTAGCTATTTGGGGCCTCTTGCCTTTCTACATAAAGTTCAAGATTAGTTTTTCCATTTCTGCAAAAAAAGTTGTTGGAATTTTTTGCATTGAATCTATTGATTGCTTTGGGTAGTATTGATTTTTTCACAATGCATAAACATGGAATGTCTTTCCTTTATTTAGGTCTTTTAACCTCTTTCAGGAGCCCTGGTGACACAGTGGTTAAAGTGCTTGGCTGGTAACCAACAGGGCAGTGGTTTGAACCCACAAGCCGCTCCACAAGAGAAAGATGTGGCAATCTGCTTCCATAAAGATTGCAGCCTTGGAAACCCTTTGGGGCAGTTCTACTCTGTCCTACAAATATGCTATAAGTCTGAATCGGCTTGGCGTCAGTGGGTTTAGTCTCTTTCAGCAGTGTTTTATAATTTTCCTTGTATAAGTCTGTCACATACCTGGGCAAATTTATTCCTAGATATTTTATTAGTTCCTATTGTAAACGATGGTATTATCTTCTTAATTTCTTTTTCAGATTTCTCATTGCTGGTGTATAGAAACCCAGCTGATTTTTTCCTGTGGATCTTGTATCCTGCAACTTTGCTAAATTTTTGTATTATCCTTAGAAGCCTTTAATGGATTCTTTGGCGTTTTCTACATAGTGTATCATGTAATCTGTGAATAGACATAGTTTTACCTCTTGCTTTCCAATTTGGATATCCTTTATTTCTTGTTCTTGTCATATTGCTCTGCCTAGGACATCCAATGCAATACTGAATATGAGTAGTGAGAATGGGCATCCTTGTCTTTTTCCTGTTTCCAAAGGGAAAACTCTCAATCTTTTGCCATTGAGTAAAATATTGGCTGTTGATTTTTCATAAATGCCCTTAATCATGTTGAGAAACTTTTTTATTCCTACATTGTTGAGAGTTTTTATAAAGAAAGATGTTAGATTTTATCAAATATCTTTTCTGCATTAATTGAGATGATCATGTGGTTCTTTTCCTTTGTTATATTAATGTGGTGTATTACTTTGATTGATTTTCTAACGTTGAACCATCCTTGCATTCCTGGAATAAATCTCACTTGATTATGGTGTATAATTTTTTTTTTAATATGCTGTTAGATTCTGTTCACTAGCGTTTTGTTGAGAATTTTGGCATCTATGTTCATAAGGGATACTGGTCTGTAGTTTTCTTTCCTTGTGGTGTATTTTTCTGCCTTGGTATCAGGGTAATGCTGGCTTCATAGAAAGAATTAGGGAGTATTCCTTCCTTCTTTACTTTTTGAAAGAGTTTGAACAGGATTGGTGTCAATTCTTCTCTAAATGTTTGGTAGAATTCCCCAGTAAAGCCATCTGGTACAGGGCTTTTCTTTGTTGGGATATTTTTTTTTTTTTTAAATTACTGAATCAATCTCTTCATTTATTATGGGTCTGTTGAGCTGTTCTACTTCTTCTATAGTCAATTTAGGTAGGTTATTTATTTATAGGAATTGGTACATTTCATCTAAGTTATCATTTTCTTGGAGTGCAGTTGTTCTCAGTATTCTGTCATGATCTATTGGATGGCTTTCATTTCTTATTCTGATTATTTACATATTGTCTCTTTGTTTTGCTTGTTTGTTTTGTCAGCCTGTCTAAAGGTTTGTCCATTTTTTTAATCTTTTCAAAGAACCAACTTCTGGATTTGTTGAGTCTTTCTATTGTTTTTATATTCTCTACTTCATATATTTCTGTTCTGATCTTTATTTCTTTTCCTCTAGCACCATTAGTTTTAGTTTGCTCTTCTTTTTGTTCCTCAAGTTGTAGAGTTAGGCTATTTATTTGAGATCTTTCTTCTTTTTAAATATAGGCATTTATTGCTATATTTATTGTTGTGTATATTTTTATATATTTTCTTTTGCCTTTCCTATGTCCCATATGTTTTGGTATATTGTGTTTTCATTTTCATTTATCTCCAGTTTTTTTTTCCTCTCTATTTCTTCCTTGATCCATTGGTTGGGTAGCACATGTTTAGTTTCAATGCGTTTGTGTGTTTTCTACTTGTGCTTCTGCTATTAATTTCTGACTTTTTTTGTTATCAGATGAGATATTTTGTACAATTTTGATCTTTTCAAATTTATTGAGACTTATTTTGTGTCCTAGCATATGGTCTATCCTGGAAAATGACCCAGGAGAAAAATATGCATTGATCTGATGATGGGTGGAGTTTTCTATTTATGTCCATTAGGTCTAATTGGTTTACAGTGTTGTTTAAGTCCTCTATGTCCTTACTTTTCTTTTTTTTAAGATTTTCTGTACTGTGTTGAAATCGGTGAAGTCCCCAATTATTATTGTGGAGTTGGCTATTCCTTCTTTCAGATCTGTCAGTATTTGTTTCATATATTTTGGGACACTGGTGTTTGGTACATATATATTTATAATTGCTGTGTCTTCTGGATGGATTGGACCTTTTATTGTTATGTAATATCCTTCTTCATCTCTTATAACAGTATGGCCACCGCTGATCTTTTTTGGTTACTAGTTGCATGGAATATTCTTTTCCATCCTTTTACTTTCAGTATGTTCATATCTTTGGTACTAAGATGTGTCTCTTGCAGACAGTATAAAGATGAATCTTTTTTTTAAAATGCATTCTGCCACTCTCTGCTTTTTGAATAAAGAGTTTAAACCATTTGCATTTAAAGTAATTACTAGAATGAAGAACCTACTTCTTTCATTTTGCTAATTGTTTTTTGTTTGTCTTCTATCTTCTTTGTCCCATAATTCCTACAATTTTTGTTATTTTTGCGTTTATTGCTTTTGTATGTTGAGTGTTTTCTAATTTTTCTTCTTCCCTTTCGTGTATATTTTTATATATTTTCATATATTTTCTTAGTGGTTACCACAAAAATTATCTTGAGCACCTTACATTTGCTACAACTTATTTTAGCTTGCTCCAAAATTTAACATACAAACTACAAGTAACATATAACATTATCATACTAAAATCTATTCTTTTTTCACTCATCCCTTGTCCGTCTCTGTTGTTATGACAACAATTACATCATTGTACATCCTATGCCTGTTAGGTTAAGTTTGTACTTATTTCTTATGCACTTGATGTTATATTGCTTGTATAATTTACTAAATTTGCCCCCTGGAAATACTATACAACCAGCACTTATATTTGCCCATGCCATTGCCTTTATTGGATCTCTCTCTCTTTCTTTTTTTTTTTTTTTGTTCGTTTGTTTGTTTTTAACCTTTCCCATGTGCAGATTCCAGAATCTGTCTAGTGTTCTTTCCTTTCCCTCTGAAAAACTACCTTTAGTAATTCTTGCAAAGCAGGACGGTAGTAACAAATTCTCACAACTTTTGTGTATTTGGGAATGTCTTGATTGCACCCTCATTTTCGAATGACAGCTTTGCTGGGTAAGAATTCTTGATTGACAGTTCTTTTCCTTCAATACTTTATATATGTTGTTCCATTGCTTCCTGGCTCCAGGGTTTCTGAGGATAATTTAGCATTTACTCTTATTGGGTACTGCTTACATGTTATACTGTGCTTTTTTCTTGCTGCTTTCAGACCAATCCGCTTGTCTTTGGTTTTCAAGAATTTTATTACAATGTGTTTTGGTGTAGACCTCTTCGTGTTTCTTCTGCTTGAGGTTCACCTAGCTTCCTGAATTTGCAGTCTCAAATCTTATTTAGATCTGGGAAATTCTCTGTCATTATATCTTGGAAAATCCTTTCTATCCCTTTGTTTCCTTCCTCTTCTGGAATTTCCATGATCCTAATGTTGGATTTCTAAATTGTGTCCCACAATTCACTTTGACTTTGTTTTTTTTCATCATTTTATTTACAAACTATCTGGGTCTTTATAGTTAAAATATATCTGTTGTAGAGAGTTTATAATTGGGTCTCGTGTTTTTTAAAAACCTAGTCTTACTATCTTGACTTCTAATTTCAAGGGATTATTTCATATAATTTTAATGCAATTATTGATAGAGTTGTGATTACATGCAATCTCTTGCTATTTGTTTTCCTTCCATTCTTTCTTGCTCCTTTTCATCCTGCCTTTTACAAAAACAGGATTTCATTTACCCCCCCATCCTTTGACTACTGATATCATGTATTTTACTTCCATATGTTATAAAACTCAAAAACTGCTATTATTCCTTTAAACAGGCAGTTGACCTTTAAGAAACTTTTTTTAAAAGAAAAAAAGTATTTTTTTTTGTATTTTCCACATGTTTATAATTTTCTGTGTTCTTCATTTATTCCCATAGATAAAAACTTTCAATCTAGTAAAATGCCCTTCATTGTAAACAACTTCTTTTAGCATTTGCTTTAGTGCATGTCTGCTAAAGACAAATTGTCTTTGTTGTTATCTGAAAACATCTTTATGTCTTCATATCTGGAAGGAGTCTTTTGCTGTTATACAATTCTGTGTAGAAAGCTTTTTTTTTTTTAGCACCTGAGATATGTAGTTTCATTGTCATCTGGTCTTCATTACTTCTAATAAGAAGTGAGCCATCATTTTATCAACATTAAAAAAAAACCTATTGTTGTTGAGTCAATTCTGACATTACTAAACATAAAATGTATATTTTTTTCTTGTGCTGCTTTTAAGATTTTTTTTTTTCTTTTTCAGCTTTACTTTTCAGCCATTTGCTCGGGATATGCCTATTTGATTTGCTTAAAATCACTGAGATACTTGTATACTTACAGCAATATTTTTCACAATATTTGGGAATGTTTCACCATTATTTCCTGTAAAAAAATATTCTCCCTCTTTCTCTCTGTCTTCTTCTGGAATTTTAATGACAGGTATGTGAAACTGCTTAATATTGTCCTACAGTTCATTGAGGCTCTGTTCATTTTTCAATCACTTTTTTTCTGTATCTGTACTCAGTTCAGATAATTTTTGTTGGTCTGTCTTCAGATTTACTAAATCTTTCTTCTGTATCAATCTATCTGCTATTAAGCTTAATCAGTTATTTTTTTCCTTATTTAAGATATGGTTTTTTAGTTCTAGATTTTCCATTTCGTTTTTTAAAATTGTTTCTATTTCTGTACTATGTGTTTCCAAATGTTCATTTATTATGTCCACCTTTTTCTTTAAAACTCTGAACATTGTATATTTTAAAAAATCCTTTTAAAGTCCTTGAATGCTCATTTCAACATGTGGGTCATTTCAGCATCTTTTAATATTTGACTGCTTTTCTCTAAGTGACAAGTCACGTTTCCCTGCCTTTTTACATATATAGTAATTGTGTGTTGTGTGCTGTATATTGTGGTTGATACATTATAGGGAGTCTAGATTATCTTGTCTCTGCTTAAAGCATGTTAATTTTTGTTCTGGAAGGCAGTTAAATTACTAACATATTCTCTTGATCCTATCAGGCTTCATTTTATGGTTTGTTGTGGTGGGATTATTTTGGTTTTGTGCTCATTCCTAGGTTTAGGTTCTGTCTTTGTTATCTAGTGCTGCTGTAACAGAAATACCACAAGTGCATGGCTCTAACAAAAAGAAATTTATTCTCTCACAATCTAGGAGGCTAGAAGTCTGAATTCAGGGTGCCAGATCCAGGGGATGGTTTTCTCCTTGTGTTGGCTCTAGGGGAATTTCCTTGTTATCAATCTTCCCCGGTCAAGGAGCTTCTCAGCGCAGGGACCCTGGGCCTGAAGAACGCTCTAGTCTCCTGGCTCTTGTTTCTTCGTGGTCTGAGGTCCCCATGTCTCTCTGCTCACTTCTCTCTTTTATATCTCAAGAGAGATTGGCTTAAGGCACAACCAAATCCTGTAGATTGAGTCCTGCTTCATTAAAATAACTGCCACTAATCCCACCTCTCTTATTGTTGGTGCCTTTTGTGGTCTGTTGAAGAAATCTTTTTGTGTCCAATGTGTAAGTTTTTCATTTATGGTTAGTTCTTTTTGTATTTTGTTTAAGAAATATTTTGCTATCTAATACTGAAAAAATAATCTTCCATGTTGTCATGGATAGAATTATGTCCCCCCAAAAATTTGTGTATCAATTTGCCTGGGCCATGATTCCTGGTATTGTGTGATTTTTCCCATGGGTTATAAATCCTGCCTTTATGATGTTAATAAGGGAGTATGGGCGGCAGTTGTGTTAATGATGCAGGACTCAGTCTACAAGACGGGATTGTGTCTTGAGGCAATCTTTTGAGATATAAAAGAGAGAAGCAAGCAGAGAGACGGGGTACGTCATACCACCAAGAAAGCTGTGCTGGGAGCAAAGCACATCCTTTGGACATGGGGTCCCTGCGCGGAGAAGCTCCTAGTCTGGGGGAGCATTGATGAGAAGGCCAACAGAGAGAGAAAGCCTTCCCCTGGAGCTGATGCCCTAAATTTGGACCTTTAGCCTACTTTACTGTGAGGAAATAAACTTCTCTTTGTTAAAGCCATCCACTTGTGGTATTTTTGTTATAGCAGCACTAGATGACTAAGACATATATAATCATCAAAAAGCTTTATTTCTACCCTCAATATTTTTATCTACAATCTATATGTTTTTGAGTTTTGTGTATAGTAAGGTTAAGATCAAGATGCAGCAGGATTACTGAAAAGATCATCCTTTCCCCCTGACACTAAGGTGCCAACTTGCATGAATTATATTTCCACTTATACGTTGCCTGTCTATAAAATTTCTATTGTGTGTCTATACATGCACTGACACCACACTTTATTGCTGGTTTTGTAATTAGTGTTGCTATCTAGCAGAGTGAGTCCTCTCACCTTTTTCTTCAAAATTTTCTTGACTATATTTAGTCTTTGAATTTCCATATAAATTTTGATATCAATTTACTATATTCGCAAAAAATAATCCCGCATTGATTCTCAGTAAAGTTGCATTCATCAATAGATCTAATTGTAGAGAAGTGACACCTATACCGTGTCCATGATCATGATATATTTTCCATTCACTTTCTTATACTTTAAAACTCTCAACAATGGTAATAGTTATGCACACATTTTATAAGTTTATTCCTAGGTATCTTTTTTGTTTTTGGTTCTTTTCCCTTCTTGCCTTCTAGTCCTTGCCCCAGGGCTGGTGTGCCCATTTAGTCTCCTATTGTTTTATGGGCCTAATCTTTGGTTGAAGGCTGAACCTCAGGCGTGACTTCATTAATGAGCTAACAAGGTATCCAGGGGCCATACTCTCAGGGTGGGGTTTCTCCAGTCTCTGTCAGGCTAATAAGTCTGGTCTTCTTTTGTGAGTTAGAATTTCGTTCTACATTTTTCTCCAGCCCTGTCCGGGACCCTCCATTGTGATCCCTGTCAAAGGAGTCATTGGTGGTAGCTGGGCACCATCTAGTTGTGCTGGACTCAGTCTGGTGGAGGCTGTGGTAGTTGTGGTCCGTTAGTCCTTTGGACTAATATTTCTTTTATGTCTTTAGTTTTCTTCATTCTTCCTTTCTCCCAAAGGGCTGAGACCAGTGGAGTATCTTAAATGGCCGCTCACAGGCTTTTAAGACCCCAGACGATACTCACCAAAGTACAATGTAGAACATTTTCTTTATAAAGTATGTTATGCCAGTTGAGCTAGATGTTCCCTAAGGCCACGGTCCCCACAGTCCTAGGCATTTTTTGATGGATGCCATTTTCAATACAATCTTTTTTAAACAACTTTATTAAGGTATAATTAAAATAAATTTAACTGTGCATATTTAAAAGGTACAATTTGTTAAGTTTTGACTTATGTATACAACCATGAAACAACCACCAAAGTTGATATTGACTATATCATTCACCCCCAAAAGATTCTTCAAGCCTTTTTGTTATCCCTACACCCTGCCCTTCCCTGATGCCCCATCACTAAATAACCATTGATCTGTTTTCTACTACTATGTATTAGTTTGTGTTTTCTGTAAATCTACATGAATCAAATTATACAGTATGTATACTTTTTAGTCTGGCTTCTTTCACTTGGGATAATTATTACGAGATTCAGCTATGTTGTAGTATGTGGCAATAGTTCATTCTCTTTATTCAATTTTATCACTATGCCAGAATGTGTTTATCCATGTACCTCTTTTTAAAAAAATATTTTCTTGTGTTTTTGGTGAAAGTTTACCCAGCAAATTAGGTTCCCATCTGACAAATTCTTTACAAAATTTCAGCAACATTAGTTGTATTTTCATAATGTGTCAACATTCTCTTTAATTCCATTTATCCATTTACATCTTGATGGACATTTTTGTTGTTTCCAGTTTTTGATCACCACAAATAGACTGCTATGAATATCTATGTATAAATGTTTATATGGACATGTACTTTCACTTCTCTTGGGTAATCAGTTAGGATCAAAATGGCTGGATCGTGTAAGAGGTGTATATTTAATTTTTAAGGAACCACTAATTCTGTTTAAAAGCAATTATACCTTCCAACTAGTGTGCATACAAGTTCCAGTTCCTTCACATCCTTGCCAACACTAGGCATGGTCAGTGTGTTTAATTTTAGTCATTCTATCAGGTGGTTAGGATTGTGGCTTTAATTTACATTTCCCAAATGACCAGTGATACTGAGAATCTTTACATGTGTTTATCTGACATGTGTATGCCATATTTGAGAAAATGTATGCTCAAAATTTTTGCTTCTTTTATTAGGTTACTTGTTTTATTATTGAATTTGGAGTATATTTATGTGTTCTTGATACACATGTTTTGTTGGATATATGCTTTGCAAGTATCTTCTCTCAGTCATGGCCTGTCTTCCTTATCTTAACAGTGTCTTTTGAAGAGCAAAAGTTTGTAATTTTTTTTAAATTCTAATTTATCAATGTTTTCTTTAATATTTTGTGTTTTTGGAAACATATTCAAGAAATATTTGCGTAAGCCAAGAAAAATACTAGTGGGAATGTATAATTACTTTGACAGGTTTAGAATTTCTTAAAAATTAAATATACACCTCTTATATGATCCAGCCATTTTGACCCTGATTATCCAGAATAAATAAAAGTATATGTCTATATAAACATTTATACATAGATACTAATAGCAGTTTATTTGTGATAGTCAAGCCCAAGTCAATGTTGCAAAGCCTTTCTATTATGTTCTCTTGTAGAAATTTTATACTTTTACATTTAAGCCTGTGGCTCATGTTCTTTTAATTTCTGTGTATGGTTCAAGGTATGGTTCCAAGTTTTATTTTTTCTTTATGGATTATACAATAATTACAGCATCATTGTTGAAAAGACTCTCCTTTTACCACTGAATTGCCTTGAATCATTTGTAGGTCTATTTCTGGGTTATCCATTCTGTTCCAGTGATCTATTTCTTTAGATTAACATAGTTTTTAAACAGTATTTCTTAAAATCAGGTTTTGTTAGTTCGTCAACTTTGTTCATTTTCAAAGATATTTTTGCTATTCTTGATTCTTTGCTTTTCCATATGAAATTTATATCCATATCCATACTATATTGTTAATATTTTGCTTAAATAATTAATAATTTTAAAATAGTTTTAAATAATAAGAAAACAACATTATGTATTTACCAATGTAATTATTATATCTGGTGCTCTTTATTACTTTGGGTAGATTCATATTTCCACTTGGTATCATGTTTCTTCTTTTCATATAGTTTTTTAGGAATATTTATCATAAATGGGTGTTGAATTTTACTAAATGTTTTTTATGTATTTATTGAGATAATTATATGACTTTTCTCTTTTATCTTATTAATATGGTGAATTGCACTGGTTGATTTTGGAATTTAAAATAAATTGCTTTCCTGAAAACAATCAAACTTGGTCTTGATATAGTACCCATTTTAAATACTATAGTATTCATTCTGATAATATTTCATTTATGATTTTCCTTCACTGTTTATGTACTGTTCTTGTACATTTTGATGGCAAAGATAAGATGGCCATAAAATAAGTTGGAAGGTGTTCCTTCTGATCTAAAAAAGGTGATACGTTATTTTTCCTTCAATAATTGGTAAAATTCAGCAATAAATCCATTTCAACTTGCGCTTTACTTGGTAGAAAAGTTTAAAATTTTGAATGCAAATTCTTTACTAAAGAGAGAATTATTTAGTTCTTTTATATTATCTTCTTTGTTTTCAGTAAGTTGTACAATTTTCTATACATTAAGCCATTACCTTTATTTTGAGTATCATATATTCTGAGGCACGTGAATGAGATGCCACTATCTCTTTCCACTGCTGAAATGATGCCAGAGGGACCCAGTTAAAGCAGAAGGTATAAATAAAATCCAGGGTCTCCAAACATAACATGACATGTCCAGGTTTCAATTAAAAAATCACACATTATACCCATGATGAAGAAAATCTCAATTTGAATGACAAAGGACAATCAAAATATACCAACACCGAGATGACAGAAAATTTTAGAATTATCTGACAAAGATTTCAAAGCAGCCATCATAAAAAATTTCATTGAATAATTATGAACACTCTTAAAACAAACAAAAAATAACAGTAGATATGAAGAAGTACTAAATGGACATTTTATAACTGAAGAATACAATAATCAAAATAAAACAGTGAATAGACAGATACAATAGCAGAAAGGACAGAGGAAAGAATCAGTGAACTTGAAGAAGACAGAACAATAGAAATTACCCAATCTGAACAACAGAAAGAAAATAGACTGGAAAAAATGTATGTAAACAGAGCCTCAGGGATCTGTGAGAATACAACAAAAGTTCTAACACTGGTGTCATGGAAGTCTTGGAAAGAGAGGAGAAAGAGGGTGGAGCTGAAAGTGTATGCAAAAAAATTATGGCTGAAAACTTGAGATGCTTCAAGGCCGGGTTTCCATTCTTATGAGGCCTGATCCTTACTCCTAAGGGTACACACTGGGTTCAACCCAATCCCGGGAATACTTACTAGATTTCTCCTTCTTGGCTGGCTCTAAACTCCAACTTTTGTCCTGCACCTCAAACTGACTCTGCGAGTCTGTTGAAAGATCTGCTCAGTTTTTCATCTCCTCAGCCACTGCTTTAGAATGGCCATGTGCATCTTGGAAGAAAAAGTTGGAACCAAATACTAGACTCCCTTTTTTTTTTTTTTTTTTTGGTTGCCTCTCTCTCCTGGATCATGGTCCTACACATTCTCATATCAAACTGATGACGTTTTACATTTTATACATTTTTTCTAATTGTTCTCAGTAGGAGGGTTGGTCCAAAACAACCCAACATAGACGAAAGCAGAATTGAAATTACATTTGCTTTTGCCAATCCATAAAATGGGAATACGAATTATTTTTTAAAGAATAAGTTATGATTAACCTAACTTTTGTCAACTTTATTTTTATTTTTCCAAGCTTGTATTTTATTTTATTTTACTTTTTTTTTTTAACCTGGCTTATATTCTCATCCTTTTGTTATGATATATGCTCCCATGAGAAAGTTAACCAAGGTATCTGAATTCTCAAGCCTTGCTCCTCATTATAAATTTGATTTAACTAAGATTCAATGACAATGGGTTTGGTTTTTTTGGTTTTATTATTTTTGAAACAGTTAAGTTTTACAAACTTTGTATGTTTATGATTACAACTTATAATGGTTTACCAAAACATTGATTGAGTGTGATCTGCTTAGACTACAATCTGGTTAGATTCCTAGCTTCATGTACATGAAGCAGGAAAATAAAAGATACATATGTAAGCACTGGATGTTAAAAATATAATAGAAAGAAGCACCTATGAACCTATACACTTATATTCTCTTGAGCTAATACAAGAAATATTTCTGTCTCCCTGCCTCATTCTATTTGACAATGAAAAATTAACTACAATTATGCAATGATCTAAGGTTCTAATAAATCAAATTTCCATTTCCTGTCTAGACAGTAAGTTATGAAGCTGGATCCAGTTGCTGTTGAGCTGATTCTGACTCATGATGGTCTTACATGTGTCGGAAGAGAACTGCAGCCCATACGGTTTTCAATGGCTGATTTTTCAGAAGTAGATTACCAAGTCTTTCTTCTGTGGTGCCTATGGGTTGATTCAAACCTCCAACATTTCTGTTAGTAGTCAAGCATGTTAATCGTTTGCACCAGCCAGGGACTCCATGAAGCTGCATAGAACCTCACAAAAGGCAATAATAAGGAACATCTTACATCTGTCTAGAACCTTACAGATTATAGTTTTCAAAGTGTTTTTATATAGATTTTTTATTCCATGCAGCTTCGACTTTCAGACATCTTCCAGTTGGCTCCCGAATTCATAGCAATTTAATCCAGGGCAAGTGAGAAATTCCAGAGATGAGGACCTAGCCCAGAAGCTGTATTGTTACCAGTCCTCAAGGTTCTAACTGAGAAACTGGAGGTTTCAGGATGCTGAAATAAGATTCAAGTTGCTTTCAGAGCTGTGAGTATATCTATCATGCTTTATCAAGAGACAGATATGATCTTTCTAGATGTATGGCAAGCATTTTGATGGCTAGCATGTGAAAGTTGCTTGTTCTGCTGGGTAATGAAGCAGATAATAATTAAAATATGGAGGCTGTAACACATGACATCCAGGAATTGAGAAGGAAAACAGTAGTGCATTGTGTTTCTCCTGAATTTACTTTGATCCTCTGAACAGAAGGCTCTTATGAAGTGATGGATCTGAATGTGTATGCATGTTTACTTTAAAAATCCATTGCAGACCAGATTTACTGGCCTGACAGAGACTGGAGAAACCACAAAAGTATGGTCCCTGGACACCCTTTTAGCTCAGCAATGAAGTCACTCCCAAGGCTCACCATTCAGCCAAAGATTAGACAGCCCCATAAAACAAAATAAGACTAATGCGGGCACAACAGTCCAGGGACAAGGAATAGAAGGCAGGAGGGGATAGGAAAGCTGGTAATAGGGAGCCCAAGGTTGAGAAGGGACAGTGTTGACATGTCATGGAGTTGTTAACCATTGTCATAAAACAATATGTGTACTAACTGTTTAATAAGAAACTATTTGTTCTGTAATGGATTCGATTCTGACTCCTAGTGACCCCATGTGACAGAATTGAACTGCCCCATAGGATTTCCAAGGCTGTAATCTTTTACAGAAGCAGACTGCCACATCTTTCTCCTGCAGAGTGGTTGGTGAGTTCGAACCATCAGCCTCCCGGTTAGCAGCTGAGTGCTTAACCACTTCTCCACCAGGGCTTCTTATGTTTACTTTAAGGTCCCTCAAATCAGTCTTTGCCCTGCTTCATTTTATTCTGAAAAAATGAATTGCACATCTTACTGTGATTCAGATATTGAGACATCCAGTGTGGCTAACTGAATAAGCAAATGAAAGAATGAGCAGTGCTTAGAGTAGAAAATGCAAGACAGATTCCTTTCCCAAGATAAGAACTCTGTGAAATAAAATAGTGTCACCTTAAAGATATTTGTGAAGTATATAATTGTGATTAAAAAAAAAGAAGCTATTAAAAAAATTGAAACTCAATGAATACTTAATAATTTGGTCATAAGTTATGTTTCTGGATTTTTTTTAGGCCTATAGACTACCTATGAGCCATGGTGGTGCAGTGGTTAAAGCACTCAGATGCTAACCCAAAGTTCCGCTCTTCAAATCACCACCATTTCACAGAAGAAAGATGTGGCAGTTGGCGTCCGTAAAGATTACAGCCTTGGAAACCTTATGGGGTGGTTCTATTCTGTCCTATAGGCTCGCTATGAGTAAGAATTGACTCAACAGCAATGGGTTTTTTATACACTACATGAAAGAAGCATAAGCAATGATCTCTCCTGAGGAGATTAACAGTCTTGCTGAATGTGTACATGTGACATGTACATAATAAAAGACAGTGCCTTCAAAAGCTCAGACACTGTGGGTCAGGTGAAGCCAGGATATGAACAGGAATCATCAGGTCAAGGTAATGATGAAGAGATAATTTGGAGAAGAATGCAGAATGGATCAGACTTGAGTAGAAATTGGGCGGGGGGTGGAGATATCTGTTAGTGGCATCAACAAAACTCATTGCAGAGACAAGCATAACATATTGAGGATAGTCAAGAAAGTGCCAATCAGAAGCAGAGAAGTATTTAACAAAGAATAAAATAAAGGTGATAAAATTTGGTGGGTCGAGAGAAGCTTCATTATGCATTGAATACCAAAGTTAGTTAATTTTTTTACTCCTACAAATGTTTTTTTAACAAGAGTTAAGAAGAACAGTGTTAGTCGTCTAGTGCTGCTATAACAGAAATACCACAAGCAGATGGCTTTAATAAAGAGAAATTTATTCTCTCACGGTCTAGTAGGCTAGAAGTCCGAATTCAGGGTGTCAGCTCTAGGGGAAGGCTTTCTTTGTCAGCTCTGAAGGAAAGTCCTTGTCATCAATCTTCTCTTGGTCTGGGAGCACCTCAGTGCAGGAATCTCAGGTCCAAAGGATGCTCTCTGCTCCTGGCACTGCTTTCTTGGTGGTATGAGTTTTCCGTGTCTCTCTGCTTGCTTCTCTCTTTTATAACTCAAAAGAGATTGGCTTAATACACTATCTAATCTTGTAGGTCTCAGCAACATAACTGCCACTAATCCATCCTATTACATGATAGTGATAGAGTTTACAACACATAAAGGAATCACATTAGATTACAAAACGGTACGCAATCATACAATACTGGGAATTATGACCCAGCCAAGTTGACAGATATTTTTGGGGGACACAGTTCAATCCATGACAAACAGTAAGAACTAATGTATATTTATCACAAAATATATGCCAGATACTGTTAAGACCTTCATGTGAATTCTCCTGTTTGACCCTCAAACACATATTAAATGATCGATAAGTTTAGTCATTATTATTATTGTTATTAATTGTCATTATTTCTAGACTGTCTTTTATTGACAACTGAGCTACCAATGGGTAAAAAGCAAGATGGTGTCCACAGAAGAGGAGAATTTAAGACAAGAAAACCTGAAAGGGCTGGAGGCAGCATCTCTGCATTTTGGCACTGGGCTCAATTTCTGTTGCAGTCATAAGGGAAATCTGTAAATGTTAGCTTAGCTAGGATAATTTATTTTTTCCTCTGCAGTGTAATTTTCCTGAATCTCCTGTTGATTTCAAGAGTTTTTAATGTCTATGGTTTTCCCAAAGTAAAGCAATCTTGACTCGAGGAGCTGATCCATTTCAATATACCCATCATACACAAAGTCTACACATATATTAGGGAAATATTTTATGTTGATTACTACATCCAAGAAATGTGCATTTGCTCTTATATGAAAGAAAACCAGGTTTGATAGGCTCTTCTTTCTCTTGGTCATTTGTTATCCTTCTGCCACCATCCACAAGCAGTGGAACTATTATTTTCCTGTAATTTATGCTCTGAATATACCTTCTGTTGTCCTGAGTAAGGGTATAAAGTAATAATAATAAGATTGTCTCTTTCAAGAATCTCTTGCAATTAATATCTCTTTATACTATCTCTGTAAAATATTAAACAATGGCAAAAATTGAACAAAATCATTAAGTCAATCAATCCCAGAAGTTGTTCCACAAACCACAGTGCCCCTTTGTCTTAGGCTGTGTTCTCTAGAGAAGCAAAACTAGTGAAATATGTGTGTGTGTATATATATGGGGGGGGTGAGATTTATCTCAAGGAAATGGCTCACATGGTTATAGAGACTGGGAAGTTCCAAATCCATGGGTCAGAGTCAGGTTGGAGGCTTCTCCTGACTCATATAGCTTCAGGGGCTGACAAACCCAAGATCAGCCGGTAAGATGGCAGGCTGCTGGCTCACAGAGTGAGGAGGCTAACAAATCCCAAGATCAGCAGGTAAGCTGCTAGCTCAAGTCCCCAGAACTGGAGGTTAGATGATGACAACTGGAAGCAGAATCCAGAGAGAGCAAAAGCCAGTGAGCTTTGCCAGAAAGTCCATATACATTGGATGAAGCCCACACTCCCAAGAAAACTCCCTTTCAATTGATTGGCTGCTCATAGGAGATCTCATGATGAAGGTAATTATATTATATAAGATCTCATCATGGAGATGATTACATCATTACATAACTGCCAAACTACATCATAACTGCCAAACCACTGAGAATCATGGCGCATCCAAGTTGACCCACAACTTTAGCCATCACAGTCCACCTCATGTCAACTTGGCATCTTTACATATCTCCTTAAACCACACATAATCTCTAAATAAAGACAATTATAAAATCATACTTGAGCCTAACATGCGTACAACCAAAAATGCACTAGCCCTATTTACATCTTATATTTTATAAGTGAAGAAGACAAAAAACATTTGATACACACATACAAGGAAGAAATACTCATAACAATTACAGTCCTCCTTTCTGCAACTGGTCACATGGTCGTAGCTGGTATTTAGAACTACTTTCTTCTACCACACATTCCATATTCCATTTACCCTTAGCTAGCACCTCAGCTGGTTATGGTTCTTTGCCTGGTAGGGTGACCCAAACCTTCATTAGTAAAGGATCTGGGCCTTTAGTAGTCTTATCAGAATTAGGTCGCTGTAGCTTTCCAACGACTTTAATCACATTGCATGGTAGTACTAAGAGACGTCCTAAGGGATCTCCTGTATTCCAGACATTCTCTTCTTTACTTTCATTATGTAATATCAATCCAATTTCCACTTGGTAATCAGGATCAATCACACCAGCCAATACAGTAACTCCCTTCTTTGCCTGTTGATCCAGAGGCATGAGGAGCCCAAAGTGGCCGGGTGGCATTCTTAACTTTCAGTTCAATGGAATCAGTGTTGTGCCTCCTGGTAGGAGCATCCCTCCCTTTGGAACTAAGACGTCTAGACCGTCAGAGCATAGGGTCAAGGGACAGGAGGAAAAAATTTCACAAGTGGGCCAGTAGGGGTAATAGTCAATGGTGCCACTCCCATTTCCACTCCTTGATTTCTGTACTCATGAATCCTAGCTATGGGAGAAACAGCACCATATATTGGATGCTGGTTCAGAGCATATACAGCCTCCTAGAGAACATTGCCCCAAACCTGCAAGGTATTACCACATAGTTGGTGCCATAATTATGTCTTTAGAAGGCCATTCCATCGTTCTATCAAGTCAGCTGCTTCAGGATGATGGGGAACATGGCAAGACCAGTGAATTCCATGAGCATGGGCCCACTGAAGCACTTCATTTGCTGTGAAGTGATTCTCTTGATCTGAGGTGTTGCTGTGTGGGATATCATGATGATAGATAAGGCATTATATAAGTCCACGAATGGTAGTTTTGGCAGGAGCATTGTTATGCAGGAAAGGAAAATCCATATCCAGAGTAAGCGTCTATTCCAGTAAGAACAAAATGTTGCCCTTTCCATGATAGAAATGGTCTAATGTAATAAACCTACCACCAGGTTGCTTTCTGATCACCTTGAGGAATGGTGTCATATCGGGGACACAGTGTTAGTCTCTGCTGCTAGCAGATTAGGCACTCAGCAGTGGCTGTAGCCAAGTCAGTCTTGGTAAGTCCATGTTCCTGAGCTCATGTTCCTGAGGCCATGCATAACCTCCATCCCTGCCACCATGGCCCGTTGGGCAATGACTAGAGTGGCTGGGGAAACAGGATGACCTGTTTCCACAGAACGTATCATCTTATCCAATTGATTCTTAACATCCTCCTCTGCCAAGGTCACCCTTTGGTAAGCATTCACATGAAACACAAATATCGTCATTTATTTGGCCCATTCAGAGAGGTCTACCCACAGACCTTTTCCCCAAACTTCCTTGTCTCCAGTTTTCCAGTCATGTTCCTTCCAAGTCCCTAACCATCCAGCAAAACCATTAGCTACAGCCTGTGAATCAGTACATAATTGCACATCTAGCCATTTCTTCTTCCAAGCAAAAGGTGCACTGCTCAAAATTCTGCCCGTTGGGAGGATTTCCCTTCACCACTATCCTTCAGCGAGTTCCCAGAAAGGGGCTGTAGTGCTGCCGATGTCTACTTTCGAGTGGTGCCTGCATATTGTGCAGAACCATCTGTAAACCAAGCATGAGTTTTCTCTTCCTCAGTCAACTGATCGTAAGGAACATTCCATGAAGCCACAGGTGCAGATGGGGAGAGGGAAGGTAATGTAACAGAAGTGGAGACCATGGGTATTTGGGCCACTTCCTCATGCAAATTACTTGTGTCTTCAGGTCCTGCTTGGGCATGTTCCTATATACCACTTCCATGTAATGAGGGAGTCCTGCTGTGCACATTGACTTTATGACTCTGTGGGTCAGATAACACCCAGTTCATGATGGGCATCTCAGGCCACATGGTGACTTGGTGGCCCGTGGTTAAGTGTTCGGTCTCTACTAACGCCCAGTAACAAGCCAAAAGCTGTTCTCAAAAGGTGAGTAGTTATCTACAGAGGATGACAGGGCTTTGCTCCAAAATCCTAAGGGTCTGCTCTGGGATTCCCCGGGGCCTGCCAAAGACTCCAAACAGCATTTCTGTCTGCCAAGGACACCTCAAGCACCACTGGATCAGCCGAATCATATGACCTAAGTGTCAAAGTAGCTTGCACGGCAGCCTGAACCTGTTGTAGAGCCTTTTCTTGTTCTTGTCCCCACTCAAAACTAGCAGATTTTGAGTCTCTTGATAAATATGCCAGAGTAGCACACCCAAATGATGGATATGTTGCCTCCAAAATCCAAAGAGGTCCACCAGGCATTGAGCCTCCTTTTTAGTTGTGGGATGAGCCAGATGTAATAACTTATCCTTCACTTTAGAAGGAATATCTCAACATGCCCTACACCACTGAACCCCTAGAAATTTCACCGAGGTGGTAGGCACCTGAATTTTTTTTGGATTCATTTCCCAATCTCTAGCATACAAATGTTTTACCAATGAGTCCAGAGTCAATGACACCTCTTTCTTACTATGTCCAGTCAGCAAAATGTCATCAATGTAATGGGCCAGTGTGATGTTTTCTGGAAGGGAAAGTTGATCAAGCTCTCTGAGGACTAAATTATGACATAGGGCTGAAGAGTTTATATACCCCGGAAGTATGACAGTGAAGGTGTATTGCTGGTCTTTTCAGCTGAAAGAGAACTTCTTCTGGTGGTCCTTCCAGAAAGGTATGGAGAAAAAGTCATTAGCCAGGTCAGTAGCTGCATATCACATACCAGGAGATGTATTAACTTGCTCAAGCAATGAAACTACATCTGAAACAGCAGCTGCAATTGGAGTCACCACCTGGTTAAGTTTTCAATAATCCACTGTAATTCTCCAAGATCTATCTGGTTTTTTGCACAGGCCAAATAGGCAAGTGGAATGGGAATGTGGTGGGAATCACCACCCCTGAATCCTTCAAGTCCTTGATGTGGCAGTAATCTCTGCTATCCCTCCAGGAATGCGGTATTGTTTTTGGTTTACTATTTTCCTAGGCAGAGGCAGTTCTAATGGCTTCCTCTTGGATTTTCCTACCATAATAGCCATTACTCCACTTGTTGGGGATCTAATATGGGGTTTCTGTCAGATGCTGAGTATATCTATTCCAATTATGCATTCTAGAACTGGGAAATCAATACAGGATGGGTTCAGGGACCAACTGGACTTACTGTGAGATGAACCTGAATTAAGACTCCATTAATAACCTGACCTCCATATGCCCCCACTATGACTGCTGGGCCACAGTGACATTTTGGGTATCCTGGAATTAGTGTCAGTTAAGAACCAGTATCCAGTAATTCCAAACAAAGTCTGATTATTTCCTTTTCTCCAATGAACAATCACTCTAGTAAAAGGCCATAGATCCTTTGGGGAAGGCTGGGAGAAAGATTAATAGTATAAGTTTTTGGCAGTGTAGTGAGGTCCTTCTTCAAGCAGACTCAGCCTCCCCTTCATTCAAGGGGTTTTAGGTCTGTAAACTGGCTCAAGTCTGGAAGTTGAGTCAGGGTTTGTGACTCTATTTTGTCAAATTGAGTTAGATTGCCGTTCACTTGATCTGGAATTCTTCTGCTTCTACAGATCAACTAGCTACTTAATAGATTTCCCATCTATTTCACAGATAGATAGATAGATAGATAAAGAGAGAAAGAGATTTATCTCAAGGAAAGGGTTCATGCAATTCTAGAGTCTGGAAACTCCCAAGTGTGTGGGTCAGACACCAGGCCGGAGGCTTCTCCTGACTCACTTAGCTGCAGGGGCTGATGAACCCAAGATTGGCAGGTCAGAGGGCAGGTTGCTGACTCATGGGCTGTGGAGGCTGATGAATCCAAGATTGGCAGGTAAGCTGCTAGCTCAAGTCCAAAAAACCAGAGGTCAGACGATAATGAGCCGGATGCAAGATCCAGAGTGAGCAAAAGCCAGCGAACTTTTCCAGAAAGTCCATATATATTGGATACGGGTCACACCCCCAAGGAAACTCCCTTTCAACTGATTCACTGATCATAGAAGATCTCATAATGGAGGTGATTACATCATATCAGATCTCATCATAGAGATGATTACATCATTACATAATCGCCAAAGTACATCATAACTGCTAAACCACTGAGAATCATGGACCAGCCAAGTTGATACACAACTTTAACCATCATATGCCACAAACAACTTTTCACAAGGTCCCTGAGTAATTAAACTGTGCGCAAGTTCCCTTTTGAAGAGCGATCCTTTTTGATAAGAGGAAACAGGAGTGCCAGGGCTTGTCGATATCAGGTGACCCACTTCAGAAATGCTGCTGGATGCCAGGAACATTGCTTTCCTTCCCGGTGGCCTTGCTGAATATTCAAGAGAATATTGCCAAAATGTGCATCACCAGATGGCGTTAAAAAATATTTCTCATGGCAATGAGTCACTCCGGGGAAAAATGTTGACAAGTATGATAATGTCATCAGTCCTTTATGTGAAACATCTCTATAAATCCAATTAGAACTTGGTATGCCTAACAGTCTTTTATGTTTTGTTTTAAATATAAAACTTAATTTCATGATTATAACCATCTCTCACATGAACAATCCTTGAATATGCTGTGTATCATGACATCTATTTGCAACAAGAATGCAGATTTTTGTCCCAATTAAAGATACCCTATATAAGTTAATATCTCAGCTTAGATTGACACATATAACTTGAGAATGGTTTGAAGATTTCAGGCAATGTCTCAACTGACCACCAGTATTAGATTATAGCTGGTGTCTAGTAATCTGGAATTTACATCTCAGAACAACCTTCTCAATTTGTTTCTCTAGGTTTATATCATAAACACAGATCAAGTCTCAAGCAGTGCACACATGGGGACGTAGTTTAGAGTGACCAGTGTTTAGAAAAATGCTGCAAAGAAGTGGGGAAAATATTCAAAGCATAACTACGGTGGTATTAGTGAAAATTCATAAAGCATGCCATCATTACCAGGATTGCTTGACCAATTTATGAACAGTTCTGTTCTGTAGATATTGCATCAGAGTAATGGACAATTGGTGCACCAACGATATGTGGCTGTTTTGGCTGAGAGCTCTAGCCCAGAAAGTTTCATTATCATGTATTAGAAGTCAAAACTTCTCAATGTTCTGAAGACACACCATGGAGAATGCCTTTTTCCTACAGTGTTGTGGTTTAGCAGTGTCAAACTTCAGAAAATGTGATAGAAAATGGTTGGATTGAGAAGGGTCTTGAATGTCCTGCTTTCTGGGATTGGGGGTCTCTGTCTGCCTGTACTTAGTTTGAGTGGTATGACCACCAAAAGAATTGTAAATGAAGATAACATTTGTATCTGGCCTCATTTTATAAATCAATTGCATCTCAGAAAATCAATCAACAAGAAACATTGGAAATTTTAATTTTTATGTTTAGAATTCAAGAAAAACAATCTCAGTAAATAAGCTGAATTTTTTAAAAAAGGATACAGATAAACTTTTCCTTTGAGACCTAGAAGTTGAAAAAGACGCTGACTATTATCACTGCTTGGGTTTTATTATATCGTATTATACTGGAGGTCCTAGCCTGTTCAGTAAGGCAAGAAAAAGAAATAAAGGGTACAAGGACAGGAATGGGAGAAACCTAACAATCCTTATGAGCAGGCAACATCATTTTATATGCAGCTAATCTAAAGTAACCTACAGATAAACTATTGAGACTAGCAAAAAAAAAAAAGTTTATTAAAGTTGCTAGCTACAAGCTCTATGTACAAAACTCAACTGTATTTCTATATTCCAGCCACAAAGAACTAAAAAAAAATGGTATTTGTACAAAGATAGATTTTTTAATAGCATAACAAAAAGTCAAGTATTCAGGAACTTATCTAACAAATTATGGACAAGAATTCCATCGGAAAAATTCTAAAACATTATTCAGAAATATTAAAAATACTAAATAGATAAGAATATATAACAAGTTTACATATGTACACCTGTGTTTATTGCGGCACTATTCACAATAGCAAAAAGGTAGGAACAACCTACGTGTCCATCAGTGAATGAATGGATAAACAAAATGTGGCACATGTATACAATGGAATACTACTCAGCCATAAAGAGAAATGAAATCTTAATGCATGCGACAATATGGACAAAACTTGAAGATATTACGCTGAGTGAAATCAGTCAATCACAAAAGGACAAATATTGAATGATTTCACTAATATGAAACAGCAATAATAGGTAAATGTACAGAGAGAAATAGTTATTAGTGGTTACCAGGGATGTGGGGCAGCGGGGAAGAGGCAGAATCATTCTTTGGGATGTAGAGAGTTTTTGTCTATGGTATGAGAAAATTGGCATTAATTACACATAATAGTTATACAACATGACTAATATAACTGATATCTAAGCTGTACACCAGAAAAAGTTCAAAGTGACAAATTTTGTATTATATATAATCTTACAACGACAACAAAACATACAAAAAAAAAAAAAAAAACCAATAAGAACACCAACAAAGGGAACAGCTGCTGATAATACTTAGGTACAACCAAACACCTCATGGAATTAGCCTTATTGGTTTGAAGGTTCAGGTCATGGTTTCATGGAACAGTCCAGTCAATTGGCCTAATACGGTTTCTAGAGTTTCTGTTCTACCTCCTAGTTTGGTGAGTAGTGCCTGGGGTCTTGAAAGTTTGCTAGTGGCAATACAAAATACAACAATTGGTCTCTAGTCACCTGTAGAAGCAGAGGAAGAAGACGACCTAGGAATCAGAGGAGGAACTGGAATGCAGGTCTAGCTGTCCCTATGAACACTTCTGCCTCCTTTGCCATGAGACCAGAACTGGATGGTGCCCAGCTACCATTACTGAATGTTTTGATCAAGGATACAAAAGATGGATCCTGATCAAAAGGAAGAAAAATGTGGAACAGAATTTCAAACTCTTACGGAATCCAGACTTTCTGGACCCATTGAGACTGGATGAACCCCTAAATCTATTGTCCTGAGATAATCTTTAAACCTTGAACCAGAACTATCCTCTAAAATCATCTTTAAATGAAAGTTTAGCTCAGTTAGTAAAGAACTTTTGCCTTGAGCGTTGTGCTCTTTTAAAGAATTATCTATATGAGACCAAGTTAACAACAGTAATTCTAAAGCATAGATGAGAAGTTTAGAAGGCAATGAGTCTAAGTAACTGATGAAATAATTTGGGAAGAAATAGCAAGAATGGTGATACAACATGAAGAATGTAACTAATGTCATTGAATTATACACATAGAAGTTGTTGAAAGGGTGTATGTTAGGCTGTGTATATTTTTACCAAAAATAAAATAAAATAAAATATTTAAAAACAGATAACAAGTTTATGAATTGGAATATTCAATATTTTAAGTATGTCAGTTTTCCCCAAATTGTGCGCCTAAAGAAAATGCAAATTTTTTGTGTGGAATTTGACAAGTTGATTTATAAAATTTATGTATGAAAATATAAAGATCCAAGAATAACCAAGATATACTTAAGTAAAAACAAGATAGGAGGACTTTTTCTAACAGATAACCATTACATAAATGAATTAGTTTAGCCATGTAATCAAAAGCATTAATAATATTGAACAGGTAGGGGAAACACTTAGAGTGTGGTCTGAGGACTGTTGGGGTTCCCAGAGACCCTGTCAGGAAATTCATAAGGTCAAAACTATTTCCATAATAATATTAAGGTGTGAGTTTCCCCTTTTTGCTGTGTTGGTATCTGCTATAATGGTGTAAAGCAATGTGGGATAAAACTGCTGAGGCCTTAGCACGTATTAAGCAGTGGCACCAAACTATGTTGTGCCAGAATCATTACACTCATCATCACATCTACTCACAAAAATAAGTCATTAAAAATTAAATGACATTAAATTAAATTAAATTTAAATTTAAATTAAAAGACATTAAAAATGTCATTGAGGAAACAGTTGTTACTGCCATCAAGTTGGTCCCCAACTCACGGCGACCTCACGCACCACAGAACCAAATGCTACCCGGTCCTGCACCATCCCCATGATCACTTGTGGATCAGACTGTTGTGATTTATAGGATTTTCAATGACTGATTTTCAGAAATAGACTCCCAGGCCTTTCTTTCCAGTTCATCTTAGTCACGAAGCTTCACTGAAACCTGTTCAGCAGCATAGCAACATGCAAGCATCCACTGACAGATGGGTGGTGGCTGTGTTTGAGATGTAACGGCCAGGAATCAAACCCAGGTCTCCGACATGAAAAATAAGAATATTACCACTGAGCCACCACTGCCTCCTTTGATGGAACACTAGAAAATATTAATTTTCTTAAATCTCAATCTGTGTGTGCACATCTCTTTCATACTGTATGTGATGAAGTGGGAAGTACAAGTAAGACTCCCTGCTGCCCACTGAGGCATGAGGATTCTCAAGAAAAAGCACTTGTGTGATTATTTGATTTGTGAGCCGAAATAGTCACTTTCTTCATGGGAAACCATTTGTATTGATACAATATCCGACAAATGATGGTTATTCCAACCTAGATTTTGGCAGACATTCTCTCAAAAATTAACAAAGTGAGCTTGTTGATTCCAGGAAAATAACTGACATTATTTGCTGCCAATGATAAGATTTGAGCTTTCAAATGAAAATTAGAATGTTGGAATACTTGTATCTGCCACTGAACTTGACATCTTCCAATATTTAAAGACTTTTTTGATGAGATCAGTGGTGAGCTGTGAATGAGCATACTTTTTTTATTACAATATATAATTAAATGTGTCATCATTTGGAAGATCTGAATTAGTCAGTGAACAATTATTTTATTCCAATGATACATCATGCATGGGTAAAAGAGAGATGCAAAACACAAGATAAACCAATGGATTTGAAATTAAATGAGTAGAAAAAGTTAACTGACATTGTTTTCAGATTCCACATTGCAATCAACCTTTAAGAAACTAACCAAATCCACTGACGTTGAGTGTGTTCCAACTCATAGTGACCTCCTAGGGTTACCAAGGCTGTAAATCTCTACAGAAGCAGACTGTCACATCTTTCTCCCCTTTAAGAAACTGCTACATGTCTGTTCTATGGTAGTATCGAAGAGAATATACACAATTAGTTGGCAAACCTATTACAATTCTCCCTTTTCTAGCATGTATCTGTAGGAGGCCAGAATGTTTTCATATTTATCAACTGAACCAATATATTGCAACACACTAGGATGTGCAAAAAAGTAAGAAAAAAGGCCACTTTTCTCACTAATTTTTTGGAAAATATAGTTATGTTCTACAGAAATATATATCTTATAAAATATATGTTAATGTGTAATGGATTTATTACTGTTAGTTTCACACAAATAAATTAATATGTCTAAAGTGCTCAATTTTAATTTCTAATATAATAACTATTGATACGGGGGCAGTGGAAATTCAGTGGTAGAATTCTCACCTTCCATGCAGAGATCCGGGTTCGATTCCTGGCCAATGCACCTCAAGCACAGCCATCACCCATTGGTCAGTGGAAGCTTATGTGTTGCTTTGATCCAAACAGGTTTCAATAGAGCTTCCAGATGGACAGGGAAGAAAGGCCTGGTGATCTTCTTCTGAAATGCAGCTAGTGCAAACACTATAGATCGTAATGCTTTGATCTCAGTCTCGTTGTGCATGAGGTCACCATGAGTCATAGGCTGACTCAACAGTAGCTAACAATAACTACTGATGGACGTAACTTACATTAAAAGAAGAAGAAGAAAAACCTCTCTGGGATCCTGAAATAATTTTTAAGAGTGTAAATAGTTCTAGAGACCAAATAGCTTGAGAACCACTGAACTAGATATACACTTAGTAATAGGCTATGTATAAAAGAAAACAATGTAAAGAAAAGGCCTCTAAGTGGAATAAAATGTAAAGTACATATCTAATTAAGATAGTACTATATATTTTGTAAGACGTATGCATAGTTAAAGGTAAATATCAAACATATTAGACTGGTTGTCTATGAAAGCAAAGGGAGTAAGAGAAGGGATTAAGAAAAAGGAATTATGAGCACCAATCACTTATAGTCTTTTTTTTTTTTGTGGGGGGTGGTGCAAGTAGATCTACAAGTATATCATCAACTTAATGTAGAAACATAAAAGAACAAAAACTATAGTCACTTTATTCTCCTATTTAAGAATGATCAATCCTTAATAAATTCAACTTTTTCTGGAAACTATAGAAATTAGTGTCCTCAGCTTAGACCCATCTTGGAGTCCCTGGATGGTGCAAATAATTAACATATGTGGCTGCTAACCAAAACGTTAGAGGTTCAAGTCCACCCAGAGGTGCCTCAGAAGAAAGGCCTGAAGATCTACTTCGGAAAAATCAGCCACTGAAAAACCTCTGGAGCGCACAGTTGCACTTTGATGCAATCGGGTCGCTATGAATTGGAATTGGCTGGTTGCAGGCTTTATAAATTTGTAAATTTCCCAGGAAGTCTGTGGCAGCTTAAATGCAATGTATCTGCAGTTATACCTCTCTTCTTTGAAATGCACATACCCATCTCTTCATCCATTCAATAAGCAAACTAGATGCTTTATCCTCTCTTATTCTACTACTACAAATGATAAATTCACTGAGGCCATTAAAATACAGCTCAGGGACTTACGGCAAAATGGCACACTAGGCAGAAGCACCACGCCATCCCTCCACAGCAAAGATCTGAAAAACTAAGCTGAACAGAGAAAACAACAATCCTGAAACCCTAAAACATCAGATGAAGAGATAAAGAACTCAGCCAAGCACCAAGTGGAGTGAGAAAACTGACAGAGAATGGAGAGCGAGGACAGATTCATGCAGAGGTCCTCTATCAGCTAACACAGCGTGGATCCGCCATCTTGGACTCCTATCGGAGACCAGCAAACGGGGTAAGAGAAAGCAGCTTCAAGGAGCTTCCAGCGGGAGACAAAACAACCGGTACTTTGCGATATACGCTTTCCCACCCCCGACCTTTCTTCACCCCCACTCAGTCTCCTCTGCTTCCTGCGGCCACAGTCTCTTGTCTAGGAAGCACCAGCTGCTTGGATACCACCCACCCGAACAGGCCAGCTCTCTGAGTGCCATTTGTTGGCTGCTGGTGTTGCTTTTTTCTGCTTCTTTTGATTTCTTCCTTACCTCTCACCACCTCCCCCTCCTGTTGCTCAAATACCTGGCTCCGTCCGTCATCTTTGCTTCTTCCTGAGGGGATACGGAGCTCTGTGCGAGTATGGAGCTGCTTCCTGGTCTGGGCTGCCGTGCTGGTGGGATCCCAGGGCTTTTGTTCGTTCGTTTGTTTTGAATTGTTTGTTTGTTTTCTTTTCCTTTTCTTGAGTTGGGAGCCCATTCTGGCCAGGCGGTGCTGCGTGGCTTGGAAACTACCCCCTCGGCTTGCACAGACGTGCAGAGGGATCCCTGAGGGCATTTGTTTTTTCGTTGGGTTTTTTTCTTTTTTTTCTGTTTTTTGGGGGGCATTTCTTGTTCTTTTCCTTTTTAAATGTGTTTTGTTTTCTTTTCCCTCTTTTTCCCTTTTTGTCTTTCTTTATTACTCAGTTTCTCGTCTCTCTATATCTTCCTTCTCTTTCTGTTCCCTGAATACCTGGCATTGTATACCTTTATGCCTTCTAGCCAGGCTGTACCGCAACACCTGAGAACAGCTTCCTCAGCCCTCATAGCCACACCCGTGGGATCCCTGGGAACTTTGCTGTTCTTTAACCTTTCCGATTTTTATTTATTAATTCTTTTCTTTTTTTCTTCCTCTTCCCCTTTTTGTCTTTCTCCATTTCATATTCTCTCATCTCTTCACTCTAAAGGCAAGCTCACCTAGCATTCCTTTCTGTTTTTGTATGTTTTTGGCTCCTGTTCCTCTCTTCTCTCTCCCATATCCATCTTAGCTCCATACATAACAATCTCTCCGCTACATCCTGCCTACCTGCACCATGTGCTTAACACCACACCACCAAGAAGCACAGGCATGGCCTACTGGAACCTGCCCTGCACTGATTACTGACCTGCTCTGGTGGCTGTAGTAAGTGCCA
>NW_004444137.1:3473236-3519620 GCF_000243295.1 Trichechus manatus latirostris | reverse complement strand
ACTTGTAAAAGGAAAGGTCATGGAAGCTCCATAGACACACCCAAACTCCCTGAGGGACTGAATTGCTGGGTGGAGGGCTGTTGGGACCATGGTCTCAGGGAACATCTAACTTAATTGGGATAACACAGTTTATAAAGACAATGTTCTGCGTTCTACCTTGGTGAGTAGCACCTGGGGTCTTAAAGGCCTGTGAGCAGCCATCTAGGATGCTCCCCTGGTCTCACTGCTTCAGGAGCAGGGGAGAGTGAGGAGAGCAGGATACAAGGAAAAGACTAGTCCAAAGGACTAATGGACCACAGCTGCCAAGGCCTCCACCAGACTGAGTCCAGTGCAGCTAGATGGTGCCCAGCTGCCACCATTGACTGCTCTGACCAGGATCACAGCAGAGGGTTCTGGACAGAGCTGGAGAAGAATGTAGAATAAAATTCTAACTCACAAAAAAAGGACCAGATTTACTGGCCTAAAGGAGACTGGAGAAGCCCCGAGGATGGCCCCCAGACACCCTTTTAGGTCAGTGGTGAAGTCATCTCCGAGGTTCACCGTTCAGCCTGGGAGTGGACAGCCCCATAAAACCAAATGGGACTGATGAGGTACAGCAGTCCAGTGACAAGGGTCAGAAGACAGAAGGGGACAAGGAAGCTGGTAATAGGGAACCCAAGGTTGAGTAAGGATAGTGTTGATGTGTTGTGAGATTGTTAACCATTGTCATAGGGCAACATGTGTACTAACTGTTAAATGAAAAACTATTTTGTTCCGTAAGCCTTCATCTAAAGTGAGAATAGCAGCACAATTGGAAGAGCATGGTCGATGTCACTGAACTGTGCATGTAGAAATTTTTGAAATGGTGTATCTATGGCTATATATATTTTCACCAAAAAAAAAGAGGTTGAGAAGGGAGAGGGTTGACATGTTGTGGGGTTGTTAACCAATGTCATAAAACAATATGTGTACTGCTGTTTCATGAGAAACTATTTGTTCTGTAAGCCTTCACCTGAAGTACAATAAAAAATAAAATAAAATACAGCTCAATGACTAATTAAATTAGTATGACTCAGAAAGTCCTTGGTTATCTGGAACTATATTATAAATGGAAAAGTAAAATTTAGTACCTAAAATTCTAAAATGTCTCCAGAAAACAAAACAAATCAACATAATACTATCAAAAAAATATTTTGTATTTTTTTTTTTTTTTTTTGAATACAGATCCCTGAATTTCCATAAGCCGTTCTGACAAATTTGTATATGGTCAGTAACGTATCTCAATTAAATATTAAGCTTGTAACAACAATACTAGGTTTTTGAGAGGGTCCAATAGTTTTGTTTTTTTTTTAATTCCACCTGTGTTCTTCCTCTTGTGAGAACTAAAACAGCAGAACCAGCAGATGGAACACCAAATGCTCTTTGTATTACTGATTAATTCCAGTAGGAGGGCAGCCTAACCTGAAATCCATGGGCCAGCCATCTCCCTCACCAAGGAATCTGTTGGGACATTCCCCTAGAGGTAAAGTTGCGTTCCTCCCACCATTACAGGGGAAAGCCACTAAACTCAGGATTTTTGACAGATTACCAGTACTAGTACAAGTTGCCATAGAGTCCGTTCTGACTCATGGTGATCTCTTGTATTTCATAGTAGAACTGCATATAGGGTTCTCAACAGCTAAGACCTTTTGGGAGTAGATCTCTGCCAGATCTGTCTTCCAAGATGTCTCTGAGTGGATTCAAACTGCAAATCTTTTGTTTAATAGCCAAGTGCTTAACCATTTGTGCTACCCAGGGACTCCTTTGACAGATTAGCTCCCACTAATTGAGAAACCTTCATATAATGGCTCTTGTCCACGAACATGCATCTCACTCTACTCCAAGGGGAGGGTTAAGACATGGGACAGGTGGTCCAAAATGTCAAGGGGAAATCACTCCTCATGGAAACCATAGTAATCAGGGTACTCTGACACACAAGGTACTACAATACTTAATAATGATGATAATACAGTAAAATAAAACCCGCGAAAGCTGGAACCTGTGTAAGGCGGAAATCTGTCAGAGAAGTAAAAGTCACTGGGTGTTTATGAAGTAGGAAACTTAACGGATAGGAATAGAAAAGTGGTAAGATTACACTGTGTCAAAGGTGGAAAACTTGCGAGACCCAGAAAAACAAGGCAGTCTGAACAAGTTCTGGTTTTCACAAGTTTCACTGGAGTAAAAATGGATAACATTGCAAAGAATGAGACTAGCAGAACACTTAATTGTGCTCGTGTGGAACGTGTACATAAACCAAGAGGCAGTGTTTGAACGGGACAAACGCGGGTTAAAATCAGGAAAGGTGTACTTCAGGGTTGTATCCTTTCACCATAGTTATTCAGTCTGTATGATGAGCAAATAATCCGAGAAGCTGGACTATATGAAGAAGAACATAGCATTAGGATTGGAGGAAGTCTTATTAACAACCTTCGATATGCAAATGACACAAACGTGCTTGTTGAAAGCAAAGAAACTTGAAGCACTTACTGATGAAGATCAAAGACTACAGCCTTCATTATGGATTACCCTTCAACATAAAGAGAACAAAAATCCTCACAACTGGATCAGTAAGCAACATTATATTATATATAAACAGAGAAAAGATTGAAGTTGTCAAGGACTTCATTTTACTTGGATCCACAATCAACACCCACAGAAGCAGCAGTCAAGAAATCATAAGGATGTAATGCATTGAGCAAATGTTCTGCAAAAGACTTCTTTACAGTTTTAAAAAACAAAGACGTCACTTTGAGGACTAAGATGTGCCTGACCCAAGCCATGGTATTTTAATCACCTCATATGCATGCAAAAGCTGGACAACGAATAAGGAAGATGAAGAAGTATTGATGCATTTGAATTATGGTGCTGGTAAAGACTATTGAACTTACCATGGACTGCCAGAAGAACGAACAAACCTGCCTTGGGAGTACAGCCAGATGCGCCTTAGAAGGAAGGATGGTGAGACTTTGCCTCACATACTTTGGACCTTTTATCAGGAGGGACCAATCCCTGGGAAAAGACATTGTGATGGTTAAGATTATGTGTCAACTTGGATGGGCAATGATTCTCAGTGGTTTGGCAGTTATGTAATGATGTAATTTGGCAGTTATGTAATGATGTAATCAACTCCACGATGAGATCTGTTATGAGCAGCCCATCAGTTGAAAAAAAGTTTCCCTGAGGGTGTGGCCTGCCTCCAGGATATAAATGGATGTTCCATCAAGGCTATTGCTCTGCATCCTGCATCTGGCTGTTCATTATCTGACCTCTGGTTCTTGGGACTTGGGACTTACCTGCCAGTCTTGGTATTTGTCAGCCCCTGCAGCTACATGAGTCAGGAGAAGCCTCCAGTCTGACACCTGACCCATGGACGTGGGACTTTCCAGCCTCTACAGCCACCTGAGCCATTTCCTTGAGATAAATCTCTCTCTCTCACTCTCGCTACATATATGTATGTGTATATAACATATACATATATATATATATTGACTTGTACCTGATCTTAGGGAAAAAACATTGTCTTTCACCATTAAGTATAATATTTGTCGTAGTTTTTTATAGATGCTTTTTATCAAGTTGAAGAGATTCTCCCATTTTTCTGAGATATTTTAATCACGATGGGTGTTGAATTTTATCAAATGCTTTTTTTTTGCAACGACTGATAAGAGCGTGTGATTTTTCTTCTTTAGCTTGTTAATATCATGGATTACATTGGTTGATTTCTGAATTAAACCTTGCATCCCTGGGGGGAAAAAAGGGGTTTGTTTCTCTAGAGAACCCAGCCTAAGACAGACATCATGCTTGGTAAAGAAGAGGGTCAGAGACAAAGAGGGTCTTCCCTCAATGAGATGGATTGATACAGTGGCTCCAACAATGGGCTCAAACATAGCAATGATTCTGAGGATGGCACAGGACTGGGAAGTGTTTCATTCTGTTGTACATAGGGTCGCTATGAGTTGGAACTGACTTGACAGTACCTAACAACAACAACAGTCTGACCACTTTTCTGTTGCTCATTTTAGTGGAAAATACTTGAGTTTTCCTTCACTGACAGGTTTCTACCTTACACAGGTTCTGGCTTTTGCAGGTTTTACTATATTTAATGATTATTATGTTAAGCGCCATTGTTGTTGTTATATGCCATCAAGTTGATCCTGACTCATAGTGACCCTGTAGGACAGAGTAGAACTGCCCCATAGTGTTTCCAAGGAGCAGCTGGTGGATTTGAACTGCCAACTTTTGGTTAGCAGCCATAGCTCTTAATCACTGTGCCAGCAGGGCTCCATGTTAAGCACTGTTTTAAGTATATTAACATATTTTCACATTTAATCTTAATTCCAATCTTCTTTTTTTTCTTTTTACTTTGGAAAGAACCAAGCCATAGTAACATTCTAAAGGACTCAGAGCTGTTATATGGAGGATTCAGCAGTTGAATCCTAACTTCAAATTACTTGTTCATCTTCTCTGAACTGATATGGATTCTTAAAAATATATAACCTACAGCTAGGAAATGAAAGTAATCTTGAAATTTATCAACAATATATTTTTCTTTCATTTTGCAACTGCTTGTAGTAGATGAAACATGGCCCCAGGTGTAAATCGTGCACATTTGTTTTAATTTTATCATCCAGAACATAATATTAATCATGCTTCAGTAAATGTACCACGATAATCATGTTGTTTCCATGATACATGACCAGATTTTTATTTGTTTTGTTGCAGATTATGTTTTAGCAAAATAAATTGCTGATCCTTTTATCCTGAGGAATAGTTTTTAATAAGACCACTCCACACTGTCCGTTTTCTCCTCCTAACTGGCAGCTCAGATGATAACAAAGGGGCCTGAAAGGCAATCCTTGGCCAGATGCACATTATTCCCCTTTGGAGATGATGAAGTCAAGCAGAGAAAACACAGTGAGTCACAATGCTTCTTGCCCACATGGTCATCACCATGGCAACCACTGTTGCCAGGTGGAGAATTCTATCATACATCATAATTGCTATGTCCACTTTAAGCAGATTAGGAAGGAAAATGTCCACAATTTTGGCCTGAATTAAAATATTCTAAAGTAACTAATGTATTCACATCCTAACCAATAATAAACTATAATTATGTGATATTTATTGCTATAAAAATTATATATACTTAGACATAAGAATACTGAATATTACAAATAATACTCCTTACTGTATATATTTGACTTATGTATGCATTATCTCAGTTAAGGTGCTTAATCATACGTGTTGTAATTCCAGATAAAAGAAAATCTGTGAAGAGTATTGCACACTCACAAAAAATTGTGTTCTTAAGATTTTAATATTCTTCAAATAAAAAGAGAAAACTGTAGCAACTTTTATTTTTTGGAAGAGCAAGCTGCTTACTTATACAGCTTCCCTAGAGCAATATATGGAAAAGATACTGCTGAATCCTTGGGAGGAGCTATTGGATAAGAGTATATTTATTTGTTAATGTGTTTGAAATTTGCTAAGAATAACTAATAAATGTAAAAATAAATATCCAATAAGTTGATAATAATCTACTTCCCTACCAATAGCATCAAGGGTACTAGAATTTATGATGTCATCCTATTGAAGGTCAGAACTACTTTAAATGTTTTTTTTTTCAAATTGTATTGCCTTCAAAATCTTCTATTTATCTATGATGTATCTGTATAAGGTTGTTAACATTCATAGGATTACAAAATTTTAATTTCATAGTGTTTTTGATACCAAGTATGTTAATATAACTATTGGAAGAGCTTTAGACAATGAGATCTACATTTCCATTTTTCCCCTCTGGGCTGTCAGAAACCTAGTAGGGCTTGAGCATAACCAGCCAATCCCATCTTCCTGGTCCCACTATCTCGAGTATCCTTCTGAGGGACTTCGTTTTCTCTCACAATTCATGGCTTTTCTATTTTTTTTTTAATTTTTTTTATTGGACTTTGGATGAAGGTTTACAGAACAAATAATTTCTCATTAAACATTAGGACAGGTATTGTTTTATGACAATGGTTAACAACCCCACAACATGTCAACACTGTCCCTTCTTGACGTTAGGTTCCCTATGACCAGCTTTCCTGAACCTCTCCTGCCTTCTAGTCCTTGTCCCTGGACTGTTGGGCCCCGTTAGTCTCGTTTTGTTTTATGGCACTGTCTAATCTTTGGCTGAAGGGTGAACCTCGGGAGTGACTTCATTACTGAGCTAAAAGGGTGTCCAGGGGCCATACTCTTGGGGTTTCTCCAGTCTCTGTCAGACCAGTAAGTCTGGTCTTTTTTTTTTTTTGTGAGTTAGAATTTTGTTCTACACTTTTCTCCAGGCTTTTCTCTTTTAATATTAAAAGATATCTCATTTTCCTTTTTTGGAGATAAGATGTGTATCAGAAACAATTGCTCTTAAAGTAGAACATGTTCAAGAGTCAACGGACAAAACACTGAGCATCTGGCTACTGTTAATCTAAAACTGTTTGAGAAACATGCAATCCAAAGGAACCATGAGAAATCGAAGTAAACCATTTAATTATGGAATTATTTTTCAAGTGAAAAGGAGAGATTGATTAAGAAAGACAATCCAATGGGGAAAAAAATTTAAAAAAAAATGGATATTTCACAAAGGATGAAATATGATGTTGATTCCAGGAAAGATGGAGTAAGCATACGCTGCCCCGTCTCTCCCACTGAATGCAACAATAGCTTCAGGGCAGAATGCATACATAGGTCAGCTATCTGAAGACTCTGAAAAGTGAATGGGAGCAGGTCCACTGGGGAAGGAGACGCCGCCTGCATTCCTTGGCTGTTTACACCTTCTTACACCACTCCAACCTCTTGTGTTTGCTTCCTACTTTTGTTGTCACATCTTCCCCTGCCTCTCTAAGAACTTTGTGATTACTTTTAGGGCCTACCTGGGTTATCCAGGATTATCTATCCATCTCGAGATCCTTAATCACATCTGAAAAGTCCCTCTTTCCATATGAGGTAACATTCACAAGTTCCAGGAATTAGAACCTAGATCTTTGGAATCTATTTGGCTAAACACTTGGTTTCATTATTTTCTCCCTCTGAGGAGGGTGCACCTGGCCCAGATCTCAACATACCTGGGCTTCTTCCATGCTCATGGAGTTGACCAGATGACCCCTGATGATGAAGAGATAGATGGATGGATGCATGGCTGGCTGGATGGATGGATGGACAGATGGATGAATGGATGGATGGATGGATGCTGGATAGACACAGTGATAGGTAGATAGATACACAGATAGATAGATACACATATAGGTAGGTAGATGATAGAAAAATAGATAGATACATGCAAAAATACATGCAGGCATGCATATGCACATGTATATACATACATGAATGCATGCATATAAACTATATACTATACACGTGTGTGTATAAACTGGAAAAAGGTTTTTTTTTGTTTTCAAAAATATGTTCCTAAAACGTCAAGAAGAGAGAGGGTTGACATGTAGTGGGGTTGTTAACCAATGTCATAAAACAATATGTGTACTACTGTTTAATGAGAAACTATTTGTTCTGTAAACCTTCACCAGAAGTACAATAATATATATATATATATATATATTCCTTAATTTTCAAGTTTAAGAAGACCAGAAAGGATTTCCTTCCTACACCTAATCCCTCCCCGTAATTTAGCCCAGCGAGGGCTTGTTGGCAGAGTGTCAGAGACTGCTGTGCACAGCAGAGATTGCTTTCTCTGAGCTCACGTGTTCAGGTATCATTACATTTACATAGCACCTTGGTGGGAGTGGTGCCCATCTTCAGCAATAACGTAATTTTGGGTTTTTTTGTTTTTCCAGGTGTCGCTGATCAGTTCCTCTGAACCAAGTGAATTATTGGGTGAAAACTATTATTCATACTTTGAAAAATAAAAAAAATGTGGCTTGCAAGAGTCCTTGTGGAGTCTCTGTGTGGTGCAAACAGATAATGTACTCAGCTGCCAGCCAACAGATTAGAGGTTCAAGTCCACCCAGATGTGCCTTGGAAAAAGGCCTTGTGACCTACTTTCAAAAAATCAGTCATCGAAAATCCAATGAAACACAGTTCTACTCTGACACCCATGAGGTTGTCATGGGTTGGAATCAAACTCAGTGGCAACTGGGAGAATCCTTGTCTTTAGTTGTCTAAGTTCTGAGGGGGCTGTTTCACACAACCTACAGGCTCAGCACAGCCCTTGCTCATATAACTAACTTGTCTTTTGAGAAAGCAGTGGAAGGGGTGCTGCTACTGTTGCTTGTGCACTCAGCTTGTTAGTCTGACCCAGAATCCCAAATTTAGTAAGAAGCTATGAGGTTTCTTTCCTTGTAATTAAGTGCCTGCCTTCTACCCCTCATTGTGAATTGCTTTGCACTATGGCTGGTAAAAAATGCTATCTGCCATTATTCAAGTAAATGCGTGCTTCACCTTTTCTTTCTAATAACTCACTTTCCCCCAAGGCTGAGGTCCTGTTTCCAGAAATGGAAATCCTGTCCCTGAAATCTAGGCCCTATATACAGATTCTCATTACCTGCTGGTTACATCCCCAAAGTTTTTTGCCGCACCTGAGATCTCCTTGATCACTTGCTTTATCTCTGAAAATATGTCCAGTTTGTAGGTCCTGGAAATAACCAAAATGGCACACCTTGCCCCTGCCTGAGCCCTACTTTCAACATTTTAACTTTGTTCTGCATCACACAGCAGGTTATTGTCCAAGACTTTTTTCCCCCTTAAACATTTGGTCCTTAATATTTGTTGAATGACTGAAATACAAGCTGTATGCTTTGAACAAGTAGGCATTCTATCCCTCAAGGTGAGAGGTGAGGGCGTGTGGAATTGATTTGGTGTGGAATCAGGCATAAGGTAGCAAAGGCAGGCAAAATGTTGGACACTGAGGAGCTCTGGGCAAAGGAAAAACTATACTGAATAAAACAGACGTAAGGTCTCATGGTATGAGATGGTATAAAGGCCTGGCTTCACCAGCCATTTGACTTTCATTTTAACCACTAATAGCGAGCATTTGATAAAAACTAAAGGAAGATGACTGTCTGTTCTGATTAGCATAGCTGCTCACTGTCTAAAATTAACACATTAAATATGAATTACTCGGTAAGAAAATACATCTTTGAATTTTCTTCTATCAGTTTCTCACAAGAGTTCAGTAATGAAGCTGGTATTATGAGAAAGCTTAGTCCTGGGCCAGGGCTTACTCCAATCACTCTATACCTCTATTCTTTAATAAATACATGTATTAGGAAACATAATTTTTAACCTTTCCTAACTCATGGAGGTCTAAGGGTATGGTAATATGCTTTGTGAAATATAAACTGCAGTGCAGACTGTTGGTGGTGGTGCTAGCTGCTGTTGAGTCAGCTCTGACTCATGGCTACCTTATGTACAATAGAACAAAACATTACTTGGTCCTGCATCAGCCTCACAATCGCCAGAGTGTTTAAGTCCATTGTTGCAACTACTGTGCCTATTCACTTCACTGAGGATGTTCTATGCCCTCATTGGCCCTCTACTTCACCAAATACATCCTCCTCCAGCAATCGTTCCCTCCTGGTGATGTGTCCAAAGCAAATGAGTCAGCATGATGGTTGAGATTGTGTGCCAACTTGGCTGGGCCACGATTCTCGGTGTTTTGGCAGTTGTATGGTGTTGTGATCACTTCCCTGTCAAGATTTGATGTGTGATCACCCCCATGATGGGATCTGCTGTGGTGCTGGTGGGGACAGGGCCTGTGGCAGCTCACCAGCCCCCTTAGCCTGCATCTCTCCACCATCCACTGCCTTGCTCTTCCGGCTCACCTTGCTGTGGCTTTTGCTCATTGAGGATCCTGCAGCTGTCTCCTGTTCATCTGATCTCCCATTCTTGGGACTTGAGCTGGCAGCTTGCCTGTGGTTTGCCTGCCGATCTTGAGATTCATCAATCTTCACAGCCCGTAAGTAACAGTCCTTCTCTCTGGCCTGCCAATCTTGGGTTCGCCAGCCCCTGCAGCTATGTGAGTCAGGAGAAGCCTTTTTCCTGCCCCATGGACTTGTGATGTTATGGCCTCTAAAAACCCTGTGAGTCATTTCCTTGACATAATGTCTCTCTATATATATCTATGTACATATATATATATAGATTATATATATATATTTTTATATGCTTTACTGGTTTTGTTTCTCTAGAGAACCTAGTCTAAGACAGTCAGACAATCTTCTGTTGTGATCCATAGGTTTTTCGTTGACTACTTTTAGGAAGTAGATCATCAGGCCTTTCTTCCTAGTCTGTCTTAGTCTGGAAGCTGTGCTGAAACTTATCCACCATGGGTGACTCTGTGTATTTGAAATGCTGGTGGCATAGCTTCCAGCATCATAGCAACATACTGGCCACCACAATATGACAAACTGGCACTTGCTGGGCAACACAGACTTGCCATGGCTAAAGAAAAGACAGAGTAGAGGAATTCCTCCAATTTGACTGTGACCCACAAAGGCAGGGATGCTAGAACCAAGGCATCCTGTTTCCTGGGATTTTGGGAGGTGGGGCCAAGATGGCAGAGTACTCAGATGGCTTCTTATATCCCTGTTACAACAGAGACCTGGAAAAACAAGTGATTTGATTGTATATGAATATCTAGGAGCCCTGAACAAGGCAAAGTTGAGGAATCAGACTGAGTGGCAGGGAGAGAGGAAGATGGTTTGGAAGAAGTGAGCAGCACCAGAGCGGCGGTGGCAGGGCTGCAGCTCTTCAGCTGCTCTGGGTCCGCAGTGAAGCAGGCAAAGAGCTGTGGGTGCACTCAGGAAGCAGTTTCCACATCGAGAGAGATCCAGCAGCGGAGATTCCGCTTGGACACTCTGAACCAGTGAAAAGCAGCTCCCAAGTGGCTAAAGATAAGTACATGTGTGCGGCCTTTTGCACAGATTTTTTTTTAAAAAAAAAAGCCCATTTGGGAAAAACCTCTCTCCCTTTTACCTCCTCCCTCCTCACTCTGCACTGGTAGTCTGCTGGGCTGGAAGTAGATCCCAAAAGGTGCCCTAACCCATTCTCCTGGCCTTGGAGAGGGAACAAATAAGCTACTGGCTCCCCTAAGCCAGGAACTCAGGGTCAGCACAGCTCCTTTGCTAGGCACTGGCATAAGGGGTCCACAGACTTTGAGTGACTTACACCCCTGTATTGACTCGTGGGGACACATCTCAACTGTGTTAGCCTTCACTACCACAGTACAATAGGGCAAACATCTGAAGTTTAACTTCAACTGTTTCAGCTGTGATGTGGCAGATTTGTGACCCTCAAAACAGCCCTGCCCCTTAAGTAGGCAAATTTACTGATCTGCACCAGGGGCTTGAGGACTGGTGGTGTCACCTAAGCCACCTAGTCACTTGCTACAGGATTCCAAGAAAAAGTGGTGCCCTCGAGTCTTTACAGCCAACAGAGTGGGGTGCTCATAGTCCGGCTGCAAAACTCAGCTACCTACTCACCCTAGAGAATAGGGACACGCTTTCCTTTCAGACTCTCAGGGACAGCCGTCAGCTCCCTACCTGGCTCAGCACAAGATCCCTTACCACAGCCAGATAACTGTGCCTACACCAATCACACATGCCTGTTTAAGATTGTAGGTGAGAGCCTGCACTACACACTTGGTGACCGACTGCCTGGACACCTGAGCTGAACTTATATAGGAAAATTTAACGGACTCCTGTGTGCACATACTTAGTTACAGAACTAACTACCTGGTGACAGGACATTAGAGCTTCAAAGGTGCCAATAATCAAACTAACGCACACGAGCAGCCTATGGGGCATATCAAAATAAAACAAAACAAGAAGCTAGGACTCACTAAACAAATATAAAATAAAATTATAATAACTTATTGATGGCTCAGAGACAACTGTCAATATGAAATCACATAAAGAGGCAGCTCCCAAAATAAAGAATCAATAAATTCTCTGGAGGAAGAGAATTTCTTAGAATTACCAGAGGCAGAATACGAAAGATTAATATACAGAACTCTTCTAGAAATTAGAAAGGAAATTCTACAAAATACAGAAACTTCCAAGGAACATACAGACAAAGTAGTAGTAGAACTTAAAAAAGTTATTCAAGAAAATAATGACAAATTTAATAGGCTGCAAGAATCCATAGAGAGACAGCAATCAGAAATCTAGATTAACAAAATTTCAGAATTAGACAACTCAATAGAAATTCATAGGAGCAGAATTGAAGCAGTAGAAGTTAGAATTAGTGTCATTGAAGATAAAGCACTTGATGCCAACTTATTTGAGGAAAAACCAGATAAAAGAATTAAAAAGAATGAAGAAACTCTAAGAGTCATGTGGGAGTCTATCAAGAGAAATAACTTACGAGTGATTGGAGTAGCAGAACGGGGGGATAACAGAAAATACAGAGAAAATTTCTGAAGATTTGTTGACAGAAAACTTCCCTGATATCATGAAAGATGAGAAGATATCTATTCAAGATGCTCATCAAACCCCATAACGTAGATCCCAAAAGAAAGTCACCAAGACATATTATAATCAAACTTACCAAAACCAAAGATAAAGAGAGAATTTTAAGAGCGGCCAGGGATAAAAGAAAAGTTTTCTACAAAGGAGAGTCAATTAGAATAAGCTCGGACTACTCAGCAGAGATCATGCAGGCAAGAAGGCAATGGGATGACATATATAAAGCCTTGAAGGAAAACAACTGCCAGCCAAGAATTATATATCCAGCAAAACTGTCTCTCAAATATGATGGTGAAATTAGGGCATTTCCAGATAAACAGAAGTTCAGGGAATTTGCAAAATCCAACCCAAAACTACAAGAAATACTAAAGGGAGTCCTATGGTTAGATAATCAATAACACCAGATAACAATGCAAGACTAGAACACAGGACAGAACAACCAGATATTGACTCAGATAGGGAAGTCAAAAATACATCAAAGCTAAAACATTGAAAATAGGGAAACAGAGATATCAATATGTAAAAAAGGACAACATTAAAACAAAAAAGAGGGACTTAAAAAATGCAGACATTGATTTTTCATATGGAGGGGAAGTTAAGGCTATATAAAGTAATAAAAGACTGGTATAAACTTAGAAAAATAGGGGTAAATATTAAGGTAACCACAAAGGAATCTAACAATCCTACAAATCAAAATAAAAAAGTAGAAAAACATGAAGTCCCAGAAAACACAAAATCTGCAACAATAAAAAAGATGAAAAAAAATACATAAAGAAAAACAACTCAGCACAGAAAATCAAGGGGAACAAAGAAACTGTGAACAACACACAAAAAGAGATATCAGGATGACAGCACTAAACTCATACCTATCAATAATTACACTGAATGTAAACAGACTTAATGCACCAATAGAGAGACGGAGAGTGGCAGATTGGATAAAAAAGCATGATCCATCTATATGCTGCCTACAAGAGATGCACCTTAGACTTAAATACACAAACAGGCTAAAACTCAAAGGATGGAAAAAAATATATCAAGCCTCAAGCAAACAACACTCAAAAGAGAGCAGGAGTGGCAATATTAATCTCTGACAAAATAGACTTTAAAGTAAAATCCACCACAAAGGATAAGCAAGGGCACTATATAATGATTAAAGGGTCAATACACCAGGAGGACATAACTATAATAAATATTTACGCACCCAACAACACGGTTCCAAAATACATAAAACAAACTCTAACAGCTCTGGAAAAAGAGATAGACAGCTCCACAATAGTAGTAGGAGACTTCAACACGCCACTTTCGGTGAAGGACAGAACATCCAGAAAGAAGCTGAACAAAGACACGGAAGAGCTAAATGCTACAATCAACCAACTTGATCTCATAGACATACACTGAACACTACACCCAACAGCAGCCAAGTATACTTTCTTTTCCTGGGATTTTGGTTCATAGTAGTTAAATACTCTTGGAAGCTCTTTAAAAACTACTTTATAATTAGTAAGTATGAATATTGTCCTGCATTAGCCCACCTCTCAAACCTTTCACACAGCTTGTGCACTGCCAGGAAGCCTGGTGAGAAAAACGAAGATAAGGATTGAGATGATCAATTTCAGGAGAACAAAGCAGTGGTGGTAGAATTCTTACCTTCCACGCGGGAGACCCAGATTCGATTTCCAGACAAGGCACCCATCTGTCTGTGGAGACTTGCATATTACTATGATGCTGAACAGGTTTCAGCAGAGCTTACACGATAATACAGACTAGAAAAAAAGACCTGGCAATCTACTTCCAAATATCAGCCAATGCAAACCCTATAGATCACAAAAGTCAGATACTCAACCAATCGTTGGGATGGCACAGGACCAGACAATATTTCATTCCATCGTACAATGGCACCTGAAAACAACAACATTTCAGGAGAGCCTTTGGGTCACAACTTAAAATTTAAAGGATCAGTCAAGGGATCCTCATAAAGGCTTCAGCATCATTATTTCTAATGCAGAATCATGTATGGTTCTTTATTAAGCCAATTGTGTGTTATTGTTTTTTTAATCACTCTTGTCTTTGAAACTGGCTGGGAAGAGTTTCAGTAACTTGAAAATAATATCACTAAAGCTATGATCTTCCAGTAAGGGAATGATGTATGTAAGGAAAAAGTGAAGCTGGAAAGATGAGCTAGTGTCAAAAAAAGAAAGGGGTAGTTTAAATTACTGTTGCCTTCATTGACTCAATTTCAGAGATTTAAAATGTAACTAGTGAGCCATTTTAAAAGTCAGTTTGATAGAGTTGGTTATGCACTTGTTTGGGAAAAAAAAAATAGATTCCTACATTTTATCAACTCCAAATTATATCTAGAGGATTTACATATAAAAGTAAAACTACAAAAGGGTCAAATATTATCAAAATTTTAGGGTAGTGAAGCCTTTCAAGCATGACTTAAAACTAAGAAATGAGGTGCAGTGAATTACTATAATATGGCCCTTTTAGCCATGGTTTTGTGACTCTCACAAAATGATTGGGTGGGACTATGCAAATAACATGCTTGTGACCTACCAAGGGGATTGGACAGCCTGTTAATAATGCAAAAAAAGGTGCAAGGAACAGCTAGTGGATTTGAACTGCCAACCTTTTGCTTAGCAGCTGAGCTCTTACCACTGCACCACCAGGGCTCCACCACCAGTGTGCAGAGAGAAATAAATGAATTTTTGTGTCCTTTCTTCGTAGTTCATTTGGTCCTTGAAATGAAATAAACCTGAGCATAAAGTTTTAGTATCTGAAAAATAATAGCCATCATTGTAAATACAATTAGAACTTTGACTAATACTTACGAACTGACCTGAAGAGCTGGAAAAATTCTGAGAAAAAACACCATACATCTTTTTTTTTATGGATACTCTATAAACCCAGTCTGTATAGTATTTATTAACTATCTCACAGTCGTTCCAATAAGGGGCTGAATTGTCTTAAGGGACATAGGAGCTATAAACTTTTTTTTTCTAAACTCAAATGGACTACTAGTAGTGGAATTCTTGTTTTAGGGCTTAAGGATGCATGAGCACAGGTTCAGTAATTAGTTCGATTTGTTGTAACAGTAACATGTTTGGCTAGCATAATAAAAGAGTTATGCTGTTGATAAGCTAAAAGATAAAAAATAAAGCATGAAACAAATAAAAAATGTCATGTTGTAAGTTTTTGTTTCTTTTTAGCCTAAGCTGGAGGTTTCAGCAGTTCATGGGGATTCTGGAATTTATTTTAGTTGAGAAAGATGTATCCAGGGTTCGATATCATCAAGCTTTGCACAGTGTGAGTTGTAAGAAGAAGTAGATAAGGTCCCTTGCAATGAGGTTCAAGAACTGATATGTGCTGATACTTTTTCCAGTATACACAGTCACCAGGTTATGTTTAGATATTCATGTTGGTAAGGGCTGACAAAGGCATCTTGAACCTGTAAAATATATCATTTTGCATATATCATAGAGATTCACAGTATTGTACCATGTCCTGATGCCCTATAGTAGGATCCCAAGAACTATGATAAATTAGAAGCATTGGCCTTCCTGTAATAATCTCATAACAGATTAATTTATGTTTTTCAAAGGGAATAGAGTATATGACCATTAGAGCCAATGGAAGAACTTTCAGCTGTGGAAGGCTAGTTTCTTCAGTTAATTTAGATAATGTAAGTTTTAACATCTCATTCACTTGCTTTACCTTGCCAGAGGATTAAGGATTGTAAGGGTAATTATAGTGCCAATGAATTTCCAATTCTTTAACAAATTGTTTAATCACGTACTCAGTAAAATGAGTTCCTCAATCACTTGACATTTTAAATGCTAAACCCCAGGTTGGAAAAACATGTTCTAATAATTTCTTTGCTACTGTTATGGCATCTGCTTGACATTTTGAAACCTCATAGATAGGGGTAACCGAAAAAAATCAATTTGTAGATGCTCATACAGACCATCTGGTGGGGGCTCAATCTCTCTTGAAACTCTAAGTGTTTTTCCTGGATTATCAGATTTACAAATTGAACATTTTGCCACAATGGTTTGTGAGGCCTTTAAAATTTTACTCCACCAATATTTTAACAAAATTTGATTTGTTTTATCAGCTCCATAGTGTGAGATTGGAAAGCTTTTAACAGAATCCAGGCCAAAGAATTAAGCAAAATTACGAGATGATTATGGCCTCTCCATAGTCTAGATTTTTTATCAAACCATATCACCTGCTGTTCCCAACTGTCATATTTTAAAGAGGTGGTAGTATTTTGCTTCTCTGCCAAAGTGACACAAATTATTTGTTTTGAATCCAGTCATGTACTTCATCAATGGTTTCCATTCTTTTAACAGCACAAAAAGAGGCAATGGTTATTTCTTGCAGGGCTGCCCGGTGGGCCCCCCAATCTGCCAAAGTGTTTTCCTTATATTCAGGAGTAATCCTGTTTGTATGGGCTTATATTTTAATACTAAAGATGCACTACTTTGAGCATCTTTAAAGCCTGCAAAAGTGCACTCACATACTAAGCATTTTTTATTTCTGTTCCATTAGAAGTTAAAAATCCTGCCTCCATGAGACTCTGAAATCATGGACCACTCCAAAAGCATATTGACTGTCCATAAAAATGTTAGATGTTTTATCGTTAGAAATCTCACAGGCTCTAGTAACAACATATAGTTCAGCCATTTGAGCACTCTTATGAAAAGACATAGGTTTTTGATCTAAAATGTCAAACTGAGTCATGACTGCATATCCTGCTCAGTAACAGTCGTTAGGGATGTGAAGGTATGACCCATCTACAAACAGCTCAAAATCTACATTAGGGATGGAAGAACCACTCAAACTTAACCTTAAAGCCAAAATTTCTTACAGTATTAAATGACATTCATGTGGTTCACCCTCCTCAGGCAAAGGCAACAATGTAGCTGGGTTTAAATTACTGCATCTTTGAATGATGATATGACAGGGAGATAGGAACAGTAGCTTATATTAGTTTAAACTACTAGCTGAAAAATACTGGGTGCTACTATGGTTTAAAAGAGGCTCAACTGCATGTGGGACAAATAAAGTAAAGGGGTTTTGTAAAATTAAGTCTGAAAAAGCTTCCAGTACCTTAGCAGATGCTGTAACTGCTTCTAAACAGTTGGGTAAAGCTCTTGCAACAGAATCTAATTGTAAACTATACTGTGACACCAGTCTTTGTCTATCCCCATGTTTTTGAGTCAACGCTCCCAGAGCTTAGACTTCTCTTTCATGTACGTATAATTGAAAAGCTTTAGTATAATTTGTAAGTCCTAAGCCTAGAAGATTACCAAGAGCCAGTTTTAGATTTGTAAAAGCATTTACTGACTCCTCAGTCCAATTTAAAGGCTCAAGTGCAAAGTTTTTGTTTGTTTGTTTGTTTGTTTGTTTGTTTGTTTTTTAACAACTGATACAAGGGAGAAGCCAGCAATTAATAATTTGGAACTCACAACCTCCAGTACCCTGTAAGACCAAGGAACCCCCTCAATTGCCTCTTGTTGAGGAACAAGGGAATTTTTTGATAGGCAGCAATTGATCAGGAGTCAACGAAATTCCTTCAGAGCTTAATTCATGTCCAAGGTATTTAACTTTAGGTAAGCAAAGTTGTAATTTCTGCTTAGAGACCTTATGTCCTTTTTGAGCTAATTGTTGCAATAGGTATAAGGAGTCTGATTTGCTTGCTTCCAGATAAGGAGAACACACAAGTAAATCATCTACACATTGTAGAAGTACTGAGGACATAGGAAACTCTATAGAAGATAGATTCTGGTGTAAGACTTGAGAGAAATAAGAAGGGGGTTCAGTAAATCCCTGAAGGAACACTATCCACTTATATTGTTGTTCTCCCCACAGGAAGGCAAACAAAAATTGACTAAAAGATTCTACAGGATACTGAAAAAGGTTGAGCACAGATCAATGACAGTAAAATACTTTGCCTGAGGGGCAACTTGAGCAAGTAAAGTGCAGAGATTAGGTACCATGGGAGAACATGGAATGATGATCTTATTTATTGCTCTGAAATCTTGTACAAATCTGCATCCTCTCCCGCTTGGTTTTTTACAGCTAATATAGGGGAATTACATGGACTGGTGCATGGGACAATTGGTCTTGTTTCTACAAATTGGAATATTACAGGTTTTACCATATTTTTTGCAAATAATACACTTACATAAATAATGTTCACACATATATAATGTGCAGAAATGACATGGGTATACTGCACATGTCTTGAGGCATTTCCAGAAGTGAATTTCAGCCTCATTCACGGTCAATAGTCCAAAAATGTTACTTTTGATCATATTTGTACAATAAAGGCATAAGCCATTGCAGTATGATGGATCGCTTTTGTATGGCCTTTCTAGCCATGGTCTTGAAACTCTTACCCAAGTGATTGGGTGGGATTGTGCAGATAGGGTAATTGTAGCCCACCAAGGGGATGGGTCAGTGTTGCCATCCTGCTGGATTTTAAATGAGCCACCCCAGAGGTGGGAAAGAGAAGATACTACCATCACCAAGGAAGAACAGCCAGGGTCAGCATGTCCTTTGGACATGGGATCCCTGCACTGAGAAGCTCCTGTATCCAGGAGACAGAGAGTGAGCTGTAACCCTGAAGACAGTGAGAAGTGGTGGCAGGGAAGTGGCAGCAGAGACCTGGCAGGAGAGACCTAGTAGCAGAAGATGTCATGGTGGATTTCCCATCCCATGGAGCAAGAAAGCTGAGTGCCTTTGGGCAGAGGCAGAGGGCCAGAGAGAGGGGCTCCTGTGAGCATGGCTGGGAAGAAGCTGTCCTGATGGAAGAATCGTGTCCTTGAGTGTTCCTGAGCCTGAATTGTAACCTGTTACTTCCCTAATAAACCCCATAATCATGGGTATAGTCTGCGAGTTTTGTGTGGCCATTGCAATGAATTATGGGACCCAGTAGAGAAGTTGAGAGTGCCATGGGAGGGAGATGGTTGGTGCCAGAATTGGTAAAGATGGTAGGGAGAGGAGGCATGAATTCTGCCTAAGATTCAGCCTTGGGTTTTTGATCTTGATATTGAACTTACATGCTGTCTTGGTTATCTAGTGCTGCTATAACAGCAATACCAAAGTGGATGGCTTTAACAAAGAGAAATTTATTCTCTCACAGTCTAGGAAGCCAGAAGTCAGAATTCAGGGTATCAGCTCCATGGGAAGGCTTTCTCTGTCAGCTCTGGGGGAAGGTCCTTGTCATCAATCTTCCCCTGTTCTAGGAGGAGCATCTCCACTCAGGGACCATGGGTCCAAAGGACGCCCACTCCTGGCTCTACTTTCTTGGTGGTATGAGGTCCCTATGTCTCTATACTCATGTCTCTCTTTTATATCTCAAAAGAGATTGACTTAAGACATAACCTAATCTTGTAGATTGAGTTCTGCCTCATTAACATAACTGCCTCTAATCCTCATTAACATCATAGAGGCAGGATTTACAACATATTGGAAAATCACATCAGATGACAAAATGGTGGACAATCGTACAATGCTGGGAATCATGGCCTAGCCAAGTTGATACATATTTTGGGGCGACATAATTCAATCCATGATACATGCAAAGGCTGCATTTGGCACCATAGCCTCTCAAGTTCCTGACTTTCCATCTGCAACCAACCATTATTTCTTCACTCCACTCCTTCTGGTCTGTAGTGACTGCAAGAATTCAGGACTCTCAGAACCCCACCGCTGCCTATATTCTCTGGTCATCTGCCAATAATGCTTCAACCACATTAAGAACTCCAGTTCACTATCCCCACTGTCTACTTACAATCTATCTACACTTCCTACCTTTATTTCCCTCCTTTTCCAACTTAGACACCATGATTCATCATTATATTCATTCACCTAAAATACTTTTAACATCACTGCCATTCTTCTTTCCCCCTGTGAAGTTTTATAGGAGGTCAGACACTACCCCCATGCTGTTTTTACAGCCATGGTCAAGAAGTTATGTATCGAGTTGGTAGTACCCCGGTAACCGGAAAATAAACAACTGAAAATTTGCTTTTGCTCTGGGACAGTTCACAGCCAAGCATGAGAGCAGTGGAGTTCCTTATAGCCAATCTGTACCCAGGTACATCACACCAGAGATGGGCAGAGTGTTGGGTGGAGGACTGCACATGGGGCTAGCACAGCCTGAGCATGGGTTGTTCCCATGGCGGGTGAGGGGTCATTGCCTGCACGTGCCTGGGTCCCACGAGTAGCCAGGCAACAGTATGAGGAGGATGCAGGCTTGCACTACCCCATCCCTGTGGGGCCTCTGGCTGGCCAGCTGGACTCATCTCATCCCAGCAAGGGACATGTGGCCCCTCTGTGCCTGCAGATCTCACACCCGTCCTGCAGTTTCTGTGTGGGAGGGAGATTCAAATAGCCTGAGTGTGGCGGCCAGCCTGCCAGATGGCAGGGCAGAATGTGCACAGCTGCAGCATACCTGTTTCATCCACTTGAGTGGCCTCTCCAGCCTGGGGTGCATAGACCCGCACACCCCCTGGGCTGGGCCTGGCCTCCCTGGCAAGGGCTGTTTTCAGGGCAAAAAAAAGTGATTTTTTTTCTGCATTGAGGAAAGTGGTTTGCAGAGCAGGGAAGGAATACTGTTGGGAGACTGGCTGCTTTAGAAACTTGAGTGTAGGCTGGTGAGGGTCTGCTGCTGGGAATGCAAACCTCCACATCAACAGATACCAAGATGAAGACTTAACATTAAACCTGTTGTACAGAAAAAAATATTGAAATCGACGCCAGCAACATGTAAAAAAAATATTGGTATAGCGCGCTTATGAAAATAACATGCAGGGAAGTTGCACAGTATACAAAAAAAGTATAATGTGTGCATTATTTGCATAAACATACAATAATCCCTCTATGGTTTCAGGTCTTAAAGGATATTGAGACTTGCAGGGTAAAGATTTGGTTGTATCTGTGTCTATTTTTATAGGGTTAGCACTTAATACTCATCCAGTATCACTGGAATCCTGCACCCACAGCTATCTGGAAATTGTCTTAATAACTCAGTAAAATCAGGAGAAATCGTATGTCTAGGTTTCTCATTATCAATACCAGGTTGAGCTAAACAAATTATTCTTCCCCTAAGGACTCAGGAAATTTCAGCAAAATTTGACCTTTGGGAGAGAAGGTTATATGTTCTCTTAATTAATTAAGACCTCACCTTATAAGATTTACTGGGGTGATATCACTTAGTAAAGAGTCATGCTCTTCTGAGAATGGCCCTAGTTGTATGTGAATGGGTTCAGATGAAAGGACCTTCTGAGCCTCATTTATAACCTGCACAACTGTTACTCTGAGGAAGCTTTTCATGTAAAAAAGAGGAGTTAAGGATTCAGATAGTGACACCTGTATCAACTAATGCAATACAGGGTTCCCCACTGATTATCATTTGTGTTTCTGCCTAAGTATTTAAAGTAATAACAGGAAACAGATTGCCTTTTTCTTCCTTAGAGTACTTTAATTCTAAGTCATCTATCAGATGTTTGCAAGGGGCCAAGGGACCTCTAGAAGAATGCCACTTGGAGAATTTTTTTTCCAAATGACAAAATTGCTTACAATAGGAAACACTGATAATTCTGAAATGGAAAATCCTGAGATGTCCCTGAAAATTGGGGCTTAACAGATGGTCCATACTGGTATGTAAAAGGAAGGCTATGCTTTCTGGGTCCTCGGTTTAGTCTTTGTAATTGTTGCAGTTGTAGTGTCATTAATTTATTGACCTTTTTTTCTCTTTCTGATTCTAATCTATTTTCAAAATGTTCAGCAAGCTTTAGGAGCTCATCTAAGTATACAGCTTCCATCCTAGTTCATATTTTTTAATCAGGCAAATGAGTTCTGATTTTAAACTGTTTACAAACAAGGCTGTTCAGGTTTTTTCAGCTCCTGATGTAGTTAAAGATAAGCCTGAATGTTTTTCAAATCATATACTCAATCTCTCTTTACAATCCCAAACAGTTTTCTCCTTTGTATGTGTGTGTGTGTGTGTGCAAGATTGAATTATTGAACAATCAGTTTTCTGAGGAAAAACCCTGGGTATATCATCTAATAAACCGCTACCAATTTTTCTAGCTTTTTCTGGAGCATCCTGATTAGCTAGGGTGGATCTTTTATATTTTCATCAGGATTCCCCCATTTTGTGTCCATTATCCATCTGCTAGCTTCTCCTGGACCCAGAAATATATGTATGAATTGATACAGGTCCAGCAAGCCTGGGTTGTGTGAGCCAATAAAAATTCTAAATTCATCATAAATTTTTTTGTGGATCCTCACGAGGCTTAGGGAATTCTTTTATAATTCCTTGTAATTCAGTCTTCGTCCATGGGGTGAAGATTTTGGCTGCACTCCTTGTGGCATTTGGGGATTGTATTTTTAAAAGTATTTGAGGGATATTTTCCTCTTTGCAGAAAGGAAGTTCAGAAAGAAAAGTTAAAGCAGAGCTTGGTGTGGGAGAAAGTGACAGATAGAGACAAGAGGAAAAAGTTGTGAGTCAGGAGCAGAGGAGTGTTATACTGCAAAGCTTTGATCCTTTCATGTGCTTTCTGCAAAGAGTCTTGGATTTTGGACAAAGAGTCTTTCAGGGATGCTATTTCGCTCTTGTTTTGCCTTTTGGTAGCTTCTGAATACCAATCAAAATGTGCATTCCATAGATTTTGCTTTATAGAATTTATTCCTTCCAATTTATTCCTAAAATAAATAATCTTGTCTAATGAAGAGGATCCCCAGTCAGGCCAATGAGATTCTAGACTATCTTTAGTAATATTGCTTCACTGAGAAGAAAAAAAGACATGACCTAGGCCCATGTGATTGTATCATGAAACTTGCTGACATGCCAGCAGGGGCTCTAAGCTCATTTATACTATTTTGGGATCCCATCTTTTTCAATATATAGATATTAAGAAATTTTTTTACTATACCTAGAAGCTGCAGAAAATTTTCCTAAAAATAGCTTGCATGGTGAGTGAGTGTTATCTTGCAGCTGGTAAGGATAAGCTAACCTCAACTCATATTTTTGGTAAAAGTTTACACAACAGCTTAGGTTCTCATTCAACAATTTCCACACAAATTATTCAGTGACATTGGTTATGTGGAATCAAATTTATATAAAAAAATAGATATTTTACTTTTATTTCAAGTGGCCTTTTCTTATCCACAAACTTAACCTCAAATTAATCTGCCAGTGTTTTTTTTTTTTTTTTTTCCTCTCTCTTATCCAAAGTGGATAATCCTTATCCTTCACAGGAGACTTAACTTTAAGTGGCAGACACCTTAGCAGCTTTTTAATGACCCATCCTGTGCCCACTGAGAGGTACAGCAAATTTTTCAAGACTTGACACTGAAACCCAGTATTTAGACCACCTTGGAACCAAAACCCAGTTCTGGAATGAAAACTCAGGAAGTAGCCTGCCTTGGAATTGAAACCCAGTTCCAAAATGAAAACCTGGGACCTAGTCTGTCTTGGAACTGAAATTAGTTCTGGAATGAAAACTGGGGACCTACCCCATAAGAAAAGAGAAAGAGTAATCATAGAGCAATCTCAAGGAGCAGCACTGAAAGGCATACTCTTTACTCATGAGAAACTTACTCAGATTACCCGTTAGTGGGAAGGGAGAAGAAGATAAGCAAATATGCTTTTGTGAACGCCACGTTTCTGATTCAGCTGACAATCCAGAATTGCTAGGGGAAGAAATCTGCCTGCGAGTCCCATTTCTGACACCAGTTAACTGTTAAAAATATAATCAGGTATTAATTTAAAAGAATAAAATAACATTTGTTACTCTATGATTTAATAAAAAATTGCAAATGGGGGAAATGTTCCCTGATGCAAGAGGAAACTGCTTCCAGAGAACAGAGACTTCACAGAGACTTAAATAACTTTTGCTTAAAGAATACAGGATTCCATGGTGATGAAGTACTTAATGGCTACTGAGTTAACATCAAAAAGGTAACTTCCCAGAAGATTCGCCCCTCCACCCACCTGCAGTACTGAGACCTCTAGAAATTTAAATTAAAGAAGTCTGAGTCTCTCATTTAATCAGAGGTTAATGGTTTTGTTATGGTCTGCTCTTTGGAACAGGAAAGAAAATTTGATTATCCACTTTGAATAAGAGAGACAAAAAAAAAAAAAAAACACTGGCAGATTAATTTGAGGTTAAGTTTGTGGATAAGAAAAAGCCTCTTGAAATAAAAGTAAAATATCTATTTTTTTATATAAATTTGATTCCACATAACCAATGTCACTGAATAATTTGTGTGGAAATTGTTGAATGAGAACCTAAGCTGTTGTGTAAACTTTTACCAAAAATACAATAAAATATTATTTAAAAAGAGAATATGTGTACAAAGTTGTTTGTTCTTGTCTCAGTGAAAACTTTTAAATATACACCAATAAATAAATAGATAGATATAATATATCCATATTATAGAATGACAGGCAAACATTGAACAGAATGAGGTATATCCATTAGCATAGATACGGAATGATGTTGTTCTGACTCAGCAACCCCATGTACAACAGAACAAAACACTGCCCAATCCTGCACCATCCTCACAATCCTTGTTATGCTTGAGCCCATCGTTGCCGCCACTATGTCAGTCCATCTCGCTGAGGGTCTTCCTCCTTTTCATTGACTTTCTACCTTACCAGGCATGATGTCCTTCTGCAGGACTGGTGTCTCCTGATAACATGTCCAAAGTATGTGAGATGAATCTCACCACCCTTACTTCTAAGGAGCATTCTGGCTGTACTTCTTCCAAGACAGATTTGTTCCTTCTTCTGGAGTCCGTGGTATATTCAATATTCTTTGCCCGCACTATAATTCAAGGCATCGATTCTTCTTAAATCTTCCTTATTCATTGTCTAGCTTTCACATGCATATGAGGCGATTGAAAACACCATGGCTTGGGTCAGGTACACCTTCGTCCTTAAAGTGACATAATTGCCTTTTAACAGTTTAAATGAGTGGAGACACAGATAGGGTGAGATTGGCCATGAGATTATATTTGTTGAACTGAGTATACAGGGTTCTCTTGATTTTATATATTTAAATTTTTCCCATAATAAGAATTTGAAAAGATTTGAAGATAATATGTCTAAACGTTAACACTTGTTTAATCTGGGTGGCAGGTAATAGTGTTTATTAAAATATTCTCGTATTTGCCTGTATTAAATATATATAATAAAAACAATAAATATAACAAACAAGAAATTTAGCTTACCTACTACTTCTTTCTCTTCTTCCCTGACACCTCCCAATTTTTGTGTAGTTATATTATTCTTATTTTTTTTTTTCAGTGGGTGGATTTACAAATTTAAAAATATATTTAATCTGGTCCCAGGATGGAATGCAGAATGTGACAAGAAACAACCCCAATGTATGAAAAAAAAACCTCACTGAAGGGGGTGGGAGAACTAGGCATTGACCTAAGTAACTTTAGAAATAAGTGGAATCTTGGTGGTGTAGTGGTTAAGTGCTATGGCTGCTAACCAAAAGGTCAGCAGTTCAAATCTACCAGGTGCTCCTTGGAAACTCTATGGGGCAGTTCTACTCTGTCCTATAGGGTTGCTATGAGTTGGAATCAACTCAATGGCAATGGGTTTTTTTTGTTTTTAAGCCTAGAGGCAAAATAAATTGTACAGAACACTGTGCTCTAGTGATTAAATTATTTTCCATGGAAGTGGGAATTAAGAGGTAATTTTCTCAGCCACGGTCTTCAAAGCAGTACAGCCTGAGTGCTCCTTAGAAGCAAGGATGGTGAGACTTCACCTTACGTACTTTGGACAGGTCATCAGGAGGGACCAATCCCTAGAGAAGGATATCATGCTTGGTAAAGCAGAGGGTCAGTGAAAAGAGGAAGCCTCTCTATGAAATGGATTGACACAGTGGCTAAAACAATGGGCTCAAAGACAGCAACGATTGTGAGGATGGTGCAGGACCCAGCAACGTTTTCTTCTGTTTTACATAGGGTGGCTGTAAGTCGGAACCAACTGGAAGGCACCTAATAACAATTTCACAGCCACCCCCACCTGTTCCCCAGGCCTCACAAGAGAAACAGATGGGCTCTGCTTTCTCTGCCTTCTTCCAGCCGTCTCCACTTTTGCCAGCATTTCTTCTTACCCTCATCAGGTTGCTGATATTCCACTGGCTCTTATGGGTAACATGGCAGGGCAGGGTGTGGAGGGAGACAGAATGATGCTAAGCTCTTCTAGTTGCACAAATCTTACTTGTTGGTATGTGCTTCCATTAATTATAATTAACATTGTCAAGGTTTATCTTCTTTAATGCACAGGAAGTTCCCCAGCAGAAGGGTCACCTGCCACCTCTGTTCTATGGATGGCCTTATGCACACTGTCTTTACCAGAGGAAGGGCTCAGAAACTGGACATACGGTGGGAGACACCCTGGCTGCCATTTCTCTCTCTGGTTTTGGGTTGGCTCTTTTCTTCCTCGTTTAATGCCATTGTTTATGCTCTCATTGGAGTCAGTCTATCTCTAACAGCTGAGTCTGTGCCTCATGGACCTTTTTTTAAAATAAGCAAACATGTCCTTTTTCCAGCCCTGCGTTCTATTGTGTTCTAAAGCTCCGGAACATGAGAAAGGAAAAGGATGATAGAATTTGGTTGTAATAGCTGGCAATGTAGAATGTTTCTGAGCATGGCAATGAAGGCAAGAAATGAGTACATCGCACTAGTCTTTTATGTTTCACCGAAATATTTTAGGGCCCTGGAGTGGTGGTCTGTATTTTCATACTTCCCAGAGTAGACACAAACAAAAAACAAACAAACCCGCTGCTGTCAAGTCGATTCCGACTCATATCGACACTATAGGACAAAGCAGAGCTGCCCCATAAGGTTTCCAAGGAGCACCTGGTGGATTCGAACTGACCTTTTGGTTAGCAGCCGTGGTCTTAACCACTACGCAACCAGGGTTTCCAGGTCCTGTGAAACACCTGTCCATTCTATAGGCACTTTTTCTTTCGTATGATTGTGTCTTGTTTTCTCACATTTTTAATGTCCATGCAGTTGGTGGTAATTTTTACTTAAATTAAAAATTAATTATAAAACAAGCATAGCTCTAACACATAGATGAACTAATGAAAACAGAACCATGCACAGAATTTTGTGCTCCTTTGGGCACTGACTTCATGCATAAGTGATGGCATCTTGTCACATTCTTGATATCAAAGATCTTCTTTCTGTAGATCTCAACTCATCTGGTCATTAGATATTAAATACCAAATGAAAGCATAGAAGCAAAAAACAGAATAAACAATAGAGACACCACTTGATAAGGTAACAAATGAGAATAAGTCAATGAATATTAGGACTGGTTAGAAAAGGGGACAGTGGAGAAAGGCATAGATGGTGCACAAGCTTCAAGAGATTTTCATAGTAGTTAAATATGGTTTGGGCACTAGGAGGAAAATGGAGAACAACCTGTGCCCATTGATAATAAACTTGGCATCTTAATGACCAAGGTACACTGACTTCCAGGTTATACCAAAAAATCAAACAAGAATCATTAAACCTATTACACAGAAGAAGAAACAATCTTTGATGGTTAAGAGAGATGGGAGGGTTGGGGGGCATACTAAATAGACAATAGAAAAGTGGTAACTTTGGTGACGCGCAAGACAGTACACAATACTGGGGAAGCCAGCACAACTTGTACAAGGAAAGGTCATGGAAACTCCATAGACACATCCAAGCTCCCTGAGGGACCGAATTGCTGGGCCGAGGGTTGTGGGGACCATGGCCTCGGGGAACATCAAGCTCAACTGGCATAACATAGTTTATAAAGAAAATGTTCTTCATTCTACCTTGGTGAGTAGTGTCTGGGGTCTTAAAAGCCTGTGAGCAGCCATCTAAGATACTCCACTGGTCTCACCCCTTCAGGAGCAAGGGAGAAGGAAGAAAACAAGATACAAAGAAACGATTAGTCCAAAGGACTAATGGACCACAACTACCATGGCCTCCACCACATTGAGTCCAGTATAGCTAGATGGTGCTGGGCTACCACCCCTGACTGCTCTGACCAGGATCACAACAGAGGGTCCCGGACAGAGCCGGAGAAAAATGTCGAACAAAATTCTAACTCACAACAAAAGACCAGACTTTCTGGCCTGACAGAGACTAGAGAAACCCCAAAAGTATTTCCCCCGGACACCCTTTTAGCTCAGTAATGAAGTCACTCCTGAGGGTCACCCTTCAGCCGAAATATTAGACAGCCCCATAAAACAAAAGGAGACTAATGGGGCACAACGGCCCAGAGACAAGGACTAGAAGGCTGGAGGGGACAGGAAAGCTGGAATAGGGAACCCAAGGTCGAGAAGGGAGAATGTTGACATGTTATGGGGTTGTTAACCAATGTCATAAAACAATATGTGTACTAACTGTTTAATGAGAAACTACTTGTTCTGTAAACCTTCATCTAAAATACAATAAAAAAAAAAAGAATCATTAAACCTAAAACATATGCATTTCAATAAAAAAATGTAAAGGTTTTAAAATCAATGTAGACCTTACCCTATTTCAATTATTCTTCACCTTTATACATTCTATTTTCTTTAAGTTGAAATGAAGGAATTCATAAAAAACCTTATATTTCAATAGAAATGGTACATGTAACGTGGATTATAGGATATGGGTATGTGTATGATGCATCTTCATGTCTGTTCAAATGGGAGGAGTAAGCAGAGGTAAGATGACTGTACCCTTTGCTCCTTGGTGTATAATTATATTTTAAGTACAACATAATTTCTTGCATTCCGCGAAGAAACATATGCTCTGTAGGAACAAAACTGAATAGCAAGCAAAAAAGGTGTAATTCAATTGATAGCTGCTGACACCACACTCTGAGAACTGGACACGATGCTTAGGTTTTTTACGATATTTGCTCTAGAGTCCTCATGGGATGCAGAGGATATTAAGCGATATACAAGGCAGTTATTATGAAGAGCAACTCATTTAAGCTTTTTAGAACATTCTCAAATTATATAGCCTTTCGTTTGTAATTGGGTTTTTGCCGTAGGTAGCAATTGGTTGTTGCCCAGGGAAAGGCTATCTGGCAGTGCTAAGCTGATTAAACAGGTCAGTCGTAGATCCCCAGGCTCAAGATCAGAGTAACCATGACAAGTTATTTTATCCAGACACACAGCTGGATTTGAACCACCTAAACAATGGTCCTGCCAAACCCTGTAGGCCAGGCCGGGGCCAGTTTTGAGGAGTTTTCTTTAGGACCTATTCATTTCCTTGGAATCCCTGGGTGGTACAGATAGTTAACATGTTCAGCTGTCAACCAAAAGATTGGTAGTTCAAGTCCACCCAGAGATGTCTCAGAAGAAAGTTCTGATTATCTACTTCTGAAAAATCAGCTGTTGAAAATCCCGTGGAGCACAATTCTACTCTGACACACATGGGGTCACCATGTGTCAGATTTGACTTGAGAGAAAGCAGAGGTGGTTCATTCCTTCAACTTTTTCCTCCACTCCTCTTCATAACTGCCTCTTTTTCTAGAATCTACAGTATCCATACCATCTCCTTCTACCAAAATCAGATTCACAAAGTTTTCCGATATGAATCATTTTTAGCTTAGAGTAAATTAAATTTCTTATGGTAGGGATATTAACTTTAGGCCTGATTTTCAAAGCCTATGGGTAAAGAGGGTCTTTACCTTTACCCTTATAAGAGTGCCAGGTAGAATCTAACCACACCAGCCTTGACTAGGACAACCCAGGACTAGAAATTCTCACAATCGTAGAGGTAAATCGCAGACCTGTCTTTTCAAAATGAATAATTTTATAGTCTACAACAATGACTATGAAGTGCAAAGAGATATTTTTGGACTTATACTATTTTCCACATGTTAAAAATATTAAGTCACACCTAAATAAGACTTTCCTTTTTTTAGACCAAAAAAAAAAAAGTATCATTTGGAGAAAACACACATGAACTAAAGATAGATCCATGTGTAATAGAATATGTGATCAAATAACAGTTAGCTAGTATTAGTTATCCATTATTGTGTAATAAATGATCCCCAAACTCAGTGGCTTAAAAGAAAAAAAAAGAAGTATTATCTAACAGTTTCTATGGGTCAGAACCCAACCATGGCTTAGCTCTGGCTCAAGGTTCCTCTCCAGCTGCAATCGAGGAGTGGGTCAGGGCTGCAGTCATTTCAGGGCTTGAATGGAGAAACAACTGTCTCTAAACTCACTCACACAATTGTTGGAAGGATTCAGTTCCTCATAGCCTTTTGGACTGAAGGTCTGAATTTCTCAACTGCTGTTGGCTGGAAGCATCCCTCAGTTGCTTGCCATGTGCTTCTGTCCATGGCGGGTACCTTCACCAGAGCAAGAAGTGAAAAAGAGCCATGGGGTGCGGGAAGCAAGACGGAAGTTACAGTCTCTTATAACCTAAACTCAGAAGTGACATCTCATTACTTGTGACATAGTTTATTCATTAGAAGTGAATCCCTAGGTCAGCAGCCAAGCATGTTAACTCTTTGTGTCACCCAGGGATTCTACGGGATGCTTAAAAAAAAAAAAAAAAAAAAACCCACTGCCATCAACTGGATTCTAACTCGTAGAGACCCTATAGGAGAGAGTAGAACTGCCCCATTGGGTTTCCAAGGCTGTAATCTTTATGGAAGTGGACTGTCACATCTTTCTCCCACAGAGTGGCTGGTGAGTTCAAACCACCAACTTTGGGTTCGCTGCCGAGCACTTTAACCACTGTGCCACCAGGGCTCCACAGGATGTTCTTCTTGCTGAAGAACCCTCTTGCTATCAAGTCAATGCTGACTCATAGAGACCCTATAAGACAGAGCAGAACTGTCCCGTAGGGTTTCCAAGGCTGTAACGTTTATGGGAGCAGACTGCCACATCTTTGTCCTGCCCACAGGATGCTAGCATCTGTTAAATGTAAGAAGTACTCAATAGAATCACTGATGTGCTATTCACTTCAGGTTTCTGCAGAGCCAGGAGAACAACCCCACGAAAGAACAAAGCAAAAGCACAGACAGGAAAGGAAGGGGAAGTCATTGATATCAATGGCCTGTTTGGGCATCATCATTAGTGGTCCTACTGGCCAGCTTTGGCTTTGGCCCAACACTCACATTCCTGACAGATGTCCATGTGTACATCTCAGCAGGATGACAGAAACCAGAAGTGTCCTATCACTCTCAGGTCTTAGATGACTTCAGATGCCCAAGGCTGCCCCATACTGATCTACTGTCCAAGGAGTGGCTTGCAAATATTGAAAACTACAGATGTTCCTGTTTTTATCCCTATATAATTCCAGGCCAAACATATTTCCCCTGTCCTTGTGCTAAACATTTCTAAGATAACCATACTTTCCCATTTCTGTGCTAAACAATGGTGGGATCAGGCAAAAATAACATAATTACTTGCTCCAGGAAACATTTGCTGGAAAATAAGACTCTTAACCAACTATTAAAATATTTTACTTACTGTCTTAGTCATCTGGTGCTGCTATAACAGAAATACCACAAGTGGATGGCTTTAACAAAGAGAAGTTTATTTCCTCACAGTAAAGTAAGCTCAAAGTCCAAATTCAGGGCATCAGCTCCAGGGGAAGGCTTTCTCTCTCTGTTGGCCTTTTCATCCATGTTCCCCTGGACTAGGAGATTCTCGGCACAGGGATCCCAGGTCCAAAGGACGTACGTGCTCTGCTTCCGGCACTGCTTTCTTGGTGGTATGAGGTCTCCTTGTCTCTCTGCTCACTTCTCTCTTTTATATCTCAAGAGATTGCCTCAGGAGACAATCCAGTCCTGTAGATTGAATCCTGCTTTACCAGCACAACTGGCGCCCATCCTCCTTCATTAACATCATAGAGGTAGGATTTACAGCATACAGGAAAATCGCACAATACAGGGAATCATGGCCCAGACAAATTGAAACATACATTTTTGGGGGACGTAATTCAATCCATGACACTTACCAAGACTAACATCTTGTATCATCAATACTTCCTTCAGAACCCTCATCTAACTGTACCCACCATCCCAAGTTATCAGTCATCAACTCTGCCAACTCCAACAGCGGCCCTTTGGAAAGACTGCCTTAAAAGCAAGCAGCCCAGTCCCTAAATCCCTAAAACTTCTTCCCTTGATTTCCCTCTTTTCATACGCTACATCTATCAAAGTGGTATTCTCCCCATACTGCAGTAAATCTGATTAAATTAGCTTTGCTTGATCAACTGGAATTTTGGGGGTGATGTTTTTTGGGAGTTGAAAGCTGGCACTTGGGGACTGTGATCCTATGAGAGATCCCTACTCTGAACAAACCATCAGACAAATATGTGAGTACTCACTTTGGTTTATGGATTAATATATGTAAGTGTCCTTGAAATTAGTCAATTATTGCAAATTGAGAGATATTTTACAAAATAACTGGCCAGTATTCTTTAAAATTATCATTAGCTGAAAGGACAACACTAAAAGGGCTGGGAACTGCTCTAGATTTGAGGAGACTACGTCCAGAGACATGATAACTAAATGCAGCCTAGGACTCTTGATTGGCTCTTGTACTAGGAGAAAAAAGCTCAGAAAGAAATGACGCTTCTTAATATAAACGATACATTAGGAAAAAACATTGCATCAACATTAAATTATCGTGTGTGACTTTGAGGGACAGGGTAACAGGGGTGGAGGTCTGGGGGCCATGCTTTCAGGGGACATCTAGGTCAATTGGCATAACAAAGTTTTTTAAGAAAATGTTCTGCATCCCACTTTGGTGAGTGGTGTCTGGGGTCTTAAAAGCTAGTGAGCAGCCATCTAAGATGCATCAATAGGTCCCAACCCACCTGGAATAAAGGAAAATGGAGAACACCAAAGTCACAAGGTGATCGCTGTGTAGGTGCTATTGTCCAGACTTCAGGGAATGTCTTTCTCCTCATCCCTGTTTCTGCCTCCAGGCCACTGTCTGTTTCCCAGTTCTGCCAAACAAAAATACCACAAGTGGGTGGCCTTAAAGAACAGAAATTTATTTTCTCACAGTTCAGGAGGCTAGAAAACCAAACTCAGGGTGTGGCTCTACGGGAAGACCCTTCTTTGTTTCTGCTTCTCGCAGCTGCCAGCAATCCTGGGAGTTCCTGGACTTATAGATGGTGTCCATCATTTGTCTTTCTTCATATGGTGTCTTCCTCCTGTGTGTGTCTCTGTGTCTATTCTGGTCTTTTTAAAACTCAAAAGTAATTAGGTTTAGGATCAACCCTACTCTGATATGACCTCATTAACATAAGGAAACCCTATTTCCAAACACATACAAGGGTTAGTTAGGATTTCCACACACTTTGGGGGAACATAATTTAATCCACAACTGCCACGGTCACTCCCCATAACCTCCTTTGTTCTCTCTGCCAATGTCTCCGTGCCTTTCCTTCCCAACACTTGCACCATCTGTTCTAACCCTTGCAGTTCCTCCCTAAACCAAGTGTGGAACGGGACAGAAGCTACTGGCTATCTACTTCTCAGCTAGATTCACAGAATTTGAGGAAGCGAAGATTCAAAAGCTCACAAGTGACATCCCTTTCTCCATTTCTCTTAGGTTCACATTTTGCCTACATGCTGCTGCTCCTTTTTTATTGTTATTATTATTCACTGCTACTTAGAAAGCACAAACATTCATTCTGAATGATATAGAATGAAAAATCCGTTTCCTATAAAGGTAGATAATGTTTTTCACGTGCCATTGAAACTTCCTAAATGTTATAAGATTACCTTTCACCTTTGCAGCCATAGGCTACACATTATAATATTAATTTATGACTATCCATTTGTATTACACATATCATACTATTTAAGAAATTAATCCATTCCTATTGCATGCATTGACTCCATTCCATAAAGAGTTATACTGAATAGAGAATTTTCAGCCAGAAGTTCATGGTTATATCAATTCATCTTCTTGTCTTCCAAGCAGATTATTTTAGCATTTTGGTTCATCTATTTACTTGAACTTTTCTTTCTTTTTTTTTTTTTTTAACTTTTATTGTTGTAGTTTAGGTGAAAGTTTACAATTCAAGTTAGTCTCTCATACAAAAATTTATACATACATTGTTATTTGACCCTGATTACTCTCCCTATACTGTGACAGCACACTCCTCCCTTCCACCCCTGATTTCCCGCGTCCATTCAACCAGCTCCTGACCTTCTCTGCCTTCTCATCTCATCTTTGGACAGGAGCTGCCCATTTAGTCTCATGTATCTACTTGAGCTAAGAAGCACACTCTTCACGAGTACCATTTTATGTCTCATAGTCCAGTCTAATCTTTGACTGAAGCATTGATTACTTGTCCTTTCAATGAAAGTGGAAGATACATATGTGAAGAAGCATGGGCACTATGCGTGGTTCATTGTGCTTTCAGGACTTACAAAGAAAGACCATGTGCAGACATAATGCAACACCAGTACAATTCTCTTTTTCAATCAAGTTTTTCATTTCTCTGTAGTTTATATCTGAGCAGTTTTCACTTTCCCTTCTTTATTTTTGTCGTGGGGGGAGGAACAGGCAGAAATACAAATATTGTCAGATTTTGCCAAAGTTTTGTGGCTGCCAACTACATTCATGTTTTTCTGTTGATACTGCCTAATAAAGCAGATACGATGTAAATAATTTCAAATGCCATCTAAAATTGTTTCACTGTACAGTTAGACAACTTGGAGGCTAAGTATGTCTCTTTTCCTCCAAATGGAAGGATTTCCTAGAATCACTCTTCTTAAAAATGGTCCCATCTTCCTGCAAGTAATTGCCATGGCAACAAGCTTCAATGTCTAGAATTCACTCCCAACTGGTATGAGAACCCTTAGATGCTGCTCCTGCACTGGCCTGCTCCTTGTACCCTTATTAAAACCACCCATCCCACCTTTTCCACCTTAAGCAGTTAATAACTGGTGATTTTATTAACAGGTAATTGAAATACCTTTCTTCATAAAATACTTTCCCATCTACTTCATAGGGATGTTCCTGCCTTCAAAATCTAGCTTAACAGGACCTCCTTCAGCAAGCTTCTCTGATGAGACTTTACTCCTATGACTTTGTATAAATCCACAACCAGCTGGATTCTGCACCAAATTGAAAACATCCTGACAAAATAACTAGTCAATGTAGACAAAAATGGTAGAGGTGATTGGTTAGGCAGACACAATCCTCCCCACACAGTACAAGTATCATTTTTCACTATCAGTATATAGGTATTTGCATCCTCGTTTGTAAGTGAATATTCTCTGCATGAAAACTATGAATTCCATGAGGATAGAGGAGATAGATATAAACATATATGATAGCTAGATATAAAGACAGATGATAGATAAATAGATATAAAGATAGATAGATATAAAGATAGATGATAGATAAATATAAAGATAGATGATACATGGATGGATGGATGGATGGATGGATGGATGGCTGGCTGCATGGGCAGATGGGTGGATGGGTGGATGGGTGGGTGGGTGGCTGGGTGGATGGATGAGTGGATGGATGGATGGATGGATGGATGGAAGGATAGATGGACAGATGATAGGTAGATAGGTAGATAGATAGATAGGTAGATACACCCAATATAATTATTAACCTTCATTTCCCAGTATAGTTTCCCTACTTTTTAGTAGAAACCCTCAACCCAGCTAGAAATGTTGGATTGGTATACATTCATTAGTGCTTTTTGTCAGGTATTTCCTTTGTCACTGGCTTCTTCCATGTAGGAATATGATAGAACTATACTTCCTGGCTCCCTTGAGCTTGGATGAAAACATTGCCAATGAGTTATGGGCAGAAATAATGTGTGTCACTTTCATTCCAGAGCACCTAATCACTTGTCTCAAACCCTCCATAACTCTCTTTGAGTCTGCCATAGAAATCACAGCATTTAAATTACAGTTGCATTAACAACCTAGATCCCGTTGGAAGCAGTGCCTCAGCTAGGACACAAGGGACATGCAGCAAGACAAGCAATAAGCCTTTGTTGTTTTAAGACACTGAGATTTGGGGGCTATTACCACCATATAACACAGCCTATCTGGACTGAGGAAAACTTGGTGGTATAGTGGTTAAGAGCTATGGCTGCTAACCAAAAGGTCAGCAGTATGAATCCACCAAGCGCTCCTTGGAAACCCTATGAGGTGGTTCTGCTTTGTCCTATAGGATCGCTATGAGTCGGAATCGACTCGACAGCAACGGATTTGGTTTTTTTTTTTTTTTCGTTATCCTGACTGATACAGTTAGGAAGTTCAGTTGTCCAGAACTATTTTCAGACTTATTTCCAGAATTATTTTCTGACACTAGGAAAGATGTTGGCTTAGTTCAACAGGCAGATGTGGGACCAGAAGAGGAAATTCATCCAAGTCACATTCAATGGTGAGAGCACTTACCTAAATGACAAGTAAACGAGGTGGGCTACACAGAGGGCTCAGAGTCCTTGAATGGTGCAAACAGTTAACTCATTCAGCTGATAACTGAAAGTTTGGAGGTTCAGGTTTATGCAGAGGCACCTCAGAAGAAACACTGGTGATCTACTTCCAAAAAATCAGCCATGGAAAACCCTATGGAACACACCTCTACTCTGACACTCATGAAGTCACCATGAGTCGGAGTCAATCAACAGCAATTGGTTGTTGACTTAGGGTCAAGGACAACAAACAACACCTTGAAGCCCGGGGACACTCATGAATCCAACGACACTTAGCCAAGGGTCCATTTCTTCCTGGGAGATGAGAGCAAATGTCCTATCATAATCAGAGAGAGAACTACGCAATTTGACCAAAAAAAAAAAAAAAAGTGACTTTGAAATATCGCCTATAACATTTCCCCTGCATTCCACCATAGTTTTTTAGTAAAGTCCCACAACCCAGCTATAATTCTGAGATGGTGTGTAGGCATTGGTTTTTCAGGGAATTTGAGTCAAGAAATCCTGGTGTTAAATTTTATAGCAAAACAATAAAAATCTAGTTCCACCAAAAGACTGGTAAATTCAACATAGTCTTATACAGGGCTGGGTTTTCCAATATGCCAAACTCTCATTAGATTTTGCTGCAGATGAGAGAAAATACTTTTTCCTTTCTTCCATCTCACTTATTACAATACTCCGCACATACTTATACTCCATATCAGTGATAGACTAGACCCCAAGTCCAAAGGCATTGGAATACCCTGATTGAACTGTTTAATTCTCTTAAAAAGATGAGAGACATTTATATGGTACTGAAGGGACCCACTTCACCCTTCACCCACTTCATCTCCATTCATGGTAGATAATAGGGTGTGCTTAAGATTCTAATCAAGCCCTTCCAAGAAAAGGTTTCAAGTTTTTGCAGGTGTTCACATACTTAGGAAATTTCTTATTTCAGGTAGTACCTAGGGGCAAAATCTGGTGGGGAGGTGGGGAGGAAAATTGAAAGAGTTAAACATGGCTGGCAACAACTGAAGGATCACCTGATATGACATCCTGCCTTGAAACATCATTTGTATCTGTGATACTCTTGGTACTAAGGAAAATTAACTTTAGTTATCATTAGTGAGAAAGGAAAGGAGGCCAAATGGCATCCGCTGCACTGTGAAATAGATTTTTATGATGACTTGAAGAGAGAAATGTGATGGGAAACCAAGCCAGCACATACCGCAATCAACCACAGGCTCAAACTATTGCAGAATCGGAGCCGCTGGTGCCATATGCAACTGACACCAGCCATTGGGAAAAGAAAAATCTGTTTCACATTAAATTAACTACGTTCATTTGATTTTAATTGATTGCATAGTTTTGTTTGAAATTTCTGTGGATTTTTGTTTTGTACTAAAGTTGCATAAAGACCATAAGCTTAAGAAGCTCAACTAAGTGCTGTTTTGGAGGGAATAATTGAGACTTGGGATAACTGCTGAGGGTCAGAATGTCAGGGGGTGAAGTTCGGAGGCAAGACCCCTATTCTGGGTAGAAGGAGAAGCTTCTGGAAGAGTTTGTAGAGATTAGCATAGGGGTGCTTAGAGAAAGGAGCCACTCAGAACTGAGGCCCTCTCCTATGATAGTTACTTGTTTAGTTACCCCAACCATTCCATAATGGCTGATAGACACACGCAGTTGTTCAGAGTGATAAGGTGGAAAATAAAGGGACAGGGCAGAGGTCTCCCTTAATCCTTTATTGCCAGAACACCCATTTCATTTGGTGACCATGGGCTCAGCTCCACAAGTAATGTTCTCCTTCCCCTTGTGGATAGGGGCGGCCACATAAGACAGTTCTGATCAATGAAATACAAATATCGGTCATGAGTTAGGGCTTCCAGAAATCTCCTCTAAATGGGGGCTGCCAGAGTCGTCCTGCCCTCTTCCCCCTTTGCCTTCCCTCCTCTTTGCTGCCTGAAATATGGACACAGTCCTTGGCGCTGCCACAGCCAACTTACGATTAACCAAGATGGAGAAGCTTAGAGAGATCTCAAAGTTGGCTGTGATGCTTGCCTTCAGACTTGTTATTACCTGAGAGGAAAACATGGCTCAAGCCACTGTCATTGGGATTTTCTATTCTACGCAACGAAACACAGACCTTTAGGAGAAGCGCGCCCCCACCTCCATCACAGCCCCTTCTGATAGGGCGTGGAGAAGACAGAAGCTATCTTGGACATGCCCTGCAGCAAGGCAGGAACTGGCCCATGGCCCACCTGGGCAGCAGGGAAGGAGAGCCTGTGACATCAGGAGAGGCAGCCAGAGTCTGCATCAGGAAGAGAGAGGCAGGGCTCACCCGAATGCTGTCCTCAAAGCATTCAAAAGGAAAAGGTTGTTTGAGAGAAAGGATGGAAATGGTTATTTGGAATGACCTACATTTAGCACTTCCTGAAAGCAGCTATTCTGAGTTGTGTGTGAAGGAAAGCAACAGCAAATTTTAAAAGAGAGTGCGGACGGAAGAAGCAGTAAAAATTTAATCTAGAGGAGAAGAATTATAGCAGAGAAGTCAGGCCATCACATATTTTAGCTTCATTCTAGTTGATTAGTAGAAAACATGGCCTGAAAATTAGAGAAAGAAAAAAAGACAGACTGCTCAAGATTGAAGTCAGTTGAGGAATAAATAGGCATCCTTGAGTCCTGCCTGGGAATAGCTGTCACTGACTGAATACAATCATTGCTATGACATATTGAGTGTTCACTATGTGGTACATTCTGGGCCAAGTCTTTTACCTGTGTGGTCTCACTCAACCCTCACAAGAGTCCTGAAAGATATTATAATTCCCAATAACAGTTAAGGAAAACCAAATCAGTTACCATCAAGTCAACTCTGACTCACGGCAACCCCATGGTGTGTCATCGTAGAACTTCATTCCATAAGGTTTTCAATGGCTGATTTTTTGGAAGTAGATCTTCAGGCCTTTCTTCCCAGGATCCTCTGGGTGAACTCAAACTGCCGACCTTTTGGTTAGTAGCTGAGCGTGTTAACTGTTTGCACCACCCAGGGACTCCACAGTTGAGGAAAGTGACATATACATAGATTAAGCCAGTCTGCCCCCAATCACAGCCCGGAGCAGGCATGGAGAGAAGCCTCTCCTCTCCTCTTGCCAGAGCCAGGACTCTTTGTGGCTTTGAAGTTACTGTTTTCTGTTTGGAAACTCTTGCGGTGTAGTGGTTAAGAGCTATGGCTGCTAACCAAAAGGTTGGCAGTTCACATCCACCCGGTGCTCCTTGGAAACTCTGTGGGGCAGTTCTACTCTGTCCTATAGGGTCGTGGCAACATTTTTTGTTTTTTTTTTAAATTTCCTGTTTCCCTAAAGAAGCTGTACCAACTACAGCAGACACAGTCCTACTCTAAAGCAACAGCAAAGCTTTTTGTTTTAAATGTTCTTGAAAAAATCTCAGTTAAGAGGAATCTTCACGCAAATGAGTGTTCTGGGTAATTTAATTTCCTGGCTTAATTGAGCACTAACCAGAAGAAAGAAAAAAAAAAACTTTTCCATTAAAAATTATTTTTACAAAGTATATAAAACACATTTTCTTGACTTAGTGAACCTGATTTAAATTTTCTTTGATAATTAAGTAACTGACTATGTCTCAGACGGATGATTCCAGAATTACTTCTTAACATCCAGTAGCACACATACCGCTTGATGTGGCATTAAACTTTTAGGTTCTTCAATCTTTTGCTAATTTAAGGCTGCAAAGGGCATCTCTGGGCATAAGATTATTTATGTTACATTTTGAATTAGTTTCATGTATAGCTAAAGTAGAATGTTAAGCCAAGTGAGTTATGAAATACTTTATATTTTTGTATGTGCCTCCAAAAATATTTCCAAAATATAGCACCAATTTTCACCACGTTTTTGCCAGCACTCTAACTTAAAAAAAAAAAAAAATCTTAGAGGGTAATTTCTAATGCTGAATTTAACAACAAACTGGTAACTAACAAGCTGGGAGATCAGTAAAGAAGGTTCTGGGGAAAGGCAAGGTGAAGGTGGATAACAATTGTCCAGAAGAGGAAAGATACACTGGAGGGATAAAGAGTCTCAGCAGAGACAAGAGAGAAAAAAAAGAACTTTTCATCCGTGGCAAGCAGTAGTGTGCTGGTAAATGCTTAACAACCAGCTCACCAGAAAAGAAAAAAAAAAAAAAAAAAGCCCAGATTTTTGGTGTCTGCTTCAGTGTAAATATCCCCGCCGTGTCCCGTTTCAAGTCACTGAACGCAGAGTTGGAAGTAGACGCACACAATCACACAATCAACTCTTGCGATCCTAACAGGAGCTGGCTCCAGCACCCTACCGATTGCAAGGGACCATGGGGATAACTGGAAGGGGTTATCAGATGGGCAGTCCTTGGGCATGGCCGCTCTAGTGCCATCCTCCACACTGTGCCCTGTAAAACTTACCTCTCAACGGTCCTGAACACTTATAAGGTCCCCTAAACAGAGGGGCCCTAAGGTGTCACTGTGAGTTTGAATCAACTCGACAGCAATTTTTTTGTTTGTTTTGGTTTTAAACAAAGGATTGGGAACATGGATGCCCTATGTGGTCAAGGGAAAACATGCCCCTTGACCACGGTAAAACTGAACAGACCCCACAGGGAAAGTCCCTGTGAGTGGGGAAGCAGAGGACTGATCACTCCGCCCCCTAATCATTTAACAAGGCATTACTAATCATGCTAAACAATGAATTCCTTGAATCAGATTTCATTGTATAGTTCCTATCATTTACTGATCTATTTCTACCAAATTAACCAGTAACCACTTGCCAACTCCTACTCGTGGTGACTCCACATGTCAGAGTAGAACTACGCTCCGTAGGGCTTTTCAATGGCTGATATATTTTTTTTTTTTTTTTAAGAGGTAAATCACCAGGCCTTTCATCTGAGGAGCTTCTAGGTGGACTAACACCTCCAACCATTCGGTAAGCAGCTGAGTTCCTTAACCATTTGCACCCCCAGGGACTCTTTCTATCAAATTAGAAAATCCTAACTCAAAATAATAACACGAGCTCACTCTGAATGATAGTATGTGGTTAATCATTCTGGCAGATAGCTCTGAGTACTAAGATGGAAAATGGATCCAGAAATGGGGGAGCGAGGATTTCTCAACGAACTTATTTTCAGAGCTTCATCTGATGTTGGTGAAAGAGCGCATGGCACGCAAAAGCCAGGAGGTCAAAAGTTTCAACGGAGCAGCAGCAATGGATTACTAGTCATTAGTCATTTACTTTGTTTCGCTTTGGAAAGTATTTCTTCATGTTCTTTTTTCAGCATATGGATATGGTTTTCAATTATTCATTATGACATTGCTTGATTTCTCTAACAAATTTAGAAAATCATGAGATATTGGGAAAAATTCAAACTGCTGCTGATAGAGCCATTTCATCTTCTCCAAAAATCTTGATATCCTATCCATGACAGAGATAACCAGCTGCCTCTTAACACTGATTTTCTCCTTCTTAATAACAGGTCCCCAACTTCTAGATGAGCTCATGGCCTCCCAGATAAAGGGCCCCATTTCAAGGCTCTCTGGCCACTAGACAGGGCCATGTGAATCAGTTCTGCTCCAAGAGGGGTCACAGATGTGCTGAGTGTGTGTGCTTTTCTTTGTTCCTGTCTGTTTGCTGCCAGCCTGCAGAGGGAATTTGATAAGTGGAGTTCCAGCAGCCACTGGGAAACCCTGGTGGTGCAGTGGTTAAGAGCTACAGTTGCTAACCAAAAGGTCAGCAGTTCGAATCCACCAGGCATTCCTTGGAAACCCTATGGGGCAGTCCTACCCTGTCCTATAGGGTCACTATAAGCCGGAATCAACTTGATGGCAACAGGTTTGCTTTTTTTTTTGGTAGTAGCCACTGTGGGTTGTTAGGACGTGGGCCACCCCCTAGACAATGGGGAGTGGGATCATCAAATGAATCTGATTGGTCGTGAATTTGTGGAGCCATTGGACTCCTTTTTTGTGATAAGGAATAAATACCTCTTTTGTCTTGTTGTTTGTTGTTAGGGGCCATTGAGTCAAGTCCAATTCATGGCGACCCTATCTATATATACCAGCATGAAACGTTGCCATGTCCTGAGCCATCCTCGCTCACCAGCACGTTCGAGTCCCTATTTCACTTAACCCATTGCCATTGAGTCAACTCCAATTTTCCTGTTATTTACAGCCAAACCCAATCACAAAGGATGCACTATCCCAAATGTAAAACATCATAATACCTTGGTCTGAAGTGATGGGTTCAAGTTTGTCAAGGTACTCATCATGTCCCTAAAATACGTCACTTCATTTGATACTAACATTACCAGTTATCAAAAAGAAAACGTTTGACTCACCTTTCATTTCAAACACTTGGTAAGTGTTTTTCCCTTTGACAGTTAACGTACTCGTTGCTGAAAACTCAGAGTGCTAAACCCCCTGCTCTGTTTTTTAAATATAGCAGACTGAGGAGATGATAGTAGCCATGATTTTATCATAGTCACCATTTTGACTATTCATTTGAACAATAAATGAAGGGCAAGAGGCATATCGTTAACCACCAACTGTTATGGAGGATAAAGCAGTTTGTGATTTGACATTCAGGTACAACCTTTTTCTTTTCATAGCAAGATATGGCACTGATCCCGGTGTACTTTCTGCAGTCCATAGCACCTCTGACAAAATAATCAGTAATTGAATGAACAACAACAAAGCCTCTTCTCCGGGAGCATGGATTCTCGGTATACTCTCAGATGTTCACCAGCATATGAACGACTGAACTATGAAACACAATCTGCTAACATATTGATGCCATTGATGTGATGTGTTATCCGCAAGTGATGAAGGGAGTATTCACCAAGAACTAACTGTGCTTTCTTTCTGAGAACATTTGTGATAAGTTTGGAGTCTGGTTTGGCAGGTCTTTCTGCGATCGTGTGACTCCTGTCTGTTTCTGCTACAAAAGTACATTTTTTGGTTTCTTCTCTTCCTTTAATTTCATACTTGAAAGCAATACTTTGCATTTGTTTTTTTAAAAACTAAAGTTTTGATTGGTTTACCAGTGACGGTGAAAGTTTGAGGAATTGATAAACTTTCATAAAAAACAACTCACAAAAAACAACTGAGGGATCCAATCCCATTATATCAAATCTTTAGATATTTTTATCTTATCTTCTAAACACCCTTTTTAGTTTTCTTGTCTTGTTTTTTTTAATGGGGGTGATAGCATGTCTAGGGAAATTACCATACTCTTAGATTGACAGATTTCCTGTATGCAAAAGAGAGATTCGCAGAGCTTTAAGACAAGATATAGATTTGCAACTATTTTGTCTCTACCTTTATGTTTCATCAAGCTAGATACATAATGGAATAAAAAAGCGATTTAACAAACATAAGAAATTACATGCAACACACATGGAAACACACACTAGCCAAGATGAAATGGACCATGTTAACAGAATATTCACCTAGAGACATCACAAGACCCAGTGACTCCGGAACAGCTGTCGAGAAAGCAATGACTCTTAGAAACCAATGGAATTTCTGTGAAAGCCAATTAGTTCTATATTTCATATTTATAATTTTTACAGGGGGAAGAACTGTTTCACTGCCTTTTCCTTGATAACGATGAAACTGCCTCTACAGACTACTCAATTGGCTGACAAGTTGAGCCGCACTGATTTATGGGGCATAGACAAGAAATTCTAGAATGCCTGAACAGGTTTTCTTCCAAATGACTAACTTTACTGCATAATTTTTTTCAATTGAGCCTAGTCAGCCTAAATTTGAGAATGGTTTTTTTTTGTTGTAATCTATCAACAAGGATAAAACACATTTTAAAAGTCTGACTTCAAGTGTCCTTAAGAATTTCCTCCTTCACAGTATTTTATTTGCATTGTTTGTACTTTATTTGTTTATTCACTTATTATTCTAATTTTAAAAGGAAAGTGTTGACAGGAAGGAAATGCTAATCTTTGAGACTAGCAGGGGTAATGTTTCAGTCGGCATAGACCAGGCTATGCCACAGTTAACAAACACCCCTCAAAATCTCAGCAGCTTAAAACAAACAAACAAAAGCCTGTTGCAGTCCAGTTGATTCTGACTCATGGTGACCCTGTGTGTGTCAGAGTAGAACTGTGCTCCATAGGATTTTCAATGACTGGTTTTTCAGAAGAAGGCCTTTCTTCTGAAGTGCCCCTGGGTAAACTTGAACCTCCAACATTTTGGTTAGTAGCAGAGCTGTTGCTGATGTTGTTAGGTGCTGCAGGGTCGGTTCTGACTCAGAGCTATCCTGTGTACAACAGAACGAGATACTGCCCAGTCCTGCGCCATCCTCACAATCGTTGTTATGCTTGAGCCCATTGCTGCAGCCACTGTGTCAATCCATCTCGTTGAGGTCTTCTCTTTTTTGCTGACGCTCTACTTTACCAAGCATGATGTCCTTCTCCAGGGACTGATCCCTCCTAACAACATGTCCAAAGTATGAGATGTAGTCTCACCATCCTTCCTTCTAAGGAGCATTCTGGTTGTACTTCTTCCAAGACAGATTTGTTCATTCTTTTGGCAGTCCATGGTATTATTCAATATTCATCGCCAACACCACAATTCAAAGGCATCAATTCTTCTCCAGTCTTCCTTATTCATCATCTAGCTTTCGCATTCATATGAGGCTATTGAAAACATGATGGCTTGAGTCAGGCACACTTTAGTCTTCAAGGTGACATCTTTGTTTTTCAACACTTAAAAGGGGTCTTTTGCAGCAGATTTGCCCAATGTGACGCATCTTTTGATTTCTTGACTGCTGCTTCCATGGGTGTTGATTGAGTAGCAGAGAGCTTTAACCTTCTGCACCATCCAGAACTTTAAAGAACAAAGGCTTATTTCTCCTCATGCTACGTATCCACAGCAGATCAGCAGGGGGCTCTGCTCCCATCTCACCACTATCCTCACAGAACAAGCACTGTTTGGAACATTGCTAATTGCTATGGGAAAAAGGAAGGAGAACTCTGGAGGTCCTTTCATTGGCAAGGAAATGCTCCAGCTTGGAAACTATATTTGTCTCCTCCACTCACAACTCACTGGCCAGAAATGGTCAGATTCCACCCAACAACAAAGGGACCAGGAAAGGCAACCATGCCTTGTCTATGCCCCATAAGTCAGTGTAGCTCAAGGTTTTGGCCAACTGAGTAGTCTGTAGAGGCAGTTTCATAGTTTCCAGAAGGGGTAACAATGGGAATATGTGGAGACAAGCACAGATTCCTACTGCCTTGAGTGGTTAGATGGGTTTTGCTGCTTATCATTATGGAGTGCGTACTGGTCGAAAGCACAGTTCAGATTGATGAGAGGGCTCAACAATTAATTCAGGTTAAATAGCATGGAACAGGCTATGACAAATCCGATCAGCGTTTAATCTCTAAAATCTACAAGATACTGCAAAACCTCAACAGCAAAAAGATAAATAACCCAA
>NW_004444137.1:3438136-3463697 GCF_000243295.1 Trichechus manatus latirostris | reverse complement strand
AAGAATCAAGAGGAATTCTGAAGAAGGAGAGAATTATTTTCATTTAAATGACTGGGAAAGCTTTAAAGTCATTTGAGGGTGCCCTTAATATAGGAAAGAAACCCTGGTGGCATAGTGGTTAAGAGCTACAGCTACTAACCAAAAGGTCTGCAGCTGGAATCCACCAGGCGCTCCTTGGAAACAGCATGGAGCAGTTCTACTCTGTCCTATAGGGTTGCTATCAGTCAGAATCAACTTGACGGCAACGGATTTGGTTTGGTTTTGGTTTTAATATAGGAAAAGATTGTAATATGCAGGGATGGGACGGGGAGAAAGAAAGAAGGGGTTTCTGAACAGAGGGGATAGCATGACCAAAGTAGAACATTTCTTGATTCTGTTCCATTGGTCTACGTGTCTGTCATACCAGTACCAGGTTGTTTTGACTACCATTGCTGTATATTAGGTTCTGAGATCAGGTAGTGTGAGACCTCCTACTTTGTTCTTTTTCTTCAATAAAGTTTGGCTTATCCAGGGCCTCTTTTCTTTCCATATAAAGTTGGTGATTAGTTTTTCCACTTCGTTAAAGAATGCTGTTAGTATTTGGATCAGGATTGCATTATATCTGTAGATCACTTTGGGTGGGATTGACATTTTCACAATGTTGAGTCTTCCTATCCATGAGTATAGTATGTTTTTCCATTTATGTAGGTCTCTTTTGGTTCTTGCAATAGTGTTTTCTAGTCTTCTTTCTGTAGAACTTTTATGTCTCTGGTTAGATTTATTCCTAAGTATTTTGTTTTTTTAGGGGCTATTATAAATGATATCATTTTCCTGATTTCCTTTTTGAAGTTCCCTTTGCTAGTATATAGGAATCCAACTAATTTTTGTATGTTGATCTTATATCCTACTCCTGGGCTGAATCCTTCTATTAGTTCCAGTAGTTTCCTTGTGGAATCTTGGTGTTCTGTATGCATAGTAACACATCATCTGTGAATAGGGGTAGTTTTACTTCTGCATTACCAATTTGGATGCCCTTTATTTCTTTTTATTGCCTTATTACTCTAGCTAGGACTTTCAGCACACTGTTAAATAGGAGTGGTGATAAACGGCATCCTTTTTTTCCCCGTTCTCGAGGGGAATGCTTTCAGCCTCTCTCGATGGAGAATGAAGTTGGCTGTTGGTTTTGTATAAATGCCCTTTATTACATTGAGGAATTTCCCTTTATACCTATTTTATTGAGAGCTTTTGTCAGGAATGGGTGTTGGACTTTACAAATGCCTTTTCTGAGTCGATGGAGATGATCGTGTGATTCGTTTTGTTTTTTATATTTATGTGGTGGATTATATTGATTCATTTTCTAATGCTGAACCATCCTTGCATACATGGTATGAATCTCACTTAGTTGTGCTATATTATTTTTTTAATATGATGCTGAATTCTATTGAGCAGAATTTTGTTGAGAATTTTGCATCTATATTCATGAGAGATATTGGTCTGTAATTTTCTTTTTCGTGATGTCTTTGCCTGGCTTTGGAATCCGGGTTATGCTGGCTTCATAGAAAGAATGCAGAAGACTTCCTTCCTTTTCTATTCTCTAAAGTAATTTGAGTAGTAATGGTGTGAGCTTTTCTCTGAATGTTTGATAGAACTTTCCAGTGAAGCTGTCTGGGCCAGGGCTGTTTTTTGTTGGGAGTTTTTTTTATTACCTCTTATTACCTCTTTGATTTTTTCTTTTGTCATGGGTCTGTTCAGATTTTCTATCTCAGCTTGTGTTAGTTAAGGTAGGTAGTGTGTTTCTAGAAATTTGTCCATTTCCTCTAGGTTCTCAAATTTGTTGGAGTACAATTTTTCATAGTATTCTGTTATGATCCTTTCATTTCAGTTGGGTCTGTTGCAGTGTCCCCCATCACATTTCTTTATATGGGTTATTTGCTTCTTCTTCTGTTTTTCTTTTGTCAGTTTAGCCTATGGTTTGTCAATTTTGTTGATCTTTCTAAGAACCAACTTTTGGTCTTGTTAGTTCTTTCTATTTTCTTTCTGTTCTCTATTTCATTTATTTCTGCTCTAATTTTTATTATTTTCTTTCTTCTGGTGGCTTTAGACTTCTTTTGCTATTCTCTATTTGTTCAAGTTGTAGGGTTAAAGTCTTTATTTTGGCCCGTTCTTCTTTTTTGCTGTGTGCATTTATTGCTCTAAGTTGACCTCTGAGCACAGCTTTTGCTGTGTCCCAAAGGTTTTGGTATGGAGTGTTTTCATTTTCATTTAATTCTAGGAATTTTTTGATTCCCTCTTTGATTTCTTCTATTACCAAGTTGTTTTTAAGCAAGGTGTTATTCAGTTTCCATGTATTTGATTTTGTGCCCTTGCTCTTCCTGTTATTAATTTCTATTTATGGTGCTGTGATCAGAGAGAATGCTTTGTATTATTTCGATGTTTGGATTTTATTGAGGGTTGCTTTGTGGTCTAAATTGCAGTTTATTCTGGAGAATGTTCCCTGTGCCTTGGAAAACTGTTGGATGAATTGTTCTTTGTATGTCTATGAGGTCAAGTTGGTTGACTGTGACCTTTAGATCTTCTGTATCTTTGCTGAGTCTCTTTCTAGATGTTTTGTCCTTTACCAAGAGTGCTGTGTCAAAGTCTCGTACTATTACTGTGGAACTTTCTATTTCTCTTTTCAGTGCTGTTAGAGTTCATTTTACGTCTTTTGGAGCCCCGTCGTTGTGTTCATAAGTATTTATTAGGGTTATGTCTTCCTGGTGTATTGTCCCTTTAATCATTATATAATGTCCTTCCTTGTCTTTTATGGCTGATTTTGCCTTAAAGTCTGTTTTATCTGAGATTAGTATTGCCACTCCTGCCCTTTTTTGGTTACTGTTTGCTTGATATATATATTTTTTTACATCCTTTGATTTTTAATATATTTATGTCTTTGTGTCTAAGGTTTATCTCTTTTAGACAGCATATTGATGGGTCAGCTTTTTTATCCATTCTGCCACTCTCTGTCTCTTAACAGGTGCATTTAAGCCATTTACATTCAGTGTGATTATTGATTATTCAGAATGAGTTTATTGCTGTCATGTTGTTGTGCTTTTTTTTTTTTTTTTTTGTGGTGCTGACATTTTCTTTGCTCCTCTTACTTTCCTTTGTTGAGTTCCATTTTTTTGTGGATTTTCTTTTGTTATTATAGATTTTGTGTTTATTGAGACTTTGTTTTTCTTTTTTATTCTGATGAGAAAGTTTGTTAACCTTCTTTGTGGTTACCTTAAAAGGTACCCGTATCTTCCTAAGTTTGAAGCAATCTTTTATTACTTTATATTGCCTTGACTTCCTCTGCATTTGAAAGTTCTATACCAACACCATTAATTCCCCCTTTTAGTGTTTTGACATTTTCATCATTTACAGATTGACATCTGGTTCCCTGTTTTAAGTATTTTAGTTTTATTTTATTATTGAGAGTTATTTACCTAGGTTAGTATCTGGTTGATGCTCTCCTGTATCCTAGGTTCCAGCTGTTGTCTGATTTTATTGGTTCTCTAACTGAAAGACTCTGTTTAATATTTCTTGTAAGTTTGGTTTTGTTTTTACAAATTCCCTTAATTTCTGTTTATCTGGAAATGTCCTAATTTTGCCATCATATTTGAAAGAGAGTTTTGCAAGATATATTATTCCTGGTTGGCTGTTTTTTTTCTTTCAAGGTTTTCTGTATGTCATCCCATTGCCTTCTTGTCTGCATAGTTTCTATAGAGTAATCAGAGCTTAGCTTTATTGTTTCTCCTTGTAAGTGACTTTTCATTTTTCTCAAGCTGCTCTCAGGATTCTTTGTCTTTGGTTTTGGCAAGTGTGATTATGTTTTGGTGACTTTCTTTTTAGGTCTATCCTATATGGGGTTTGCTGAGCTTCTTGGATAGTCAGCATTTCATCTTTCATGATATTTGGAACGTTTTCTGCTAGAAAATGTTCAACAATCTTCTCTGTGTTTTCCATTTTGTCCTCCTGTTCTGAAACTCTGATCACACGCAAATTTTTCCTCTTGATTGTTTTCTATGTAATTCTAAGGTTTTCTTCATTCTTTTCTCTCATTTTTCCTCAAAGGGGCATCCATGAATTTGTCTTCCATCTCACTGATTCTGTTTTCCATTGTTTCAAATTTTCTCCTAAAACCTTCTATTGAGTTGTCCATTTCTGAAATTTTGTTGTCTTTTGGATTTCTAGTTGCTGTTTTTGTATGATTTCTAATTGTTTATTTATTTTGAAGTTTTGTTCTTGTGTGAATTTCCTGAATTCTTTGTTGCTTTTTCTGTGTTTTCTTGGATTCTGGCTATGTTTTCTTTGGTTTTGTCTGTGTTTTCCTTGATCTGTTTCCAATCTTTTGGAGACCCCTAAATATTAGTCTTTTGAATTCCATATCAAGAATTCCCACTGCCTTTTCTTCTACTGGAAGATCATCTGATTCTTTATTTTGGTCACTTGCTGGAGCCATCTTGTTCTGCTTTTTCATATGTTTTGATATTGTCTGTTCTCTCTGAAATATTAAGGTATTATATTTTTTATTGATTGTATATTCATTTGTTTCATTCTGCTTCTTTGTTTTATTTTGCTATGTCAGGGCAGGCGGGCCAGGCATGCCTTGCTATTTGCTCATCTGTGGACACAATAGCTCTCACCAGGGTAGGGAAGCAGTAGGCAGGGCAACCCCACTTCACTGCACACTGGTTTGGCAAGGTTGCTGAGGGCAGACCAGGTGGGTGCTGTCTGCCTCCTGATGTTGGTCTAGCAGTGTGGGATCATTTATAGTCCCTATCAGATAGGCAGAGTGTCAGACAGGGAGTGGCATGTACTCACTTCCCTACATGCAGCAGCTGGTCAAGTGCAGGAAGGGAGGGTCAGTGCAGGCTTGGATAGCAACGAGTTTGAGCTGCATATGCTCTAGCTCTGGCGGAATGGTTAGGACTGGTGGGAAGTAGGGTAACAAAGAAAAGAGAAAGAAAAAAGATAGCAAGCTGGTGGGCTGGGGGAAAACCTGGTGGCCAGTCAGAAGTGGGGGGTGGGGGAGGAGGTTATAGAGCTATGTGGGAGGTAGAAACCTGCAGACTGTTGGCTCTCTAGCTGGGGGAGTGCAGCATGGCCTGGCAGGAATGGGGGAGGTGGCATATTGGGCTAGGTGGGAGGGAGAGAGAAAAGGTAGAAAGGGAAAAAGAAAAAAAATGGCATGGTGTGAGCCACTTGGTGGTGGCAGGTTTGACACAGAGTAGTGGTAGGCCAGTGGCTCGCTACCTATGGTGCTGTGGTGTGACCTGGCAGGAAGGGGTAGAGGTGGTCTATGGGGCTAAGTGGGAAGGAGAAAACAAAGGAAAAAAGGGGGAAAATGGCATGGCAGGAGCTGGTGGGTGGGGGAGGGCAGGGGCAGGTGGGACCTGGGGAGGTGGCGAGCCGCTGGCTCTCTACTGTGGACCTGTGGTGTGGCCCAGCGGGAAGGGGTACAGGTGAAGTACAGAGCTATGTGGCAGGGAGAAAGAAAAGGAAGAAAGGGGGAAAGATGGCATGGCAGAAGCAGGCAGTGGAGGCAGGGAGGTGGTGGGTTGGTGGTGGGTTGGTGGCTCTCTAACCAAGGCAGCGTGGCACAGCCCAATGGGAAGGGGTAGAAGTGGGGTATGGGGCTATGTGGGAAGGAGAAATAAAAGGAAGAAAGGGGGGAAAATGATGTAGCAGGAGCTGGTGAGTGGGGCCAGGGTTCGCCTAGGCTGGCAGCAGGCTGGTGTCTCTCTAGCCAAGGCGGCATGGCGTTGCCTGGCAGGAAGGGGTAGAGGTGGGGTAAGGGGCTAGGTGGGGGGAGAGAGAAAAGGAAGAAATGTAAAAAATGGTGTGGAAGGAGCCAGTAGGTGGGAGTGGGGGACACCCAAGCTGTCGGTAGGTGGTAGCTCTCTACCTGTGGCAGTGTGGTGTTGCCCAGTAGCAAGGGGTAGAGGTGGCACACAGGGCTAGGTGAGAGGGAGAAAGGAAAAGAGGAAAGGAAAAAAGAAAAAAATGGCACGGTGGGAGCTGGCAAGGGGACCAGGGGGCAGGGGTCAAGCTGGCAGCAGGCCAGTAACTCTCTATCCACTGCAGTGTGGTGTGGCCCAGTGGGAAGGATAGATGTGCTATACAGAGCTAGGTGGGAGGGAGAAAGGAAAAGGGGAAGAAAACTAACATTGCGGGAGCCAGAGGGTTGGGGGGGGGGGACTTGGGCTGGTTGGGGTCCAGTAGCTCTCTAACCATGAAGGGGTGGAGGTGGCATACGGAGCATAAGGGTGAGGGTTGTGAAAGCATGTTTCTTTGGTTACCTAGTGCTCTGTCTCCTGTTGGGAACTCAGTGAAGTTGCTTCCCTGAACTCCCTGTCCGGGGTCATTGCTGACTGTGCTCCAAGATCACAATGCTGTTCCATGTTAGTTGGCAGAAGACCTCTACTCCATATCTCTCCTATGCTCTGTTTTCCTTCAGTTTCTTCTTCCTTTCAGTGTTTGATCTATTTCTTTATCCCTTAATTTGATGTTTAGGGTTCCAGGACTGACATTTGCAACTGTTTCGCTTAGTTTTTTGGGTCTTTGCTGCAGAGGGATGGCATGATTCGTCTCTCTCTAGGATGCCATGTTGGTTCCGCCTCCAGTTAGTATTTTTTTTCTGAGCTCCAGATCACCCCCCTTATAGAAGTTTAGTTGGAATTTGGTGGTTCACTTTTTTTTTTTACATCTAAACTAGTCCTTTCCATGTTGCTTGAGGAAAACAAAGGAGTTATAAGAGCAAGCCAATAATAGCAACAGTAATATTGATAACTATGTTCATTATTATTATCATTATAACAAAATAAGTTTTACTAAAACATCTGAGACAGATGCCTTCTTCTTTGGGCCCACTAAAGATGTGTGATGCTAGGATGGGCAAAGACCTCTTTTAGTTAAGAAAAAGTGAATAGAAATGAGAAAGTGAATGAGAAGAGTCCGGAAACATGAAAATACAGAGGCATGCAATGTCGTGTCCACGTTTAAGGCAGGTGCGGTGGCAAGACAGAGCAATTGCCTCTTGGATCAAATGAATGATGTGAACAAAGCCAGGACTGTCTTCACTGAGCATGGCTGTAAGAAGCTCTGACCATGGGTTGATGTGCACATTTACAGTATCTACAGCAACAGTAAGTCTGCAGAGCAGTTGACAGAGGGAGCACGGGTATTCACAGTCACAGAGGAACTTGTGTAGTTATCAAGTGTGAAGCTTGACTCACGCTGGGATTGGGCCAGGGCATGGATTTGAAACTCCAAACTGCTGGTGGGGCTCAGACCCACTAATAGTGATGTCACCTCACACTTAGTGCTGCTGGAACATATCCCGGTGCTGCCAGATGGGCAGAAGCTTTGCACCTGGATTACAATCCTATCTCAATATGAACCCTAGGAGATGCTTGCTATACATAGAAAGGCCAAGACCCTCACTCTTACTACCACCAATTTGTTGCCCAGAAAGCATTCATTAAAGAGGAACTCGATTGAACAAGCAACCCCCCCAGGAGATTTAGGGAGCTGGTAGGCAGTCACAACTAAATGTGGTTAATAGTAGTGGTTCTCGAATTTGATTACACCTTATAATGACATGAAATCTTTCAAATGTCCTGAAGCCCAAGGCACATTCCAGACCTACTTAATCATAATTTCTGGGACACGAACTGGGTATCAATGTTTTTTTAAAACTCCTCTGATTTCACTGTGCAAAACAAGTAGATTACAGCGTTGTGACTCAAATGTGGTCCGTGGAGCAGTAGCATCAGTATCACCTGGGAGCTACTGAGAATCTACTGAATCACAAGATCCTCAAGTATTTGATTTGCACATTAAAATTTGATGTAAGTACCGGATTATAGGATGCCCTTTAATGGGGCCTAATGGTGCCTGCTGATTGTAATTATATCCACAAATGGAGAAATCTCTGAATAATGTAGCAATAACAGCAGTGGGGTGGGGGCAGGGGGATGGGGAGTGGAGTGGCCTCAGAAAGCAAGACTGAGAAAGCTGTTAAACAAAGGCTTAAGGAAACAAGGTTTCTGGTTGATTGCTGTATTTGCATAAATTAATTTTCACACTAAAACAGACATGGCAAATAAAATCCTACATAATCAGCAGGTGTTTATTTTCTGGAAAGCTCCATATGTGACAAGGTGACTCTAAGTTCTTTATGCTGATCATTAATTTAATCCCCAGGGCCACCCAACGCTGCAGGTGTAATGATCCCCATTTTGCAAAAGTACAGAGAGGTTCAGAACCTGCACACAGTCACCTAGCTATTAAGTGGCAGAGTGAGGATTCTTTTTTGAAATTTTCAATTTTGTTTTCTTGAATTACCCAAATAAAGCTTTATTTTATGGTTAGTGTTGAAAAGGAGGATTAGTGATCAAGGGGCTTAAGCAGAAAACGTGCCCAGAAACTCTCCTGGGGACTTGCTACATCAACCACACTTAATTAGCCTGGGCTCCAGGGCAGATTGGCCCTTCTGAGTAGGCCAAGTGGGAAGATGGGGCAGAGGCAAGATTAAGGAAAGAGGGGGAGAAGAGTGTGTTCTCATTCCTTCCATTTAGAGCCAAGTAGGGCCCTGCCCCTGTTCCTTCCCTCTCACCTTGGAGTATCTATTTCATTTCAGCTCAGTGACAAGGTACCAGCAGGGAAAGTTTCATAGGAAGAGCTCAGAGTACGCTGTTGTTCCCAAACCAAGACCTGCACAAAGCCTGACGTTATCATATTCTGTCAACAAGCACATTAAGAGAAGCTGAGTAAGGACTAGGCCAAGATCTGCCATGTTCTTGCTTTTGTCGTTAGCCGTTGTTGAGTCAATACAACTCATGAAGATCCCATGCACAATGGAACAAAACATTGTCCAGTCCTGTGCCATCCCCATGATTGGTTAAGGATCAGACCATTGTGATCCATAGAGTTTATATTGGCTTATTTTCAGAAATAGATCACCAAGGCTTTTTTCCTAGTCTGTCTTAGTCTGGAAGCTCCACTGAAACCTGCTCAGCATCATAGGAACACCCAAGCCTACACTGACGGACAGGTGGTGGCTGAGGGTGAAGTTTGTTGCCTGGGAATCCAACCTGCATCTCCCACAGGGATGGTGATAATTCTACCACTGAACCACCACTGTTCACAGACCATCTAAATCCAAAAAGAATAGTAAACAGCACCATCTTCCAGCCAGATTGTCCTAATTGAAGCTTTATTAACATCTTTCATTTTATTCAGAACATCACTGCCAACTAGAAACGTGTGCAAGGGTGATTTTTATAACTTCAGAGTAAATAAAATAGAATAATGAAATTGTAACAATACACTTTAAATATAAATATACACATTGATATCCCACAAGTATAAAAATCATGCTTGTAAATACTTTGTCCACAGACCGTCTTTGTGGTGTACTGAATTCCAGGACGTACCTTAGAGGGTTTACATATGTTCCCTTAGTTATCGATATTTTCAAAGAGTTTATGTAGGAGGAACACATTCAAATTTTTGAAAAAAATTCAGTATTACAGAGGAATTTTTAATATTTAATACATTTCGTGTTCTACAAAGATGAGCATTTCTTAAATATTACAAACAGTGAAACAAATATACCTGCTTACAGATATGTACAATTTACTACTTTATAGTAAATTCAAAAATGCAAGAAGATAATTATATATATAACATACATATATATATAATTTTAGCTATAATGAACAATTCAATATTGCTCTTGTGTTGGTCTTGCTGTATTGCATGCATGACCAGGGCACACTCATGGCTTGTCACTGGATGGAGAAGGGACCAGCAGGGACAGAAGGGAACTCAAGTCCATGCTTGTTCCCACGTTGTCATCTTCAAAGTAATATTTTGAGTTCCATAACTTTCTGTGGCTAGGTCAAAAATGTCTGTGCCCAGATATAATGTAAGATGTGTTCTCAAGAACCAAAACTACATATGGGGATGGGGCCATATAAATGCTGAAAACTTCTGATTCAGCGGCATTTGCTCCTCAAACCCTGAGTCAGTTGGGGTGCTTCTAAAAGATTAATTTGAAATAACCGTCCATATCTTCAGTTCAGTTCATGGAAAAATGATCTCAGTATGAAGGCCAGGGATTGAGGTTTCAAAGCCTTCCTATGAAACTCACAGGCAAAATATGAAGGAACAGAAGGTTTCCTGAATGAGATTTGATTTTCAATCATTACAAGCTTCTCATATTGATGAAGCTCTCAACCCTGTTGCTGCTAACTCCAATTTATGGCAACCCCATGTGTGTCAGAGTAGAACTGTACTCCACAGGGTTAACCATTTGCACTAACATTCAGATAAAGCTCTAAACACAAATGTAGATATTGGTTTGAAAGGACTAAAAGCAATTCTGATTTGCAATTAGTAGAAAAAGGACTGTTTGTAGGGACATTCACATTAGAAGTCTTACTATCATTAGGATCGGTGGTAGATATCACATTTTACTGGTAGCAAAGAACTAACCCAAACTCTGTAAACCCCACTGGGGCCGTGAAGTTCTGTTTCTTCTGCCATTTAATCATCTCCAAATTACAAATTTTTGACATTCTCTGAGAATAAAAATGGAAAAATATGGGGCCAGTTGAAAAGCAAATGCTACAAAAAATCCACAAACTAGATCTCACCATGAAGGCTGAAGTCAACCTTTTGGAACAGAACAAGCCTGTTTGAGGGTGCACCCACTTGGGTTTAAAGAGGGTCTCGAGACCCTGCAGAAAGCCCTAGGCACCACCCCACAGGCTCCAGGACACTTTCTTGCCTTCTTTCTCCACATGAACATTCCCTACCCTGGGTAATGCCAGAGACAGTTTGTTGTAGAAGGTCACTGCTAAGGATCAGGGAGGTGGTAAGACCAGAGAGTCTAATTGTTCTCAAAGGCGCCTTCCACATATTAATTGTGTCACAAGGATAAGTTATTAGTAGAGCAGAGAGGGTGAGATCAGGGCAAAGAAATTAACAAGAAAAGGCTAAAGAAAAATATGAGATGTTGAGAGCTTACGTGTGCTTAGGAGGAATGAGGTGCTGCAATTCCTGCTGGGAAGGGGCAGTAAAAAGACACCAAGTGCCCATGAGAGAAGACCCAACAGGGTATGTGCTGAAGACAACCATCCCAAACTCCAGAACTCTGCCTGGGGCTGGACTGTGACCCAACAGCCAAGCAGCTCACCTGTGCGAGTCGGTACTCCAGTTTCCTTTGCCTGCTAGGCGTTCCAACAGGAAAAGGAGGATCCCCACAGGGGGCCAATGTCCATTATGCTCACCAACTGACATACACAGGGGCATTAAGGAGCTCTGTCAGTCAGAATGTTCGGGAAGCTCAGCCACACTGGGCTGTACGATGGCAAATCAACTAGCTGATGGGCTCTGCCAAGGATACAGCAGCTGCCTGCTGTCTAGACCCTTGCCCTATCTCCCATGTCAGCACACAGTACCTGGCAACGGCCATAATTTGGTTTGAAGGATTAAAGATGCACACAAAATCACTAGGAAGAGAAGACGATTATTTCTAGAGTGAACGCTGCATTGAACAGCTCTCAGAAGACATTTATAATGGAACATGCAAGATAATTTACTATTACTTGAATGCATTTTCCAGGAATATACTTCTGATATAGACAGATCATCAAAAACACAGTGAACGACTTCTGTTTCAAACTATTTTGTTAATGTGCAAAGTCTGGCTTATACACATTCGTGTCACTTAGAAAAATGAATGTGCTTGTGGTCATTGATGATCTTCGTTGCCTGTCATTCAACAGGACACAGATCAAGTCATTTAAGAGAGGAAAACCATCTTGAAGAAAAAATAAGTCTAAAAATAGCTACTTTATTTGCTTTTATTTAAAATCTGAGGGTTGGGAGAAAGTTATACCCTTCATCAGTCAAAGGAAGAAACACTCACGTTTCTAACCCTCGAAGTACAACTCACAGGAATGTTATTGCGATGTTTTAGTAATGTCACAATATTTTTACTCCAAAATTAAAGAACTTCTGACACTGCAGCACACAATTAGATAACTCATCACTGAATGTGAAAATAAATATTCTAAAGATCAGACAACACTTGCTAACTAGGTCTAGGGGAGGTGAGTACATCTCCCCCCACCCCAACCCTAGGGTAGTGAGGACGCTAATAGGTCAGGTGGGCATGAGAATCAGCATTCTTTGGGAGAGGCTAGTGATGTTATTTTTAATCCAGTTAAAACACCATCAAAGGGAACAATTTTGGTCTGTCTTCTCACCTTCTCCTTCCTGTCCCCTCCCCTAAAGACTTAATACCGTGCTGAAAGAAATGCCTGGTTTTAAGTTGGTAGTTGTAACTCAAGGTTAACATGCTCTCACATGCATGCAGATGATACTCGGTCCTCTCAGCATAGGCTGCTGCCATGGGGACAAATTCTAGTGCCTTCCAGTGGAGAATGATGCCTTCAGAAATCAGCACTTCTCTGAGTTTCCCGAGATGCTGAGCAGATTGGTTTTCATTGTAACTGGCAGATTTTGTGATTCTGGAGAGGGGTTGCTTATTGTTGGCGATGTGGCATGCCCTCTTTGAGGACAATAGGGCACAGCTCTGTCAAAATGCAACATTTTACACGTGGGCATCGTACATGCTACCCTGACAACTGTGGGTTTCACGCTGAAGGAGGGATAAAGAGGCAACAGGGCCACGCAACTGCTCTTCCCACTGAAGGCGCTCACATAACCACACATTTGCCTTTGAGCTTTTCTTTCCTTTTCTGCTGCTTGCTCTTTTTCCCATCGATCTGTAGGCTCACGGTCCTGCGCTTCTCCAGGTTGAGCAGCTCCTGGAAGAGCTCCTTCACATTGTGGTTGAGCTTGGCCGAGGTCTCCATGAAGGCGCACTTCCACTTCCGGGCCAAGGCTTCCGCCTCGCTGCTCTCCACTTCGCGGTTCGGGCTCTCGTCGCACTTGTTCCCCACCAGCATGATGGGGATGCTCTCTATGTCCCCTTTGATCTCGCAGATTTGTTCATAGATGGGTTTGAGCTCCTCCAGGGACTGCCGGCTGGTGATGGAGTACACCAGGATGAAGGCGTGCCCTTTGGAGATGGACAGACGCTGCATGGCGGGGAACTGGTGGCTGCCAGTCGTGTCGGTGATCTGCAATGTGCATATGCTCTTATCGCAGCTGATCACCTGCCGGTAGGTGTCTTCCACCGTCGGGATGTAGCTCTCCCGGAACGTGCCTTTCACAAACCTCAAGACCAGGGAGCTCTTGCCAACACCACCTGCCCCAAATACAGCCACTCGGTAATCATTGCTCTGTTCCGGCATGTTGCTGGTGGGCTCCAACACTCAACCAGGAAACACCTAGCAGAGGAAAGAGATAGTTAACAGAATTAATAACCTTCTGGAAAAGGATCGCTTCACCGTCTTTTGATAACCACTTGCAGAAGTTGGTGTCATTATCCACAATGTGCAGTGAAGACAATGGAATCAGAAAAGGAATATAGCGTCTGCAATACCACACAGCCAGGAGGGGCGAGACTGAGATGCAGATCAAAGTATCGCCGACACCAAGGTCCATCCCACAGGCTCCTAGGAGAGAGAGCTAGTCACAATGTCTTTGACATTACTCAGGCCATGGTGTGGTTTCTCTCCATTAAAGAGAAATTGCTGACAGTTAACTGAGAAGCCTGGAGAGTCATTCCAGTTATCAAAATTAAAATGATTATAGTGCTTTATTTTTGAGATTCTTAAGGAGTCAAGTATTATCAAGATGGTAATATAAACTACTTATTAATGACCATTAAAATTGAATAGAATGACGCTTGCCTTCATCGCAAACATCACTCCTAGTCCAAGGAGTAAATATGCTTTCTTAATATATAATCAAATATCTTTCATCCCGTCCCTTCACTAATGAGGAAGGACATCCTAACCCATTGCCACTAAGTCCATTCTGACTCATGGCAATGAGTTACAGAGTAGAATTGAGCCATAGGGTATTCTTGACTGTAATCTTTATGGAAACACACCATCAGATGTCGCTTCCACAGTACCATTGGGTGGGTTCAAACTGCCCCCTTTCAGTTAGTAGTCTAGTGCAAATAATTTGTGCCACCCAGAGACCTTGAGGAAGGGCCTATAACACACACATAAAAAGTACAGAATTAAGCCACATCCACTTTTTTTTTAAACTAAAGTAAACAAGTAATATGGTAACATAAAGCATGCAATCCATTCTGTTCCCCAGGGAAGCATTGTGGTGATTTTTTACTTTTCTTAGAAAAAGAATGAAAATAATCATAGATGTTGCTTAATAAAGTCATTTATAGAGACCAGTAAAAATTATTAAGCATAATTTTAACCATAGAAGGAAACTGGTATGTGCAATGACTGTGTCTTCTGGCAGACAGAACATAAGAGCAAAGCCCAGGACTGTGGCATCCCACCTTCTTATTTTACCATGTACATTTGCCTCCAAATCCTCACAAACACTCAGTTGTTCATATGTGCAAGGAACCGTAGTGGCACAGTGTTTAAAGCACTCGGCTGCTAACTGAAAGGTTGGCCATTCAAACCCACCAGTCACTCTGCGGGAGAAAGATGTGGCAGTCTGCTTCCGTAAAGATTTACAGCCTTGGAAACCCTATGGGGCAGTTCTACTCTATCCAATAGGGTGACTATGAGTCAGAATCGACTCTACGGCAGTGGGTTTGGTTTTTTTTTTGGTTATTCTTATGTGTACTTTGGAATCCAAAACCTATCGAGAAACTGAGGATGTATCAATGTTAAAGCCGAATATATAAAGATATCAGAAAGTTCATTAACATAAAAAGATGGCAGGAGTGTCTGATTAGGAGTTTGATTAAGTCTGTTATACATACTTGGAGTCCCTGGCTGGTACAAACGGTTAACACATTTAGCTGCTAACTAAAAGGGTGGTTCAAGTCTACCCAGAGGCACCTCTGAAGAAAGACCTGATGATCAACTGCCGAGAAATCAGCCACTGAAAACCCTATGGAGCTAGCTAGCTGCTGAGGCTGCTTATGTACAACCAAATACCTCATGGGATTTGGTTCCTTGGTTTAGAGGTTTAGGGTCATGGTTTCATGGGACATCCCAGTTAATTGGCCTAATACCATGTTTAGTGCTTCTGTTCTAACTCCTAGTTCCTTGCATAGTGCCTGAGGTCTTAAAAGCTTGCAGGCAGCCATCCAAGGCACAACAATTGGTGTCTGTTCACCTGTAGCAACAAAAGAACAAGGAAAAATCAGGAATAAGAGGAAGAAATGGAATGTGTGGCTAATTGCCTCCGTCAACAACTACCTCCTTTGCCATGAGACCAGAACTGGATGGTGACCAGCAACCATTACTGAACATTTTGATCAAAGATTCTATAGAATAATCTTTGATAAAAAGGGGAAAAATGCAGAATAGAATTTCAGGGGCTTATAGAATTCAGATGTTGTAGAGTCATGGAGGCTGGATGAACCTCTGAAATTATTGCCCTGAGATCATCTGAAAACCTTAAACTTTAAACCAAAAATAACCCCTGAAGTCTTCTTAAAACCAATTTGGCTTAACTAGTAAAGAATGTCTGCATTGAGCATTGTGCTCCTTTAAGATCTATCTATATGAAAGCAAATTGACAATAGCAACTTGAAAGTTTAGATAGAAACTTTAGGGGGCAGTTTGTTTATGTTAATGGGGGAGGAACAACTTCAGAAGAGGATAATAATAGTTGCACAACTCAAAGAATGTAGTCAATGTCACTGTAGTACATATAGAAACTGTTGAATTAGTGTATGTTCTCCTGTATATATTTTCAACAACAAAAAATACATCCTTTTTTTTTTAACCCTATGGAACACAGTTCTACCCTGCCACACATGGAGTCTCCATGCATTGGAATAGAATCCACAACAAAACATATATACATAGTCGGTTTTCAAGGATGTGATATTTCAGAAGCAGATCACCAGGCTTGTCTTCTGAGGCGCCTCCAGGTGGGTTTGAACTGCCAACCTTTCAGTTGGTAGTTGAACGCTTAACCATTTGAGCTACCCAAGGATATATATATATACACCACAATAAAAAAAATGCCTATTGGATCATTATGACCAATATTGCAGCACTATGATACATTTTTCCACATTAAAAATAATAATTCAATTGGCATATGGAATCTGATTGGGGTTTCCATCTGCATCCTCAGAATGAGGCTCCCTTTTTGCTTAGAAGGTACTCAGCCTTACCTTGCATTATGGCTATTTAGCTCCAGACTGGAGTGTAAGCATCTAGAGGGAAAGGATAATGTCTTAACCTCTGTACCCCAAAAGTCTCTAAAAGGGTACTTTGTCCACAGCACAAACTCATCTCATATTTGTTCAATATGTTATCAGTCGCATTAAGATATCTCCATTATTAAATTGGCAATCAAAATGAATAGGCATCTGCCAAAATATAGAAAGCAAACACCGAACATCAAAAGGAAGAATTTATGGCTATTGTTATCCATTTGTTCAAGAAATATCTCTTAAACTTCCGTTAAAGGCCTGGCTCTAGGCGAGGGGCTGGGGAACCAACTGAGAAAAGCACAGAGCTGAGGCAGAGTCCCTAGTTTCATGGACCTTAGAGTCCACTAGACAGACATCAAACAGATAACTTTTAATAAATACAGATAGCATTTAATAAATTACATCATGAATAGTCTCTTCAACAAATGGAAATGGTACCGGCAAAACTGAATTTCTACATGCAGAAAAATGAAAAAGGATCCATACCTCACACCATAGACAAACTAATTCAAAATGGATCAAAGACCTAAATGTTAGATCTAAAACCATAAAGTTCTTGGAAGAAAATATAGGAGCAAAGCTTTGGGACCTATTTTTTTTCAATGATTATCAAACACAACAACAAATGCATGAGCAACAGAAACAAAATAGGTAACTGGGACCTCATAAAAGTTAAATACTTATGTTCATCAAACGACTTTTATCAAAAGAGTAAGGAGACAACCTACAAACTGGGAAAAAAAATCTTTGGGAATGATATAACTGATAAAGGTCTAATATCTAAAATATATAGAAAACTTCTACAACTTAGCAACTGTCTTAGTTATCTAGTGCTGCTGTAACAAATACCACAAGCTTTAACAAAGAGAAATTTGTTCTCTCACAGTCTAGTAGGCTACAAGTCCAAATTTAGGGCATCAGCTCCAGGGGAACATTTTCTCTTCTCTGTCAGCTCTGGAGGAAGGTCCTTGTCATCAATCTTCCCTGGTCGAGGAGCTTCTCAGTGCAGGGACCCTGGGTCCAAAGGATGCGCTATGCTCCCAGTCCTTCTTTCTTGGTGGTATGAGGTCCCCCTGTCTCTCTGCTGGATTCTTTTATATCTCAGAAGACATTGGCTCAAGACACAATCCAATCTGGTAGACTGAGTCCTTCCTCATTAACATAAATGCTGCCTATTCCACCTCATTAACATCACAGAGGTAGGGTTTACAACATGTAGGAAAATCACATCACAAAATGGTGGACAATCACATGATACTGGGAATCATGGCCTAGCCAGATTGATACACATATTTTGGGGGGGCGCAATTCAATCTGTGACAGCAACAAAAAGACAACCCAATCAAATACTGGGCAAAGGACATGAACATAACTTCTCCAAAAAGGATATTCAAATGGTGAACAGACACATGAAAAGATGTTCAACATTATTAGACATCAGACAAATGCAAAGCATACCCACAATGAAATACAATTTCACTCCCCCTAGATGGCTGAGATTAAAAAAAAAAAAAAAAAAACAGAAAATAGCAAGCATTGGAGTGGGTGTGGAGAAATTGGAACCCTCACCTACTGCTGGTGGGAATGCAAAAATGGTGCAGCCTCTATGGAAAACAGTCTGGCGGTTCCTCAAAAAACTAGAGGTAGAGTTGCCATCTGACTCAGCAATTCCACTCCTAGGTATATGTCATAGGGATCTAATGGAAGTGACACGAACAGACATATGCACACTTATGTTCATTGCATCACTATTCACAACAGCAAAAATGTGAAAACAACCTAAGCATCCATCAACAGATGAATGGATAAGTAAAACGTGATACATACAATAGACTACTACTCAGTAATAAAGAAAAAATAAGTTCCCTAAACATCTTACAATGTGGAATATCAGGAACAATTTCCCTAACGAGGTGGCATGGAAGCAGGAATCTGAAAGATGAACATGAGTCAGGAAGGTGAAGGGGTATAAAATTCAATGTGTACTTATAACATAGGTCTGGGAAATAACTCCATACTGATCCTCAGCTCTCTAACAGTTTTTCTCCAAACTCTAAACTATATTATTTTTCTCATAATCGTTCATTTATTTCACAAGCATTTATAAACAACCACCTAGACACTGCAAACTTAGTGCTTACCCAAGAGAAGCTAACTACGTTGAGGGCAGACAGGCATAGGAAAACATATTATACGCCATTTGGTAGATTCTATGATAAAGTTGTAAACTAAGGAAGAAGTACTTGGTGGGTCATCTAATTCTGCCTGGGACCCTTGGGGATGATTTTACAGAGGGCTGAGATTTGTCAGATGGTGAAGTAAAGAAACGTATATCAATCAGAAGAAAGGATCTCATGGAAAGGAATAATGGCAGAAAATTGAGTTAATATTAATATCATGGTAAAAAGCTGGTGATAGTTGGTATCTGGGAGAACAGCTGGGAGAATAGGTGAATGGTGGCACCCTTAATCAAGATAGAAGGCAGAAGAGAGGATCCGGTTTGGAGAACAGGTGGTAGAAAATGAGGACAAAGGAGTTATAATTTGGTCAGCTCTGTAGGACAAATAGAGATATATCTGGCAGGCGATTGGGTTTATATAGTTTGGAAGCTTAGCAGAGAGGTACGGTCTAGAGATAAATATTTGGGTATCATTCATACATAAATAGTACTAAACAAAAATCACCCAGGAAGAAAGCACGTAGAATGGGAGGAGAAAATCAAATGCCTAATCTGATGTACACTATTAAGACAGCTTGGCATGTTACTTAAATTTTCAGTACTTGAGTTGCCTCAGCCATAAAATGGAGATAATAACAATACGTTCTTCATAGAGTTGCTATGGGGATTGAGTGAGACAATAGAAGATAAAGCACTTAGCACAGTTCCCAGCACATTGTTATTTGGCTACTTTCATTAAGGATCAGGCTTAGAAGGGTTCACAAAGCAGCAGTAAGAAGGTGAGGGGGGAAAAAAGAGGAGAAGGCATCAAAATGCCAGGAGCAGAAAACTATCAAAAAGGCTTTGGGGGATGCAACTAAATTCTTAGAGGGAAATTTATAGCTATAAACATTGGCATTAAATACGTTACATTAAAAAAAGATCTCAAACCAACAACCTAATACTCGAACTTAAAACAGTGGGGGTGGGGTGGGGAGAACAAACAGTCCAAAGGAAGGAATGATTAGATTAGAATAGAAGCTAATACAAGAATTAAAAAACAATACAGAATATCATTTGAACCAAAAGTTGGTCCTTTGAAAATATCAACAAAATTGACAGACCTTTTGCTAGACCAAGCAAAAAAAAGAGAGAGAGAAGGCTTAAATTACTAAAATCAGGAATGAAAGTGGAGATTTTTTATTGACCTTACATAAATAAAAAGGATTATAGGTGACTCCTATGAGCAACTGTATACCGACAATTTAGATAACTTAGATGAAATAGACACTAACTACCAAAACTGAATCAAGAAGAAATTGAAAATAGATCTATAACAAGTAAAGAGATGGAATTAGGAATCCAAAAACTACACACAAAGTAAAGACCATGTTCAGATGGTTTCCCTGGTGAATTCTACCAAACATTTAATGAAGAACTAATACAAATTCTTCCAAAAAAATTAGAAGAGGAAGGAACACGTTCCACTCTGAGTTCAGATAAAGACATCACAAGAAAAGAAAACTACAGAACAATATTTCTTATGAAAATAGTTACAAAAATACTCAGCAAAATAATAGGAAACTGAATCCATCAATATGTAAAAAGGGTTATACAGCATAACCAAGTGGGATATATCTCAGGAATGAAATGTTGGTTTAACATCCAAAAATCAATTAATTTAATACACTCTATCAACAGAATAAAGGACAAAAGCTATATGATAATCTCAGTAGATAAAAAAAAGACCGAATTCAATACTATTCATGATTATAAAAACAAAATTTACAAACTAAGAATAAAAGGGAACTTCCTCAACCTGGTAAAGGGCATCTGCAGAAAACCTACAGCTAACATAGTACTGAATGGTGAAAGACTGGAAGTTCTCCCCCTGAGGTCAGGAAAAGAAAAAAATGCTCTCACTGCGCCTACTCAACATTATACTGGAGGTTTTAATCAGGGGAATTAGTCAAGTAAATAAAATAAAAGTCATCTACATTGGAAAGGAAGAAGTAAAAATATCATTTTTGCTGATGACATGACCTTATATATAGAAAATCCTAAGGAATTCACTAAAAAAACTATTAGAACTAATAAACATGTTTAGTAAGGTTTCAGGATACAAGATCAACATACAAAAATTGGTTATATTTTTAGGCACCTTCAATGAACAATCTGAAAATGAAATTTAAAAACCAGTTCCATTTAAAATAGAATCAAAGAGAATACCCAGGAATAAATTTAACACATGAAGTGCAAAACTTATTCATCTAAGTGAAAATTATAAAACATCAGTGAAAGAATTTAAAGAAGACCTAAATAAATCAAAAGATATCCCCGGTTAATGTATCAGGAGATTTAATAATGTTAAGATGGCAATATTCCTCAAATCATCTACAGATTCAATGCAATCCCTAACAAAATCCCACTGGCTACTTTGCAGAAATTGACAAGCTTACCCTACAATTTAGATGAAAATTCAAGGGATGCAGAATATCCAAAACAACACAAAAAATTGGAGGGCCTACACTTCCAATCTCAAACATACCACAAAGCTACAATAATCAAGACTGCATGTACAGGCACAAGGATAGACATCTAAATCAATAAAATAGAATCAGAGTCCAGAAATAAACCCTTGCACTTTTGGTCAATTGATTTCCCACAAGTGCACCAAGAAATCTCAATCGGGGAAAAGAATAGTCTTTTCAACCAATGGTGCTTAGATACTGAAAATCACATTCAAAAGAACGAAGTCAGACTCCTCTCTCACACCACATAAAAAATAATACTAAAAATAACAACTTAAAATGGACCAAATCCTAAATGTAAGAGCAAAAACTATAGTATTCTTAGAAGAAAACTTAGATGTAAATCTTTGTTATCTTCGATTAGGCAATGGTTTCTTGGATGTGACACCAAAAGCATGAGCAATGAAAGAAAAAAATAGATCAATTGGAATTCATTAAAATTAAGAACTGTTTTGTTTCAAAGAACACTACCAAGAAAGTGAAATGACAATGACAGAATGGATGAAAATTTTTGCAAATCACATATCTGGTAAGGGACTTGTAAAGAATTGTTCAACTAAATAATAAAAATATGAAGAACTCAATTAAAAATAGGCAAAGGATCTCAACAGACATTTCTCCAAGAAGATATACAGATGGCCAACAGGTACATGAAAAGACACTCAACAATCATTAACCATCAGAGAAATGCAAATTAAAAAAAATCACAAGGAGAAACCACATCACACCCAGTAAGAGGGCTGCAATTAAAATAACAGATAATAACAAGTTTTGGTAAAGATGTGGAGAAATTGGATCCCTCATAAATAATACATATGCTTTGGAAAATATTCTTCAGTTCCTCAAAAGATTAAACATAGAGTTACCATTGTTAGGTGCCATGGAGTCAGTTCCGACTCACGGTGACCCCACATACAACAGAACAAAACACTACCCGGTCCTGTGCCATCCTCACGATAGCTGTTATGCTTCAGCCCATTGTTGCAGCCTCTGTGTCACTTCATCTGGTTGAGGGTTTCCTCTTTTTTTGCCAACCCTCTACCAAGTATGATGTCCTTTTCTAGGGACTGGTCCCCCCTGGTAACATGTCGCAAGTACTTGAGACGAAATCTCGCCATCCTCCCTTCTAAGTACCATTCTGTCTGTACTTCTTCCAAGACAGATTTGTTCATTCTCTGGCAGTCCATGGTATATTCAACACTCTTCACTAACACCATAATTCAAAGGCCTCAATTCTTCAGTCTTCCTTATTCATTGTGAAGCTTTCGAATGCGTATGAGGCAAGGAAAATACCATGGCTGGGCTCAGGTGCACCTTAGTCCTCAAAGTGACATCTTTGCTTTTCAACACTTTAAAGAGGTCTTTTGCAGCACATTTGCCCAGTGCAATATGTCATTTGATTTCTTGACTGCTTCTTCCATAAGCATTGATTGTGAATCCAAGTAAAATGAAATCCTTGACAACTTCAATCTTTTCTCCGTTTATCATGATGTCCCTTATTGGTCCAGTTTTGAGGATTTTTGTTTTCTTTATGTTGAAGTGTAATCCATGCTGAAGGCTGTAGTCTTTGATCTTCATCAGTAAGTGCTTCAAGTCCTCTTCACTTTTCAGCAAGCAAGGTTGTGTCATCTGCGTAATGCAGGTTGTTAAAGAGTCTTCCTCCAATCCTAATGCCCCGTTTTTCTTCATATGGTCCAGCTTCTCGGATTGTTTGTTCCACATAGAGATTGAATAAGTACGGTGAAAGGATACAACCCGGACACACAACTTTCCTAAGTTTAAACCACACAGTAGGCCCTTGTTCTGTTCAAAAAACTGCCTCTTGGTCTATATACAGGTTCCTCATAAGCTCAATTAAGTGTACTGGAATTTCCATTCTTTGCAATGTTATCCATAATTTGTTATGATCCAAACAGTCAAGTGTCTTTGCATAGTCAATAAAACACAGGTAAACATCTTTCTGGTATTGTCTGCTTTCAGCCAAGATTCATCTGACATCAGCAATGATATCCCTTGTTCCATGTTTTCTTCTGAATCCAGCTTGAACTTCTGGCAGTTCCCTGTTGATGTACTACTGCAACTGCTTTTGAAAGATCTTCAGCAAAATTTCACTTGTGTGTGATATTAATGATATTATTTGATAATTTCCACATTCCGTTGGATCACTTTTCTTGGGAATGGGCAAAATGAAACTCTTCCAGTCAGTTGGCCAGGAAGCTGTCTTCTAAATTTATTGGCATAGATGAGTGAGCACCTCCAGCGCTGCATCCATTTGTTGAAACATCTCATTTCCTATTGTCTTATTTTCCCGCCATTACTTTCAGTGCTGCTTGGACTTCTTCCTTCATTACCATCGGTTCTTGATCGTATGGTACCTCCTGACATGGTTGAATGTGGACCAATTCTTTTTGGTACAGTGATTCTGTGTATTCCATCTTTTTTTTTTATTATTGTACATTAGATGAAAGTTTACAGAACTAGCTTCTCATTGAACAATTAGTACACATACTGTTTTGTGACATTAGTTACCAACCCCACGACATGTCAACACTCCCCTCTTCTCAACCTTGGGTTCCCTAGTACCAGCCGTCCTGTTCCCTCTTGCCTTCTAGTCCTTACCCCTGGGCTGCTGTGCCCATTTATTCTCATTTTGTTTTATGGGCCTGTCTAATCTTTGGCTGAAGGGTGAACGTGAGGAGAGAATTCATTATTGAACTATAAGAGTATCCAGGGTCCATACTCTGAGGTTTTTCCAGTCTTTGTCAGGCCAGTAAGTCTAGTCTTTTTTGTGAGTTAGAATTTTGTTCAGAGCAGTCAGTGATGGTAGCCAGGTACCATCTAGTTGTGCTGGACTCAGTCCGGTGGAGGCCATGGTAGTTGTGGTCCTTTAGTCTTTTGGACTAATCTTTCCCTTATGTTTTTAGTTTTCTTCATTCTCCCTTGCACCAGATGGAGTGAGACCAGTGGAGTATCTTAGATGGCTACTCACAAGCTTTTAAGACTCCAGACACTACTCACCAAAGTGGAATGTAGAACATTTTCTTTATAAACTATGTTATGCCAATTGAACTAGATGTTCCCTGAGATCATGGTCCCCACAGCCCTCAGCCTAGTAATTCAGTCCCTCAGGGAGTTTGGATTTGTCCATGGAGCTTCCATGACCTTGCCTTGGACAAGTTGTGCTGGCTTCCCCAGCATTGTGAACTGTCTTACCCTTCACCAAAGTTACCACTTATCTACTGTCTATTTAGTGTTTTTTTTTTTATCCCCACCCCTCCCATCCCTCATAACCATCAAAGATTGTTTCTTTTTTGTGTAAAACTTTTCATGAATTTTTATAGTAGTTGTCTCATACAATATTTGTCCTTTTGTAATTGACTTATTTCACTCAGCATAATATCCTCCAGATTCATCCATGTTGTGAGATGGTTCGCAGATTCATCATTGTTCTTTATCATTGCGTAGTACTCCCTTGTGTGTATGTATCATAGTTTGTTTATCCATTCATCTGCTGATGGGCATCTAGGCTGATTCCATCTTTTTGCTATTGTGAACAATGCTGCAGAGAACATGGCGTGCATATGTCTATTCATGTGACGGCTCTCATTTCTCTAGGATATATTCCTAGGAGTAGGATGGCTGGATCATATGGTATTTCTATTTCTGGCTTTCTAAACAAGTGTCATATCATTTTCCAAAATGGTTGTACCATTTTGCATTCCCACCAGCAGTGCGTAAGAGTTCCGATCTCCCTGCAGCCTCTCTAACATTTGTTATTTTCTGTTTTTTTGATTCGGGCCAGCAGCGCCAGGGTGAGATGGTTTTGATTTGCATTTCTCTAATGGCTAGTGATCCTGAGCATTTCCTCATGTGTCTGTTAGCTGCTTGAATGTCTTTTTGGTGAAGTGTCTGTTTATTTCCTTTGCCCATTTTTAAATTGGATTATTTGTCTTTTTGTTGTAGAAATGCTGGATTTTCCTGTAGATTTTAGAAATCAGACCTTTGTTGGATTTGTCATAGCAAAAAATTTCTTCCCAGTCTGTAGGTTCTCTTTTTATTCTTTTGGTGAAGTCTTTTGATGAGCATAAGTGTTTAATTTTTAGAAGCTACCAGTTATCTAGATTATCTTTTGGAGTTTGTGTGTTGTTAGTTATGGTTTGTATCCTGTTAATGTTATATATTAGGACCTCTAGCATTGATCCCATATTTTCTTCTATGATCTTTGTAATTCTTGGTTTTATATTTAGGTCTTTGATCCTTTTGGAATTAGTTTTTCTGTATGGTGTGAGGTATGGGTCCTGTTTTATTTTTTTGCAAATGGACGTCCAGTTTTGCCAGCATCGTTTTTTAAAAAGATTGTCTTTTCTCCATTTGATGGACTTTGGGTCCTTGTCAAAGATCTGGTGGATGGATGGATATCTGGGTTCTCAATCCTGTTCCATTGGTCAAAGTATCTGCTATTGTACAAAAACCAGGCTGTTTTGAGTATCGTAGCTCTATAGTAAGGTCTGAGGTCAGGTAGTGAGAGTCCTCCTACTTTATTCTTCTTCTTCAATAGTGCTTTATTACCCG